>NT_176552.1:473984-521555 GCF_000188095.3 Bombus impatiens | reverse complement strand
AAAAAAAAAAAAAAAAAAAAAAAAGAAAGAAGCAAACTCGACTAGGTGTGAATTTACTCGAAATCATATTTTGTGGTCGCCGACATGTTGGCGATCGCGCCACAATCGCGACACGCACCAGGCAAACTTAGTTTGGCTAAAGTCAAACGATATTGTTGCACGACTGTTGGCGGATAACCAGTTACACAGCTTCATAAAGCTTCAAATTTACGAGGTGGTTACCTTTTGAAGTGGCTGACCGTATATTTAAATCACAACCCCATACACGTCACTTAGCAAGGGGTACGCGCGTGCCCTGGATTCGTGTTGGACACCGGTTCGACGGTATCACGGATCGCATGCTGGCTCTGACTGCATGAAAACGCATTCGCCGGCGAAATGCGCTCGTAATGAGATTATAGTCGCGCGCGCATTATGCCGCGCGTTAATGATAATTAACTATCGTTAGGAGACACGTCCACATACTGGCCAAGCGCTAGACAAAGCGCAGCACCCTGCACGGATCCGCTGGCGAAAATAGATTCGCCTGTTGCTGTAGGACACGAAACCAACCCTGCCGACGACGCCAAGTTGCAAGGATTAAGGACCGACTAAACTAATGGAGAATCCACGTCGTTGCGTTCGTCTATTTATTTTTCCTTCTATTCTAATTCTATTCTAATTCTAGTGTTCTGCATATGCACAGCGTTGGTCAAATTTCTTTAGCCGATGTTTCGAGGAACGAAACGGTTTGAATTGCCCGTGAAGCTTGGAATTGTTGTTTCTATAGTTGAACTCGGTTTATACGAATCCTTCGCGGGACAAATTATACACTTGGAGTTGATATTCTTCAATTTTTTAAAATATATTATTTTAATACGGCGATTGAACCGAGGGAGATTTCTCGAGTTTAAAGATATAAGATTTCTAAAATGAAGTTTTAAAAAACGTGTGTACGTTTGCGAAAGAGAAGCTCGGAAAAAGTATATCTGATGTTATGATGATCGATATATTCGACGTTATTCGATCGAATGTACTTTAAGCGATTCCAATACGATTCGCGATATTGAATGAAAAGAACCGGCAAGAATATATATTTAGTCTGAAAATCATATTAAAAGACAGATCTGATGAAATGGGATCGATCGACGTAGTATCGAATGATGAAGTATTTTTCACCCATGGTCTTTATACGAGATAATCAATTTTCCCGAATTATTCAACCAGTAGGAGTTCATTTGTTCGGGCAATAATTAAAGTATCGTCCAAACGGACGAACTTTATATAAATAGAGTTCTACGATATAACGTTGTACATATTTAGATGTGAGTGATGAATTAAAAATTCACTACACCCTTATCCTGATTTTATTACGACGGTATTATACCAATTCCGTGAGTAGCTGTTTAACAACACACCTAATAAAATCGGTTGATAGATACGAACTATTAAACAAAACGGATTAGAAATAAACTAGTTTTAACGACATAAACATTCGGCCGTAGACGCTACAGCGAAACAGAGCTTATCTCTGATCGATTTTTTCGTCCTGTCTTAGGTCGTGCTTTTCTTTTTCACCTGTAATCTGTTAATCCTATTGTAACCTGTTTTGCAACTATGTTGCAACTATGTATGTTGTTCCTCTGCCACGACTATTCGCGTCTACTTTACCGACTAACCAATCGCCAATGTTTACGTCTCGTTACGTTCTATCCATTGTATTCTGAATTGTCGATTTCCAGCGATTCTACGCTGATCGTTACACACATGTAGACGCGGAGCAGGAAGTAACACGTGTCAGTACCTGTAGTACCGTATGCCAATACTATCGTTCAAGAAGAAAATACAATTCCTTCCGTTACGTTGCACAAATCGAAGAGAAATCATTTAACCCATTAATCTGGGATCCTGAGTTCAACACGCTTGATCGATTTCAGATGCCACGTCGAAAGTCACGAGTAAAGAGCTTTCTCGTGTACGCTATCGTATTTCCGATGGTTTGCAAGTTGTGCGATTTCGAATACGCGGCAGTCGCGCCAAATAAGCTCCGTTAATTAGAATATTAAAACAAAATAATACTCGTTACTGCTCCTCGTGCGGCAGACTTTTGTCCGAGCAAAGTGAAATTCCCGGTGAAATTCACTGTGCATTCGCCAGGATACTCGAGGATAATTTGCTTTTGATAATTAATCGTCTTTTGTTACTCCACATCCTCGTGTTCTCTTTCCCTTCGATTATCGTACAATTTTTCGAATGTTGTTTCAATTTGTTTATAATCGATTGTTTGATCATCGATAATTGTTTCCTGTAGAGGAAATGCTCATTCCGCAAGAAATTTTTCTATAAATAATCCGTGTTTCTCTGATCTTCGCTTCTCTCTTTATCTTCATTTTAGCTGTCTATCAGCGATAATAAAAAACTACAAACAATTATTATCGCTGATAGGAGACACTCGAGCCTGTTTAATCTCAACCTTATTTCCTCAAATTTGTCACGCTTATGACTAACTGTAAATGATCGTAGCTGGCATTTAATCACGATTAGTATCATTTAAAAAAGCGGCGATAAAAGAGCGAGCGGAAAATCTCTGTTCCATCTTTCGTACGCATCCGCTAAACCTAAAAACAGACGAAATTCCGAGTAGAGGACAATGCGCTGAGATACAAGCGGTTTTGACTCTGGCCAATCTTTCGATTAAGACGAGAAGAGAATATTACCTTGTAGCAGTTCAAGAAAATTAATTCTTGAAATCTCTCAGCCACCGGCTACCTACGACGTTACTTTATCTTTGCCTGGCAAATTTTCTACCAAGCCTCTTCCTCCTTCTAAGTCTATCCGCTATCCGAACTAAGCTCCGAAACTTTCAGAACTTCCCTCCTTATCGCGATACAGATATGGTCGGTTAATACTGTTAAAATTGGCGTTATACGCGCGAAAAGTACCGGCGAATATTCTACTTTGCAATTTTGTCGAGAAAGACAAAGCGGAATTAATTAGCTAGATATTGACTTGTGAGCAAAGATACTTCCTTTTTTCTGCTTTTCTTCCTCATCTTTAATCGTACGATACTTCGACTTTGACGGAAGACGAGAGATTTTTAAAGAAATATTGGCCTTGCGATATTCCTCGGGTTATTAATCTTCACGATGCCACTAAAACTTAACCCCGTTTGCTCTTACGATCAAGAAAAAACATCCCCGAGATACGATCTTGCAAGCTTGATGAGCATGTAAATGAAGGAACACTGGCGTTTCGTCATTTTTCCCGACCTCCTGTACGCGTATCTTACGCGCTAATTTATATTATTAAAATTATAAGTACACCATATTATTATAATTATTTCACCGCAGCCATGAAAATCGCGTAACCAGTGTTTCTCTCTACGATTATTCTCCAAGCAAATTAATATAAAAACGATCCACCGATATTATTGTCAACATTTACGATTTTCCACACGGTGTAACGATCATATACAGTGTGACAGGATGTAAAAGAACACGTGCGATTCGTCTCGCCAGTTGATCGCACTGCACGCGCTAAAAACGATGGAAGAGCATACTGTACCTTGTATTAGGTTGGCAACTAAGTGATTGCGGATTTTGCCATTACCACCTAATGACAAAATCCGCAACCACTTAGTTGCCAACCGAATATATCATTAAATTCGATGTATTTGCAGTAAGCTATTTGCAGTATAATTCAATTTTCAAAAAGCCTGGTCGTACAGAGTTGCAGCCATTTATCTTCGACGTTGAAAGTTTGCCCGTATACGTAACGCTTATAGTAAACCGTTGGAAAAATGACTTTTTGATTAATTACGGAAAAACCGTTCTTGCAAAGTTGTTAGAAAGCCAATATGTCGTGTAAAATGTCTGGAAGAGTGTCTTCCTTTTTTAAATTCAACTCCGACATCTCACCGTGTTCGAGCAAAACTGACGCGAAATATTTAATATCGGTAATTTTGGCATGCAAAATGTCGTCGAGGTATTAATATAACGTGAAGTTGTCGTTCCATCCATTCCAGAATTCTTTGTCAGCGTGAGCGTGTAGAGAGTGGAAACAGCGAAGGGATTTCTTTCTGGAGAGGGAATAGACGTGCGCGAAGGACGTGGCTTTCGAGGCTCATCGTATTTTACTTTCGAGGGATATTGTCGCGCCACAAATACCTTGAAAGATTGGCAGGTTACTAACACACGTTGGGTGCTACGCGAATTTTACATATTTTGTCTTGGGAGTCGCGACAGATCGAAATATACTACACCGTAATATTCAATTTTTCTAAAATATTTTCACACGTTTCTCCGACAATGTTATCCAAATCATTCGCATCGTTGGAAATCTTTCGTTTCGCGAAATTTATCTTATGCCAATCGCTCTAAAAATTGTATAAACGTTGGAACAAATATACCAAATTTATAAATGGAACTCGGATAACCGATAACCACCGCGACAGTCGAGAAGTTTTAATAACGCGATGTTTTTAATTTTGAAGTAAACCATAGACGCGATTAAAATTATTTTCTCGGTTTATATTATGTTCTGACAGTGAATAAATTCGAAGGAAATTGAGTTGCGTTTTACGCCGAACGCGTAGGAAGTAACAAACATGTATTTTCAGATTTTGCGTGGGCTTTTTTCTCTTTGCATGATAAACATAAATATATTTGCGTCGTAATTTTGTCGCCAATTCCTCACGATATTACACGGATATTACATCGTTCGCACGCAAATAACTTCCTCCATGTGGGATCACGATTTCGTTGGAAGATACGTTGACTGTTACCACTGAACTGACCGTAAACTTCCACGTAAGCAAGTACAGTGGAGCACACGAAACGGAACGAAGAATTGCACGACGACTTTCTCCGTAAATACCGGGGCACGAAATGAAAGCAAAAACTTAAAGAAGAAGTTATTTCGCAAATTGCTCTTAGACAAGGAATTATGAAGTTGAGGGAACCTTGAGTCTAAATGTTTGCACGAGTCTGCTCGAACGAACGTCTAATTACATCGTACATCTATCTAAATGGATTTTTATTCATTCTTTATTTATTGTTCGAAGTGGGTCACGCATAAGTCGAATCGATAAATTAATCCTTGTTTTTCTCTTACTGAGTAAACAAAGCGAATCTTGGACTTTGCAAAGTTTAGAAAGAAAGTCTTCTTTTGAACCGCGATTCGTCACACGTTCAGAATATTTTTCGTATTATACGCGTATCTATGAAAGGAAAACACGAAATTTACTTTTCACAGACGTACATTCTACTTTGCAGCGACGATCCATGCGTTTAGAAGCGAAAAAGGATGTACAGGCTCGAGTAGCCTGAAATCTCGAGGGGTTTCGTTTTAATTTGCAATTTATATTGCACGAGTAAGATCGTTAATAACGTTTACGACGTAACCTACGTGAGTGTCGTTATCTATGATCCAACGATGCTATTCGGAGATTAAAAATTAACAAGAGGTAGAAAATGTTCGAACGATCAGATATTTTCACGATCAACGATAGATATGATACGTGCAGCGCGAGTAACGTAACCATTTCGCTAAAAGAAACAGAAAGCGTATCGATTGCAGTAATTCGCAATGTAACGCGAGTTTGTTGAAAAATATTTACCTTGTAATCTACATCGCGCTGATGAAGAGTTATCGTCGTGCAACGTAAATAATCGCGAATCTGTTCCGACAGCTCCATTTTCGAAATCACAGCGTTGTTTCGCTTTTGTTTTACAGGATGCAACGACACTTTCTCCAGTCGTTGAGGATATAAATGGTTATTTCATGTAGTCAGATCAACGCAACGAGGGCATGACTGCGTCGCATGATTTACGAGGCTCTCCGTTAATAGTAATTAATCGTTATTCGTTAACGCTTGACAGTGCAAAGCAACTACGTCAAATGCGATTATAACTGGATAATAAATCGCGTAGGGGGAAAAAAGGTGAAAAGAGAGGCGTAATTATTACGACGTGCAACGAATTTCTGTCACGATACGTTCCTTCTCTAATTCCTGTGTCTTATAAATACAGAATGACGAGCAACCGGCACGTTCGATCGTTCACACCTGTAGTATCGTGGACGAAAGGCCTAAGAGATATCGGGCGAACCATAAACAATGTCGCGAGAGCCGAGGCACCGTCGGGCCCATCAAAGTGTCGTCGGTCTTTTCAAGTGCATAGTTCGTAGAAAAGACCTACGTGACCCTGGCCACGAGCGTCTGCAGAACACGTGTGCGGTGGGCCTGGTAAAAGACAATGGAAGGCTACGACGGCCAGAGAGAGTCGGGAAGCAGCGTGCGAGTCGGGAAGCAGCGTGCGAGTCGAGAAGCAGCGTGAGAGTCGAGAAGCAGCGTGAGAGTCGAGAAGCAGCGTGCGAGCGGAGAAGCAGAGCTTGCGAGTGGCGTTACCGAGAGAATGTTGATTGCGTTTTGCGAGAGTCGAGTCGTATTCTAACCATCTAGTTGTGCTGCTTTCTGTACGTTTGGCGTGAATAGTTCAGGTTGAACAACAATCGTCTTTTCTATCTTCCATTCCTTTGTAAACACACATCATATCACGATATTACACACCCGATAAACTAGAAAATCTGTCGCCGATTTCTTGCAACGCTTTCGAGTAGACGGAACGAAAAATTTGCCATCTGTTAGATGAAAGAAAATTTATTGGTACATCAGGTAACTAAAATCTTGAATATTCCAAAATTAATTGTTTACTGATATTGAAAGAAAAGATAGAGAATGAAAAATTCTAAAGTATTTGTTTATCTTGGCTTCTTTGTGTTTCTCTCTGTTGAACAATTTAATAATTCGCGTGGCAAGTGTAGAAAAGTTGTAAGCCGTATTAATTGCCAGTTACGAGCACGGGAGCAGTGTCGTGATGAAATAACCGAACGAAAACACGTGAATATGAAAAGGAACGACGAAAATCGAAAATTGGTAAACGCGCTGCACGAAGCAGAGTAGAACGCGACGGCAACATTTTATTACATTTGCGAAAGTTATTCGAACCATCGTGTCGAGCCTCTAATTGTCACGAAATAAGATTTACGACCAGACCGGAAGCTCCACCCACTGTCACGCCACATTTACCGATTTTTTTCTTTTTTTTTTTTTATTAACTGGAATGCAACAGCCACCCGGAACTCGCATTAAATGGTTCGACCACCGTCGGTCGTCGTACTCTTCGACCTTACTATAACATAAATACCCAAGTACGTACTTTTTCTTGGTCTGGCGTATTGTTATCGAAGGACGGCCTTGAATATCGTGGTATCGAGTCATTTTTCATTCTGCTAGCCAGTGTTGTCCAGATAAAATGACACTGATAGGTAATACGTGCGATTTTAAAGAACGATTTGGAAGGATTAATCTATCCGAGATTATATTCTTACGATGTCGAGCTTTTATAAAAATTTACATAATTGGCTGCCGAGGAAGGAATATAACGATTTTGCTTGTAGCGAGAACGTTTCAATATATTTCGTGTTAGGATATCTGAAAGACGTAACAGCTGGGACCTATTAATTTTCATAATCGATCAGTTGTCTAAAACGTCATTTCCAAAGGGAATGAGATTCCTGAAAAATAAATAAATAAACTACTACGACGATGACGTAAAGATTTCCCCAGAGGCAAACGATAGCTCACATGAATAAGAAGCTCGTAGTTGGTCGAAGAAACTCGCCGAGAGATTTCAATGTTTTACGTTCGCAGAACAAACGAAATATCTGACTACCGGCGTAATCTGAACGTTTTTACCTATTTTCTACGTTGAGACAATTCGAATTTAATTCTATTTGTTCGTTCAAGTATCAGCTTCGTTGAAAAGCCGAAGCAGAATTCTTCTCGAACGAACAATATCGATTTTACACGTGTAACAGAATTTCAATGACACTCGTTGGCAAACGATACGAGGCAGCATCGTTCCTTGCGTTAGTAGGACCAGCGAATTTTTGCCATCTTTCGAAATAATGTTTACTTACCGAACCGTGATCGGTTGTAGCCAATTAGCGGAATACCCTCGTGAACAGTTCACTGACGCGCACGGTACGTACCTGAAAAAAAGAAACGAACACCGTGTGAGTGTATGGAATGCTGTGCTGGATTTGATTTATGTCATCGACGATGAAAAGGAACGCCCATGAAAAAGCTCCTTCGTCGAGTGCCTGCTCGACGCGATGTATAATCCATACACAAACCGATACCAACGCCAACTCTATGATACTCGAATACTGCGCTGTTCTTCGATGCAATTCTACCTTCCTCCGCCTTGATTTATCTATTTTCTCTCTTATCGTTGTGGAAACCAGCGATGATTAACGATCGGTCGAATCAATGGTACGTTATTAATTGTCGTAGATTTATCTACTTTTTGTTTCTTTCCGTTTCTTGGCTTTCACCTCGATGAGAATTAGTTGGAGTTCGCGAATAGAAGCTACGGTTCGATGAAATTATTTGACGAAGTGGAGCAGCATTTTATGCCCGAAGAGGAAATACATGTTCGATGAATTAAAAAAGAGAAAAACAAACGAGATTTTCGTATGTTAATAATTCACAGATCAGTCCGGAGAGTAAATTAAATGTAGTGAATAAAGTATTGCTTGCTTAATGAAGAAATATTTCCATCGTTTTCTTAATTTGTACAGACGCACGATTCTTTTATTTAAACATAAACAATTGTGTCTACGTTATTCTATATTTGAGCCTAATTAAACGAATCGTGTATCCGTGCAAATTACATTATCGATAGAAATATTTTTCCATTACGCCGGTATTATATATTTATTTCTTGGAACAGTTAGGACGCCATTTCAGAGAATGAATTAAATATCAGGAATAAAACTGGCGACTGGTCGATTTGCAGACATTTCATTAATTCGATTACCACGTAATTATTTTACAGCGAAATCTATATATATATATATATATATGGATAAGTGGAATCTTGAAAGATTAAATCCATTGGTAAATAATTTTAAACAAATTCGGAAAAGCAAACTTCAATCATTCGGTAATAACGTTAACATAAATCATAAATAAATTACTACGTACCACTCGATAAATGCATATTTTAGCGGTAATAACTGACGTGTCAATTTTACCTAAATCCAACTGGACAACTTCAATCATCCACCATAATAACATTGACATAGATTGCAAATACGCATTATAAATTGATGGAATTATATTTTAACGAAGCTAAATTTAATTGCAACTTATATAATAACTGGTCGGTGAAAAATAAATTACACCTAATCTCTATATTCGTTAGTAGCCAGGCAATAGCTCGATCGTATTTTCCAAACGGGTTCGATCAACTTCGATTTTCTTAGCGACAAACGTGAAAAACAGCCGCGCGTTAATTGCAATCCCGTACCGGCTGGGTACATCCGTGGCATGTTAACGTTCGTGCCTTGCAACTGCTAGCAATTAAGCCACCAGGATTTTCGTGAATCGGATTAACAGTACGATCGAAGCAATTAAGCCTGCGTTAATCGCGTTGAAAACGTAGCCATGCGGTCCTTCCGTTTGTACGCTATTTCAAAGATATACCGCCGATTCCACCGTGAAACGCCATCCATATTTTCTTTCTTTCACCGTTCTGATCACTACGGCGTCGAGAACAATCGTCCAGATTCAAAAGTGCGAAAATTTTCATACCTTGTGCAAGACATATGTACAAAAACACGTATGTATTCGGTAAAAGCGAAGAAAGAGGATATTGAGAAAAATGGATTAACAGCATACGCAACTATTTTATGCCATTAGAGTTTAGTAAATTTTCGAATAAATTGCAGAATATTACGGCGTTGTCTGCGACCAAAAGTTTGTAGAAACGTAATTTACACGTTCGCTTCGATCCATTCGTCTTTTTCCTCGTTTTTGGAATGCAAGCAAACCGGTAGAATCTGCTAACTAGAATTTCGAGAAATTTCAATTTAACTGATCGTTATAAACGGCGACTATCATTTTCGGTTAGGTTAACCTTGATGGCAGTTCGCGTAACTGTGCCGTTATATTTACCTCGTTGGACAATGAAATTGCGGGGAATTACGAGCACGTATCGGAAGTAATACGATCGTAATTGCGACGTTACGTATGAAATGAACGTCATTAAAACAGGACTGTTATCGCTATTGAAGCGTATATCATCTTATCAAATGAATTCGTACAAAAATTATCGACATAATGTAACGTGAAACGAGCATAAGCTGGACTTTGGCACATGTGCGTAACGATAATTGCCAAATGAAAAATCGATCCGATATAATTCTATAATCGGACAAAAGCGTAATCCTTGACTCGTTTAATCAAACGCGATTCGTATAATTGTTCCAGCGAGAAAATTCAATGCCCACTAACGCATTAATTTATGCGTAATGCACGCAGACTACGAGAACAGGGAACGATTGTTCGCCACTGAATGATCGAAACCTCGACGAAGGCGAACTTCGAGCAAACCTGCTCGAAATGCTCAGATCGGAGTTTAAATTTCATCGAATGGATTTAATTGCTTCATAAGCGATTCCATACGTATGATTCGACCGATTTATCACAAACATTCCACTTGCTATTCTCGTATTGCCGCCATCCAGTCTCACGAGCCACAATCATCAACGCGATATTAAACCGACGTAATTTCCACTTTTGATACGATCTATAAATATTAATAATCTATTAATTTCAATAATAATCAATAATCTCTCAATAATCTATCAAGTCTCTCCTTTCGGATATCGGAAGTTCTTGAATTGCTTTCGAGAGGAATTACCTTTATTTAAGCGATGACTGTTGATTTATCGAATGCTTTGCTCGTCCTCGAAAGGATTTACGTTTTTACTTTTAAACACGATTCAATCGTTTTGCATATTTAATATGATAGATAATGATAGACGGTTCTGTATCTTCTAAATATTCTACCGGCATCGATATAAAAGCGTGTTTTTTAAAAAAATATGTAGACATTTGTAATTT
Organism: Bombus impatiens; assembly: GCF_000188095.3. Lineage (NCBI taxonomy): Eukaryota > Metazoa > Arthropoda > Insecta > Hymenoptera > Apidae > Bombus > Bombus impatiens. Next base: position 510,604 of record NT_176552.1, on the reverse strand, counting down.
AAATCGAATCAAAATGTTTGTTGGAAATACTACCTTAAAATAGAAGCTCATATTCGATAATCAACTTGAAATTTCAATTTCAATTTGAAATACAAGCGTATCGAGTATTTTCATTACAAAAATAGCTTCTGTTACAGAAAACCGCAAAGTCCCGAAGTATGTACTGAAATAACCGCTGACATCTTCTGGAACACCGGAGATGCAAATGCATTTTCCATAGAGTTGGCCTGTAGATGAAACGAGCTCGAAACACGGTCTCGGATTTTGTCGCTTCTTTGAGTGACAATGGAGAAAAACGGCTGCCTGATACACAGCGGGGAAAAATAACGCCGGAAACCTTGGTGGCAGATGCGGTTTAACGTAAAAACAACCAGACAATACGTATTATTTATAGAGCGTCGAAAAATTCACGGGTTTTTTCGCCGGTGAATTGGAAAACAACGATGGGAACATCGCCAAAGGGAGACGTCGAGAAGAGAAGAGATCGTCGTCGAGCGTGCGAACGTTCGTCGAAGGTCCGTGTAACATTATTTGAAAGAGCGTGATCGCGTTTCACGTACGAATGTGAGTTCATTTTTTTCTCTCGTTAAATCTGCCCCTCCGCGGTTCACGGGGATTTTTTCAAAGGGCAGAAAATAATTTCACCCCCGTCGTCGGCAAGTTCTCGATATTTTTACGTACGTGACTAAATCGAGGTGCGCGTTTTTCCGATACTTCCTAAGCGGATTAAAGCTGTTCAATTTACAGCGGCCAGTCTCATTTGTATTCCGCGCGGACAAAACGTTGCGTGAAGTTCGGTCGGAATTTTTACGGAACGCTCATGGTATCTCTGATGGGATGCTTCTATTATATGTACGTTACACGGGTTTAACCTCGTGTTAATTATGACAAATGTTGAGCGCGCAACTCGCACTCGCGAATTTTTCAACCCTTTGTCATTATTATTATTCGTACGCGTCCCGACCGGGGTTTAATGACTTAATAAAACGAATCGTAGCGCAAACGTTGCGGTAGAAAATTTCCAGGATATTCGTGAATCACGTCGTTCGGACAGCATCGCGAAAGCTATTCGAATACTTGACGCGGAATATTTTTACGAATATATTATCTACGTTGTACGAAATTTGCTAAAATTTTTATCGACACCGTGACGAGACTCTGTCGCAATAGTATCGGACCAATTTGAAACTAACCCCACTGTAAGATCCACCACGAGCAAAGAAAGCAGAAAAGAAGAGAAAGAAATAAATGAAACAGAATCGCATCGTGGATAACGGAAGGATTAGTAGAATCCAGTCCATGGCTGTAAATCACCAAGCACACAGGAAGTCGAGCAACTCCGTGCAAGAATTTTAGGATTCTCAAATACATCGTACAGTTATCCACTCGTCTCGTTTCTCGTGGCGATAAATAACCAACGATAAAGTCTTCCTAGCGTCAGCTTGACGCGCGTACTACACGACGAGAGACCAATATTTTCTTCGATTGCTACTTCGTCCTACGTCGGTCGCCATCGCCAACGAATAAAACGCGATTCACCGCGAGTCGTTCGTATAATTCGACGGCAATTTGCGCAAGCTGGTTGCCGTGTCGTTCGTGTATAACGACTCGTTCGCCGACGCATCATACGGTAATTATGCCCGTTATCCAATTAGCCGTGACCTAGAAACAAAGAACTACCTTTGAAACCAAGTGTCCAAAGTAGTTCGGCTCGTTCCAGGGTAGCTCGGGGCCGAAATAGAAAGGAAGCGAATTCTTGCACATCTGACTCGATTATTCGCGACTTTTGAAACTAGCAAAGTCGATTGGCTTGAAATTCGTTTTTCGATTAGGAGACTTTCATTTGTAATAATACGACAGAGTTCGAGAATGGCACAGGGAAGGTTATTTTTAAAGATAATAATTGGATTTAATCGATGCAATTTTTGCGTACAGCGTTCGCTCTCTGAAATCATAATTAAAATTTATAAAAGTTATTCACCTCGTCGACTATTTTTCTCCTCGCAATTACATTCGTAAGTGTGCACTCCCCTGGCCCATTCATTCTATAGTTTCGTGCCATATTTGCTCATCGTTAATAATCGTTAACGTATGTTTCAGTTCTACGCGAAGTTTATGTATATTGTACGGTTTACATGGACGTCATATAGACTTTGCTATACCAACCTCTCTCCTCTTATTTGATCGTATCTATCCGACAACGATATGTTCCTTAATAACATTAATGAAACCTAGTTCGATACTAGCGCTAATTTCACTTTGTTAATCAAGCTGCAGGCGATGCGCATAAGTCAACATGTATGTTCCAGTAAACTGTATTCTCATATGTATAAACTTTCGTACTAACTTTTAGAAATCACTAGATTACCGCGCTTTGAAACTAGTATTTTTCGGTTCTACTCGTCAAAGGGTAGCCTCAAATTGGGTGTGCGAAAATCAACCGACGCAGATCGAAGATCCATCGGAACACGGAGATCAACCATCGACCGTATGATTGCAACATTAAATATACAGGGCGTTGCCGAATAAACAAGAAACAAATGCTCGAAGAGACAAATCTATTGCACAGTTTGTTGGTATTTTTTCATAAGGAATAGCGTCGTGCCCGTTTGCACGTGTTATTCGGTCGCACCCAGTATATGCGATTACAACGAACCACCGTCTCGTAAAGCCAGCTGGAAATGAACTATAGTCAACGTCTTAGCAGGTAGAAAAAGCCAAAACGAGTGGGTCGTTCAGATGGAACGTGGCCTTCCTTCGATGAAATTCGAGCAACTGTTCGAAGCTTGCCGTGCTCCACGAGTTAATTCGTAACAATTGGATTACACGGTTGCGAAGGAGGTCGAGCAATTTGGAGGAGCGAAGGACGCCGTAAAGGAACCACCAAGGCTAGGAGCACACCTGTAGCACTATAACCCTCGCTGCGAACCGACCACGTTCGTTTCCGGATTTCCCTGGTCGCGTGCGCCACACCGAAAAACGTGCCACAGCTGAACCAGCAATCGGATACGAACGAGTCAGCGTTTAGACAAGGAGCATCCGTCCTCGAACGTGTTACGGTTTCGCTGGTAGCTTAACGTAGACGTACGACCTTCTGTCCAAATTAGCTCTTCGCTTACAACCACGTCAGGGCCTCGTGCAACCAAGGAGATGTTCGATCAAGGAAGGCTTGGAGTATCGAGAAAGGACCTCTGTGGTTGCTTTAGCGTCCTTGGGCGGGAATGAAGCCTAACGGTACCCGTGGCAATTTGATTCCACGTAGCGGTCAGGGTAGTCTGAATTATTCTTCGAGGCTGACGATGCTCGTACACCGGAATACCGAAGTGTCTTGTTGTTACATCCAATGACGCGATTGATGAATATCCGAGTCTGTGATGCTGATATCTAACTCTGTCTGTGTGATGCTCGCAGGATGCAAATTAAAATCAAAATGCAATTTCCACTTATCGTGACTCGCTTGAGGGAACTTCGGGAAACCTAAATCAACCAATCTCGGTCTACTCTCGCTTCCAAATTTCCACTTACGAAGTTCCTCGTTCAAACGACGAGAAACTTGATCGAAACCAATCGTTTCGCTCTATCCTTGCTTCCAAATTTCCATTTCCAAGTCCCTTATTCAAACAACGAGAACTCACCGTCACCAGACTGGAAAACAAACTTCCCCCGCCACTTTTATTTTTCCTTTCGAGGCGGCATAGTGTCGGAGATATTACTCGACAACTTTCTTGCCCTGCGTTTCTTTCACGTGATCGCGAGTTCACGCAACGACCGTGCTGAATTACAGCTGAGATAAGGTCGGCGTGTTTCCATGGAGCGCGCCATCACGGAAATGCCCCGTTTAGCTCCCGAAGGAGAGCCATGCTCGTTAAACTAGCGGATAGAGCTAGAAGAGTTAACGTTACGGTCGCATTGTGCGCGACGATCGGTAGACCGTTCCAGAGGAAAAGAACGTGTAAAAGTAACGCGATACCAAGGTATTCTTTGGTTTTGTTTGCGCCACGGCTTTTGCCCGTGACCAGAGTTACGCTTCTACGTTAGAAAGTCTAAGTTATTAAATGAGATTCACGCGCTGCGAGCCATCGGTTCGTTCGCGTTTCACGTTAATCTTGCGAATAGTTTATCACCGGGGAAATTCGGTTTAATACTGCACGGGCTTTACGTAACCTCGTTACATCGGCGATCGTTTCGTTAAGCTACAAATAGCCGTGGCATTTTCGATCGAAAGTTTTACAGTACAGGATGGGTACCGTTCACCCGTTTACGCTCTTTAATGTTATATACGGCCCGGTATACGCTGTTTAACGTCGCTGAAGTCGCGATACGCATCGTATGCACGAAGCCTTCGACAGGGCGGTCGTGGAAAATTGACTTTTCTCTTATCGATTTACGATACACGCCGCTACCTGCATGGGAAAGCGTCCTTTTTCGGGGTTTATGACGAGTTTTATCCGACACGGAATTTTATGGCTTGGGAGAGAGAATTCGTATTACGACGATTACCAAAAGCATTTGCATACCATTTGACTCGTATTTTGACAAAATTGTAGCTTTTTATTCGTGTTTCTAATAATGAAATACTTCAATGTGTTTCAGTAGCAGCGACTGGCGATTGGAATATCGGGTCTGGAAGGATAAATTCCGAGAGATACAGTCGCTAGTAAAAGTGTTTGGACAGTGTGCTCGATGTTTTGCAATTTCGGAATTTGAAAGTTCATCGACAAAATTACGATAATCTTGTTACAGCCCTAATGAAGTTTCAGAAAGCTTCGTGTTATAATATCTACTATACCTACGATGTATTTATAAATATTTGTAAGTATCAAGATATTTTTGTCACTTGGTTTCGTGGTATTTGCGAGAAGTTTCTTTCGTTTTACAAGGAAATAATAGACGCGCAATGTTCCTCGTTTTATATTAGTTTATTGAATTATGTACAAACGTAATAATAGAAATATAACGAAATGGATCATAGCTAATTCGATAAAATAATATAAAACAGAAACAGAAACGAAAGAAACTTTTTAGACAACTTTTTAGAAAAGCAAGGGGACCGAAAATGCTATCGTTTCGCGAGCAATTTATGTTGTAAAATCTAATCTTAACGGTTAATGTAATATTAGAGGAAAGCCTAGAATTTCACGATCTTCTTGAAGGATTAGACAGAAGCGCAGGTGTGGGACTCATCAATGAGGCTTAGGTTTTCCTGAATATTACATGCGCTTTGCGCAAATCTGCTCTGTGTGTGGTACGTGACTATGCAAATTGGGAATTTCGTATGCACCGTTGAATTGGGAATCGACTCCTTCCAAAATCTGCAGCTCTCGTTGATTATTGATTCGTTGTTGAATAAAAAAGCAGCTGAATTTTTCGAAGCTCCATTGTGGCTTTGAAATATTCTCTGTTCTCTGCAAGTACGTGTTAAAGCGAAATACACGAGTCTGCAAGTATTAGTGTGCAAGTAAATTTATATTTCAGAATAACGGTGGCTAATTACCCTTGCTAATTTCGTATTATAAATAAATCTAGCGATAAAAATTACGTCAAAATATAATACTCGTTATAACGTTTACTTTCGGTCACCGAAGTTTCTTCCCTACCTGGTCACATAGATGTTAGATACCAAAAATAAGGCTAAGTCATCGTGCGCTCGAGTCTTTATTCGATACAAAAAATTCCAAGTACCATGCAGCAAGTCTTAAAGACGTAATTTCCGTCTACGTTAAAAACATAGCGGGTGGTGTAATTATTATACCTAAATAATTATATAATTAGCATAGAACTAAAACAGCCAAGTTTCTCCATATAATTCACGAGTAAATATCGCTAGGACATTCAACAACGAGATATTATCTCTGTAACGCGATCGACAAGAAAATGAATTATGTTACTTCCATGATGTAAGCTTCATCAGAGATACGCTTTCATCGATAATCCGATATTCGGTAGCGAAACACACAAAGCAGGTAAAAACGCCAAGGGTAAAAAACGTGGAAATCTGTGGATCAGATTTAAAAATTCGTTCGTCAAGAAAAATCTGCACGTATCCATAAGTATCGTGAACAAGATACTTTGAGAGTTACTTTAAAGAGAAATTCGAGGAGGAATAACAGCGTAACAATAGCTCGCGAAAGACACGCGTGAACTAACGTTTATTTCGCGTCAATAAGGATCGCATAGAAGATGTAGAGTGAAACTCGTACACGAGGATCGTTCGTATTGCACACAGAGGCGGGGCGTACATAAACCAAACGGATGTTTCGTGTCAAGTTTGTCATACAGAATATTCCCCTTTACAAATGATGTCATTTCTGGGTTGGTTATCGCTGTCTATCTTTTACCTACGACGTACACTCTGCACGGTTAGCCGTACTTCCGTGTCTCGTCCGTATTTTGTAAATGATTTCAGTCAAGACACGTAACGTTATCGTAACGATGCAGTTTAAACGTATATAACAGGCCTTGACAAGAAGAATGCTGACGCTTTTCAAGACCATACATCACGCGATTCCACGCGGAGAAAGGGAATTTTATGTTCTAATAATCGCCAGCAATTTTAGGTACGTCATTAACACACAATTAATATATACACACAAATATATATAAATATATATATTAAATTCTACGTTAAATTTACCAAAGGCACCCACATTTTAAATAATTATATTTTAAACAATTATAAAAGTTATAAACATATAATTTTTTACAAATTTGCTAATTCTAGCGTTTGGTTAGTCAACAAACTATTTGAGTCAGGTGGTAGGAGGTTTTAATAAATGTTTTCTTATTTTCTATAAAAATATTTTCTAAAAAAATGCTGAAAAGAAATACCATTGAAATACATGTATCATACGGTCATGGATTGTTACAGCTATTGTCGTTTTCAAGTGATTACGATCGTGGCGCATATGCAGTTCGACATATTCAATGACAAGCTCCTTATAAATCAGCCCTAACTAATGTTATCATGCCCATTGTGAAGTTAGCGAATGCGTAGGCATCGATGAATAATGTATCGCGAATTAAGCATGTATCCAGTCAACGGGATAACGAGACCAATGTTCCATAGACGAACGCATTCGATCGAGTTTCAACTATCCCATGTTACAGGGAATAACCCTGTGCTACGTGCGTAAAATTTAATACATCGGTTGTATATAATTGACTCGGCATCATGCTTGGACAATCGTATCTGATGCGTCTAGAATTCCTCGCGAAATAACTCGTTGCAACGCTGTCTTTGAAAATTCATTTTTCGATAGAATGTCGGAAAATAAAATATCCCTTTATTTTCTATGTTCTATATATTCGTGCTTATTTTCTTTCGTTTGGAATTAATTTTAATAGAGGAGCATTATACGATAGAGTAAGCGAAACTGGATTAAGCGATAGAGATAAACGGGATGCTTCAGTATAAGAAGAGAGCGCGAGTCAGACATCTGCCGCGTGTATACTAAGATACAGTACGGAACTTCGCGATTGAACGCTTCGTTCTCGTAATTTACTTCTGGAGATTTTTCGCAGCGACGAAAAAGAAACACCCGAATTTGGAGATGTGGAACGAAAGATATCGAAACGTGAGTCCTATCGCACGGAGAATAACGAGAACGACAAATTTCTGCACGACGCTGTTCTTAAACGTTTTACGTGCGAGTGGTAGTGAAAAAATCCGTACAGCAGCAGGGCATAGCTAGCAATTTCGGCGAAATCGAGATCGCGACCGCGTACGTGCACAGAAAGCTACCCGCGCAACCCACTGATTAGTCATTGATTAGTCGTGAAAAGAAAAAAGAAGGAACGAGACGAAATGAATGACGGCAAGCTAATGTATGGTATTTATTTAATTTTTATTGAAGTATTGCGTGACCGTAAATTTTCGTGAGCACGTGACGTTACAGATGGAAGAGGGTTCCTAGATATGTTTAACTGCGAATGATCGATGACAAGTCTAATGTAAATATAATAGTGGCCCTAGATAACAAACATTTAATTCCCTTTCTCTCTGTCGAAAAAATATTCCTTTCACTTCGAAATCTTTCTCGTTTTTCAACTTCTACTACCTTGTTGCGTCTTGGAACTCATAAAGAAGCACGTGAGTGTTCGTCGTCGACGAAGTTTATAATTCCGAAAGGAAGTTTTTGAATGGCATCAGAGACAGTCAACAAAAGTTTACTTCGTGCTGAATAAACAAAAACGTATTATAAACTCGGCATTTCCGAGGGCTAATTAAAAGACAGCTTTTAACGGCAACTCGCTCGCGAGATTTTCCCCGGGAAAGGGAACACGTGACGGTACACCTGGCACACTTTTTGTATGGTGGATGCGTACCGTGTAAAAAAAGCGGGAAAAAATAGAAATGGTCGCGAAACAATTGGTTCCCAACAAAGTATAAAACTTGTGCTAAACTAAAGCTAACAGTGGAAAAAGCAATTTAAAATATAGAATTGTATTCGATAACGACATTTTATACAATAAACACACGAACGGAAAGGTGACGTGTCAAGGAAAAGCAAAAAAAAAAATATTTTTTTTTCAAAAATCGACATTTTATTCGCCGTTGCTCTCTATTACGTTACACACGTTTTCTTATTACTGGGAAAAATATCACCTTTGTCGCTCGAAATATCCTTCGTTCGATCGTTTTGTATCGGCTGTGACGACGCATAATATTTTGTCTTTTCTTTCGACGATTCTTCAATTTGAAATCGCGTAAAACGTTCGAGATCGGTGTAAAACGATGTTCCACTTTGTCAGTTAGTTGTATTTCTTCTACGAGTAGTTTCCTTTTCTCGTTATTATTCGTTTCTACGAGATCAGAGGTACCTGAGGCTACTTTAACGCGTGTTTAAAAAGCCAAGTAAAAAAGATACCGTGTAAAAAGAATCTCAGGTGTTCTCACCGTTCCTCTTTCACCCCCCTCCCCAAAACGCGTCCAGGATGCACGAAGGATCGCGACTTTTGCAATGTCGTTCATTGGAAAATTACCATTTTCGTACATCGTTCGATCAACGTGCATCCTGAACGAACCAAGTCTGTCTCGAACGAGTTCGATCTTCAGATCGTATAACAGATTAAGGCGAATTGTTGCACAGAAATTAACTACAATACACGATCATCCTCAAACTAGCATTCGCCGAGACTCGAAAACAAGCGAAAAATATTTGGTCAAAAGCTCGTGTCGAAATCAACGAACCCTGAGACGCGTCAGACGGTGCTCGTTTGAAAAAAAGCAATCCAGACTATCCTCGTTTGAAAGGAGAGTTACTCGAACGCGAAGATTTCATTCGGTCGATCCACCTTTAATCTTTGATTAGTCTCGGAGGAAAAACCGGCAGATCAAAGCGTAGAATCACCTAAGATACCTGGGATCTTTTTCTGCGTCTCTCTTCGTCTTTCTATCGCGAAAGAATCGGACGAGCGCGTTCGATGAAATATTACCAACGACTCCACAAGATGCTTCAAACCTTCTTCACCGAGATTCGTATTGATTCGACCGAGCCCCTAGACGTCGAGCTAATTATAATTGCACCGAGTGAAAGGTACTAAGAGGCTTTTAACCGAAGTAATTGTAGCGTGAATTTTGTAGGAATGCCGGCTACTCGTTCAGCCTTCGGGCGAACGTTGCGCCACGTGACTCCGCTTCGACCACATCTCGAGGTGAACGCGTTTCCGTTTCCAGTTTCCGCTTCTAGCTGCCGGCTAAGGGGCATTTGATCGTGAAATATTTTGACAGCGCTGCCTTCGTAGACGTCAGAAGACACGAAAACATCGTTCTGTTCTCGAGCGAAGATATTCCCAGAAACTTCTTTCTATCGTTTAAACAGAGGCTGAACCCAACAATTTCGATCTTGTCTCGATCGGAATCTTCGATCATCTTGATTACTTGTAGAGAAACGGAAAAGTTTTCTTTTCAAAGATTATACGATATCAGAAGCGGGCTATACCGCGTCGAAAGTAATTTTGTCGAATCGCGTGCAGGATTTTCAGAGATCCTAGAATCGCGTCTACTTTCGAAATGAAATATTATACTTTTCCCATTATTCGTAGAACACAAAATTCATACGACGCAACATGTCGTATATTACCTACATATTCTACGTGAAACAAGACAATAATACAATACTAAATAAACAACGATGTTCGTGTTATAAAGGAAACGACGTTTATTCACGTCGACGTCATACTGTAGTACATCGTCGTTGAAATAGCCCATGAATTTTTTATCCATTATCGAGCTGTTAGTTCATACCGTGGATAGATGCTCGATCTTTGTATACAAGTGATTCGATAATATTATACATGGAAGAGGAAGGAATGACAGAATCTCGCTATGCCTGTTACATCGTTAATCGTAGTCCTATTTCAGTGGATGATAAAAATCGACGATTCCGTTCGTTTTACGGTCGTATCAGTACGCATGTAAGGATTTACAAACAGATAGCGAATAGTCGTTTATCAGATATATTTTCTTCGATAATATTGTCGTCGACGAATGGACATCGATACTTAAACCCGGTATCTTCACGGATATGTTTAGGATTGAAAGCCGTAACGCTAAAGTCCGCTGCAACGTTAGCTTTTTTACGTGCGTTTTGGTTATACGATTGCGATCATGTAAACTGAAACACAGCTGCGTCATACGTGCGCTTTTTTCCTTCGATTCTTCGATAATCGAAAGTATTTTCGAAATGCTAATTCTTGGAATACGATTGATCAAAAAATGTTGTTTCCAAGAACAAGATGAAATGTCAACTCTGCTTTCGGCTATTTAACTTTCATCGGTCTGTATCTTAATGTCTTAGAGTTTATCTGGCGAGATCGAAGTAGGTACTAGCGGTAACGCGCGTACGACATTTTCCTCTTTAGAAATTCTTTAAGCGTGATACGTCTGGATAATGTACGTCGAAATCTGATAAATGAAAGTAACGTACGTGGCGTCACATACGTTAAGTAACATGGCACAGAAACTCGCGTCGTACCTGACAGATTGTATATCAGATGGAAGCGAAAAAAAAGCACGAGTCGGCGTTATAGAGCGATTAAAGGCGATCGTTTTCAAAGATTCGAGAAAGGGCTGCTTTCTTCATCGAGAAACCAATCGTAGAAACATTCTTTCAACGCGACGTACATAAGTAGTTTCTGCCGATTGAAATCGACCAGCGTAATTTCCTGACAAAGGTTCGACGATTTCCCAGCTTATTATCCATGGAGGCAGCCTTATCTAAGGAAGTCTAGTTATTATGCTCGAAGGAACCTCTCGGTATAACCATTTCCATTTCTTCGCGCAGTATTCCTCTCGAGTATTTCACGGAGAAATAGAATCATCGAAGCAATTTTCGAGGGTATTGCGCTCGAGTAAAATCAGAGCCCGACTCGAACTTGTTTAACTTCCGGCCCGCCATCGCTACCGCCTCCTGACTAACGCGGAGTCGAACTTCTCGTCGACAGCCTGAGAATACGCAGGCGAAAATTTTCTAACGGCTGATAAAGTACGTGAGACGAAACTACGATGCCCGAATCTTTCGCTTAGACTTTGGATGGCCATGTGAATTAACTTTCGGAAACTTTGCCTCGTGTTCTTTCGTGATTTCAAGGCAATGGCACACGACACTTTAGAAAATGACAAGTTGATCTTTCTACTGCAACTTGCTGCGTGTTTAAATTTATGGCGCTATGGCGTGCCTTGTGTACACAGGAATACATTAAAAAATATTGCTATTCTACATATATTATGTTCTCTTTCATATTCTATCGCAGATTAAGTTGTACCTTACTCAAGTCATAATTATGCCGCGTTTGATCGAGAGTCAAACACTTTTTTTTTAAAGAATTTCTCTAATATATTAACTTTATCATGTTTTTCGTTCAATTATACTTAAGCGAGCATGTCAATGTACACGATGCATTCTGTTATTCGTCACGCGACCAATAACGAGCTAAACAGTTTATTCTCGGACGTAAACCGCTTGAAAATCCTTCATAACTGACCTCGTGACTCGTCAAATTCGCTTATTCTATGATCAAGGATAACCGGAATTACTCGTTTATATCTTTCCCGACTCTTTTAACACGATCTTTCTCGTTTTTCGCAGAATACTCGGGTGAACGTTCCTGAAAAGATGAGAAAGAAAATCGAAGATCGTTGCGTGGTGCTTTAACGCGCCTCTGAATTGAAAGACGGTCGGCGGAATTACAGACAAACGCTTACGAATAAGCGTGGAGGAAGATTATTAGCATAGTTAACCCCCGTCACGGAAATTGCTGGAGCAAAAACTGGTGTAGCACCCTTGAGTCGGCAAACGAGTAATTTCCGCGATAGCACATTCAAGTTGCGCGTTTGCCTTCCTTTAACGCCGGTGGCTGCGTTTCGTATTAACAAAAACGCCCTCGCCCCCTTTATAATCGCGTTTACGCTATGTAATACGGGCGATTTATCTTGGCAACTCTTCCAAAACCGGAGTTACCGCGGCGTTAAGAAAGGCGCAAATTAAAACCATCGTTGGCGTTTCGCCGTAAAAATCGTTGCGACACAAAGTACCCGAACGCATTGTAATTCAATTGCGATTAGGCGGTTCGCGCGGTTTCCACGGAAGCAACGGCAATCTACGCGACGAAAGAACTATCATTATAAACTCTAGTCGCGATAGTTAATGACGTTACTCGTCTGGATTACAGTGTGCTTAAAACAAGTATTATTCGGCTGCCAGCGCGCTAGAATTCAATTGGAAGTTACGTTATCTGAACGAGAGCGGAGTGTTCTGTTGTGCCTGGGAACAGGAAACTTTCCCAACGTTTAACTCGCGTCAAATGGGGAAAATGTTTGCGAAGAAACAGCGTAGCAAGAACGTTACAACCGCATTGCAAATGTTCGGGCAAACTCGAATTCTTCTACATGCGACTGATATCGATATTATACCTCGGATATTTTATACGCGTTTTTGTATTTTCGGGCCGAGAATTCGTATGGACGACGATCAATTAAGAGATAGAATCCAGCGAATATTTCTATCAAAATGCATCGGTGAGTGACGAGAAAATGTACGTTGATGATGAGAAAATGTGCGTTGCGTAAAATATTTAAGTAGCAGTAGAATTGAAGTAAATTAATAGAGAGTCGACAATGTCGCGCGAGAGTTGTTCTAGAGTCGATGAGAGAATGAAAAACTACTCGATTGTTACGTTATCGTCGATTCTACCCTTTATGGTTGGCATTAGCTTCGAATATTTCTTCCTATATTTATTCGGTTTCGTTCTGTACATTTTGTGGTGGGTCGCAGCGACTTCAAATTTCCCACAAATACGTAAACATCAGCGATCTAGTTAAAGCGTTGAGCGATATTAAATAAAGCAGAAAAATTCAGTACAGAAATCTGAGAGGAAATTCAACAGAAGAAGTTTATATATTTTCCCTAGTATATGTGAGTTATTTGCTCTGTGTTCATTCTTCGCGGAATCAAACGGTTGACTTCGTTTAACCAGCGAAGTTTGCTTTGAGACGAACGATCTTCACAAGTACTACAAGCAGCTTCGTCCTGTTACCTTCGTCTCAACTTGAACATTCTATCCCTTCCAGGCTTATACAGCATACAGACGTTCGATCTACAAAACAATTCTGCAAGTTTCCGGCTCTATCTTGTAGCAAGAAACTTGCTCTGGTTGTAGAACCTCATTGTCGAAGCGACTTGTAAGCCGCGGCGAATCTGCCAAACGCTAATTACAGAAGAAACCAGAAGTTTAGATCGTTCGAGGAGCAACGATCTCGTTCGTATCCGCGGAACAGTGCGAACGAGGAAAGAGGTAATTTTAAATATTTGTATGAACAAATTGATTTAACAATAGCAAACGTTGATCGAAAGCAAAATCTTTCGTCTCTGTCGTGTAAATTTACAAAATAAACGCGACAAATTTCAACCGATAGATTCAGATCTGAAATTATAGAGTTGTACAATTTCAAAATAATGTTCAACGGAAGAGAAAAAGGATAGAGCGATAGGAAGATTTAGTACATCGAAACGGAAGATGGAATTGATGATTGATGTCGTTTTATTCGTGCGAGCGCCCATTTGAATATTATTCAAATCCAGTCGCATCTCTTGCAAAACAATTTGTTCGGTCCAAGCAGGCATCTCCACAAATGATTCTGTTATTATATTGGGTCGTTTGGGAGGTTCATACCGTTTCTGAAAATCAATATTACACGCGGCCAGGTATTTGCCGAAATCGAAAAGGAATAATTTACTTTTATCATCCGATCAAAAATGGAATTCTTAAATAAGTATATTCTGTTTCTTGTTAAATATTGAGATTTTGATAATTAAAATCGACGGATGTTGACTTTTGACGAAGAGTTCTCGTTGAGGAGGCAAAAATATCCAATCCCCGTTTATCGGATATAGCAGACGTTAAATATGATTCAACGGATTATTATATTTTATAACTGGAACTCGTAAGAGCTGTTGGAAAAGGCCCGATATCGGGAAAGATGAAGAGTCTTTCGAAGTGGCCGAAGGAATAAATAGGAAAAGTTAGAGTCAGAAAGCAACGATACATTATTCAACAAAATGCTATCTCTATGAAAATACATTGCCATCAAATTCTTCTTAAATTTCGCTACGTGTTTCTGAAACAATCGGATACGACATAAGATTTCCCGATACTAAAAATCCCAGTCTTAGATATATCACGTACAAACGATTATAATTAACTCATTAGTACGTTATTGTTTAACATTGTCTCTACGAAATAGAATTCCAAGCATTCGTACAGCATTTTTCTATCGCTACTTCTTTCGCCAAAATTCTACAATTTCATGAAATTCGACGAGCTACTTATAATATTACGAGAAGCTATATCGCTTGATCGTCGATGAATTAAAGCGATACGATGAAAATAAATATGTACATTGTCGATTTTACGTCAATCGGTCAAACGTATTCGTATATTTTTAGCAATGACGTTTACTTCGATATTTGGTTTGGTAATTCCAATGTCGACTTCTAACGATATTACAAAAAATAACCTACTATCTAGCCTTAATATCCCTAATCGCCGTGGAGATGCAAAATTCTGCATTGGAAATCGATTGACGTCACGGTGGCCAGAGCCTGATAGATAGGACGGCCTTTTGCAATCGAATCTAGATCGAACCACGATGAAAATGCTGTTGGCAGCGGAGGCGTAGCGTATCCCGCCTTTATCGGTCAATTCATTCGCACCAGGTACAAAGGAATCGCGAAACGGTGCCGTCTTTCGCCTGATTTATTTGATCTGTGGCTTTCATAGGACGACGTGACGGAATCGCGTCGTAACGCAACCCATTTCGTATATCAAATACGCGGCGATGCATCCGGAATTCCGTACGCTTCTGTCGACGTCTTTGAACGGCGATATATTCGTATGTCAATGAGAAACGCGAGGCACGTCGTTAATGAAGCCAGTGGGACACCATCGATTCATCCACGAATGCGTTCATCCCGATAATATCTAACGATAAACGCGTCCCTGACACCTGCAAGAGACATATCACCGCAAATAGTAGGAAACAAATGTTAGTGGATGGGCAAAACCGAATAATTATAGCGTCGAGTCGGTGTATTCGTTTTGGGAGTAAATCAACAACACGTGATATTTACCGCGAAAAGCTAGCAAAATCACATAATAGCTGTGTATGTACATACCGTACTTGTTTCTTGTCTTTTGTAGGCGAAGAGAGGAGCGCTGTGGTAAATGTTCGTAAATAGCGATAGAGCAAATGCAATGCAGTGGTATCGTGCGTACGAGTTTCGAATTTATGATCGGTGGAACGTTCAGAAAATAGCGCGGTTCAGTGGGATAATGCTTCTTGCAATCAAAGGTAGTAGGTGGGTTGCATTAACGTTTATGGCTGCTTATGCGCTTTACTACTTTGTGCATTCGGAGCCGCTTTCTATGATAACAGATGAAAGTATGACTTTTTGGAAGATGGAAGATTAAAAAATGGTATTTACGAAACACAAATGGTTTCGCTTGAATGAACGCGATAAAAGTCTAACTATTTCGGATGCTAAATATTATTAATATTAATAAGATAATCGTTAAATATTATTTTGATCGAACTGGCTGTGCGCTTGTTTTATATTAACAGAAGCAGCTTTCTTTTATTGGGATTTATATCGGAAGCTGGATATCGTGGTAAAGATTACAGGCTTTCGGATAATTTAGATGGATTAAAGTGGTTCTGATATTTCCGCCGCTGTATTTAGAGTTTTCCGCGCTCGTGTAACGTGTTACTACGCCAGCTCTGTAGTTGTTAAGCTCTGTAGCTTGCAACATGCTGGTTTAGCGTTCTTCGCTGGATATCTTCGAGTGTCCAGTTACGAGTCCTGTTATAATCGTCCTTTTCTTTTTGCACTTATACTAGGAGAACGTTATTCGACGAAAGTATATCGTTATAGTTTCAGTATATCGTGGATTTTCGTACTTTTGCTCGTAATTTCTACGACCTGTTCCATTCTATCTTTTGCGACTGTACATGCGGCTTCAGCCAACGTTATAAACAATGAAAATAAAAGAGACAAACACCAAGTGGCAGAAGTTATAATAAAGAAAGTTACACGATTGTTGTGGGTGGCGTGACAAACGAGATTTTCGCCTCGGTTCTTTCGTATGAATGCATAACGCGTAACGAACAGTCTGCGTCGCGTCACCGTAAAAGCAATATCTCTTTCATCAAATATTACAATTTTATTAGGCGTCTTTTGTATTATCGCAATGCGGGGGTTGGCTAGTACGTTCGCGAAATATTTTTAATTGAACGCGTACGCCTGTTACGTTCTTCCCTCTTGCCGTTACTTTAAAACGTAGAATCTAAAAAAACGCGCGACATCGGCGAGGCGAGCGGAGAACTTTACCCGATACGGTTGAACGAAATATATTTCCCCGGACAATATCGTGCCGTATCGCGCAAATAGAATATCACGGTTGTTCACGAATACGAGAATCGTTTGGTTCATAAATTTTTGTTTTATATAATTCATAGGGCAATTTAGAGCTACGCTATTTTTCATTCGTCATAAAAATTCAATGCGCTGTTATTCTTTATTTCGAGTGCAAGAAAAATATCACAACGATTTAGAATAATTTTTTTGGCTTCAAGAGGCACAAGCAAGCAATTAAATACTTCTGAAGTTCGTAAAAATAATTCGAAGCGATTCATCGTTAAAGGGGACGAGAAATTTTTCAACAAAATTCGTTTCTCCTTTCTAACTTCATTTGTGAAGTTATAAATGGCAAAAGATCTGAAACTGTTTCAATCTTCCTTAACTTTCGTTACGAATTTTCCATACAATCTAATATATATTTTTCCATTTTTATTCCGCTTTTCTCCTATTCCCTCTATAATTCGCTTCTGTTGCTTTCTCCAGTTGCGAGAGGTGAACGCATAAAGATTTAACGTATCGTATAACAGATGCTCTCCATTTACCTTATTTACGACGTGTCTGCTTAAAAATATTTATAAGATTTCGGATATATCTGTCAGGTCAACCGAGAATGCTAAGAGGCGCATAAAAGAGTCGATCGTAAAAGTAAAGAAAGGAGGATATTATCGTTGTCCAACTTAAGAAAGGATGCTTGGTATAGTCATAAGTTTTTATTAGCGCGGTAACCGTGAGTTAAATGAAAAATATTTATCAAACAACGAGGTGAGGCCGGAGAATCGGAGCATCTAACCGAAGCGTTCTACGGAAGCCAGCGTGCGAAATTCACTAGAGACCAGAGTCGAGGGATGTGTTATATCCACGAGGCGTCGCCCATATATCAACCGCTAAATGGAAGGGAAGCGTGTTGTCTTATTTTCTCTGGCTGCCTGATAATTCGAAATTTTCTTAGCATATATACTACTTCCTCGATCTATCTTCAGACGGGTAAAACTGTCGATATGGTGAAACAGAGACGTTGTCCGATATCCGTATAAAATGATGAGAAAATTAAAGCAGACCGGCAATGGGCTTCAAATATCGTTATTTTCAAAGATGCATCTCTGTCAATGAGAATTTAATTATGGATTTGCAAACGAACAATCACGTAGTCGAGTAAATACAGTCTATTTATTTTCGTGTATTTTGCTGGCTGTTCTATGCACGTTTATTGCATCGATTAATCTTTACTACCAAACGACCAGATACGTGGCAAGATACGCGGGGTTTAAGCGGAATCCCTTTCGTAAACGCAAGAAACTTCGCCACAAAGGCGGAATACCAGATCACCTCGAAACAATCCCATCTCGCCTGCCCACGTTCTTGTCTCATGGCACCCTCCAAACGGGATTAAGCGAGAATCTTACCTTCGCTTTTATAACTCGAATCGCATACGACGCGACGATTTGGATCGACTGGATATTCCATAGATCTGATATCGACGCGGAAACAAGAATCGCGAGAATCCAGAGAACTCGAAGGACTTGAAACAGAGGGAATAATAAATAACAGGAAACTATTCGTCTTAAAAAATTAGGAAGTTGTCCGCACGATTAATTAGAAAATGCATTGGAAGATATAAAAGCGACAGAATCCTATCGCCCTTTGACGGATCGCGGTATCGGCGTCGAATCGAGAGATAACAGTGTGAAAGGTATCAGTTTGCAACTACTTGGTGTGGAAGCAGGTTCCGAACAATCATAAAGGCAACGCGACGTCGGGAACAAGATATAGTTGGGGAATTCATCCCCAAAGTCAGGGAGTCGAGAAGTTGATCGTAGAAGATGGAAAGGAAAAAGAAGTAGAGGTAGAAGCAGAGGAAGATCCTCGGATGGAGATGTCCCTTATAGTTTGGGGAGACTTTATAACGACGGCATCGCCACGGAAAAGTTGCTGGCCTCGTAACAGGATCAAGTGGCTGATCTTATCGTCGTTTTTACAGTCTGGAGTCGGCTCAAGCGCATTTTCTGATTTCGTCGGTGGATAAGCCTGTTCTGTAGGTTGGTAACAACGGCCGAAGACTGAACGTGGCCAGCGACGACCGCTACGAACTGTCTGAACCTGATACAGGCGTGATTTTATAGCCAAAACTTTTGCGCCTTCATTTTCCAACGGCGCGTACGCGACCCTCGTTCTATCGATTTTCCCAGCCGTGTTCTTCGTCTCTCTAGCTAGTTGGCTCGCCCCTTTTCCCACTCGTCCTGCTCGCCTCTCTCGCTCCGCCTGTTCTCTACGCTTCGATGCAACCTCCCTCTCTTACCCTCTCTCTCTCTCTCTCTTTCTCACCGCCGCACCATCTCTGTCGCTCTCGTTCTGCCCTGTATCGGCTGAGGTCGGCTACTTGCGATCACTAACCCCGATAGTAACGTCGAGTCGGTATGAAAATGACGAGATCTCCTTGCTCGCGACAAATCGTTCCTCCTCTTCCCTTCGTTCTTTTTCCTTCCAGTCTTTCGTTCCTGTTTTCGGCTCTGCGTAAACTCGCAGATGCGATTTGCTCGGTTAATAGATCGATCGGTTTGCTGCAAAGGATATTGTAGCGGTTGATGCGGTTAATAGCGAGATCTGGCAAACAGCGCAGAGATTTATAGATATTCTTTTTAACGGTAGAACCACCTACAACTAAACGTGAAACCTCTATCAAATCAAAATAGGGGAAATACACGGGACAAACGTAGGTTAAACCGATCAACTTTATCCAGCTCGATGATTTATTTTCTAAGGTGTTGAACATTGGTCGTACGTTTCGATATTAAAATCAGACGATTTTTACTTTATACCTATTTGGTCTTTCTCTATTTCTAGCCACTCGTCAAAGTTATCTTAAAAATGCGTCTAAAATATTGGATAGCCATGCGTCCTTCGTTCATAGTATATTCTCAAGCATTGGCCAAACACTCTTCCTTCGTGCATCTAACATCCTAGACCAAGAACCATCATCTATCGTTCTATTTACAAACACTCTTGACTCGCTCGATAAAATCCTATCATCTTCACACTACCGACAAGCATCCTTTCAGAAGCAAGTATTCCTTTCTTGTGTCACTGGATCTCGTTACCGAAGACTCGGCGCGACTCTTATTGACCCCAGTTCCAACATTTTCTTTTCCACTTGCTTTTTCTCCACGCCAGTTCCCACGACTTGTCGAACCAGAAAAACCCCATCGCTGAAACAATTTATCAAGACTCTCGTCGAGCATTTATTTGCATCCCGTTGACCCTGCGACTGGCAATTTTTGTCGCGGTAGGTAAGTTGCACGCTCGTTCCTCGATCGCGATAAGAGAGAGTATCACGCTGCGAATACGCTTTTTCCGGCGACCACTTTGTCAAACTGACGTCGGTGACGACGCGGTTAACCAACATCGATCGACACTGCAAACAGTACCCGCGATACCGATCCTCTCTGCTAACGAGCAATAGAAGAAATGTCGTTCTTTTTATCGGCCGGTAAGAGCTCGCTCCTACGTCCTATTAACCGTATTACTGGCAAACATCTTGATGCCTCTCGTTTTTCTTCTACAGCGTATGTACACTGCCGTTCGAAAGTCTTGCGACGGTACTTAGGTATGTTTATTTTAAATTTAGAAAAGTTAGGTGATCTTCGAGACGTACGAGGAAATTAATTTATTATTTCGCTGGATTCTTTGTACGGTAGAGAAAGCGTCATATACTAAAACGTTGGATTTTTAAACAAACGTAATTTCTTTAAGTACGTAACTTTATAATTTGTAATTTTTTTTCTAATTCTTTCGAAACTCTCGTTATCGCTATATCTCTCGCTTTCAGCTAAAAAAAAGAAGGAAAAAAATTATAATTTAACTATCGTTACAATCTTCTTACCGCATCAAATATGTAAATTAGTCTTATCGTACTCCAGCATCTCTACATCCTTAAAACGCAAGAGATTTATTTTAAAATAATCCCTACTCTTTTATTTGCACTATCGAGAGAGATCTCGTGGTCTAGTTAGAGAAAATCGGAAGAATTTGTGTCTAAGTCGTGAGAAATGGTCGAACGGGACTCCTCGACGAGCTTGTTGGACGACGATTGAGGATCGATGCGAGTGAATGACCCAATTCGAACGTTGCAAGCCGAAAGGGAGCCGTGTATTTCCAGCCAGCAAAATGTCACGAAACGCGTACGAGATCCAGCCGTTTCGCTTCAACGACTTCGTTATTACGTGACATTTCTTCAAGAGGTGTTACGCTTGGTGCTCGGGTCAACTGGCTGGCCTAGAGTATTTCAGGAGTGTGATTTCAGGATCGTCACGTTATCGCCAGTTTTACCTTAACGATTCAACCTTCTAATGGGTTAGCGTAGGCGTGCTATGCTTACGCTAATACGAAACTGCATATATCATGAAATCTCTTATCTCGAGCTTATAACCCCTAATTACATTAAATTTTTGTAAACTAACAAAAATTATCGAATGTACACGGAGGATCTTATCATTTCACTGCACAAACTAACTCTGTCGTTTTCAACAGCTGCACGAAGATAACATTAAATGCGATCGTTTAAGGCAGTCGCGTCGTGATTAATAGATCTTTTCTTTTTATTTTTGATATTATTAACACACATACATATATATACACAAAGTTTAATGACGTAAATTTGTATGAATTAAGGATGACCTTGGATGAAATAAAAATAGGTAACTGTACGTATACTTTTTAACTATTCTAGACTAACAATTTAATCTCTGGTTCTACTGCGCGTATATTCGGTTTAATGCAACTTGATTTATTATTGAACGTTAGTACAATCGTGGATAATTGATGAGTGGTAATTATTGCAGGACGGGCCTGAAACGTTTAAAATATAATAGGAAAAACTGATAGAATTTTAAAGTAGATATTCGTCGAATGCGTACGGTATTTTCATCAAATTTCCTGCAACTCTGTGCTCAAATTTAAAAGCACCTTTTCGGACAAACAAATAGGACCACGCGAGGGACGAAAAATATAAAAGGACGAGGAAACTCTAATATGTTTAGGGGTGTAAAAGAGCAAAGTAAACGTGGAAAGAGGGGCGATGGTGGGGAGGGGGAGAGGGAAGAGGAAGAAAAATTTGCCGAGAAATCGCGGCGGCTACGAAACAGAATGCAAAATGAGACTTTTTTAGAACTGGTCCGTTGAAAGAGCGAAAAGAAGGATAATAACTTTGGGTAAATTTCACCGCCACTCCAACCCCCGTGCTTCTTGTTACATCACGCTATAAAAAGTTCAAGCATAGTTACCCTCTTTAGCATGCGTCTCGCTCTGACCTTCGTTACCTTCGTTTCCCTACGATTATGTCCGTTCTGAAAATCGATGCGGTGCCAACTGAGAGCGATGGTTCACCAAAACAGTCTATGCTTTTAGAAATCTTTTACGAATATATGGTATGTGTTCTACGAAACATTTAGTAGTTTCATTGATACTTGCCGAGTATTGTATCGATAAAACTTGAAACGAATTTGTTAATATATATATATTTCCCTTTTTGCAAATATAACATACATAATATGTTCATAAAAATTTTCTATGGCGAGTATTCGAACACTCGTACGGGCCACTATGAGGCAAATCGCAATAGGAAACCACGTTTCACGACTTTAGAATTTGTAGGGCGTTTAGTCGACGATAGTAGGCGTGTTGTTTTATAAAAGAAAATGGCAAAAAACTCCATTGCAATTAAGCTTCCATTGTGGTTTCTCTGTGCCTTTTTTTGCATTTTTTCCAGCGTTGTACTCAGCGATTAACCTCAAATATACATCGACCGATTCAACAAGCGGAGTAAATCCCACAGAGTGATATAAAAACTGTTGTAGAATGGGAAAGTTCGGACACGTGTAGAGAATGTAGGTTATAGCTGGAAATTTTAGGGTGCATAATCCAGGCAGCAGGATACTTTTAGCTTCGCGAACGTCACGCTTAGTTGTTGGACGTGTCACGGAACCTCTCAAAGGACAGATCCTTTGCGAGGGTGTGAAGGAAACGAACGAGCGGACTTTCCCAGATTTCCAGTTAACGTATTCCGACATCGACATTGAAAACAACAACCGGTAAGAAATAGTTTGGCCCACTCCAGCGAGGAAAATGATCTCACCGTTTTTCGACCGTGAAGAAAACTTTGCTCGTCCTTACGGAAAGCTGTTAACCGAAAGCACTCTCGTGTATAAAGTAATATTTACAAGAAAAACAAGGACGAGGAGAGACGAGATGGATCGATCGCCCAAACGGAAAGGAGAATACAAAGCGAACTCAGACACGAGACGAAAATCACGGAGAAACCGTTTTTCCGAGGGCTGAGAGATCTCGACTCGAGTAGAACTTCGTAGCCGATAATACGAAACAACGTTGTATAATATTACTCGTAACACGATAAATAATTCCCGTATATGTATACATGACGTTGCTCGCGTATTCAGTAATAATTCGGACACGATCATTTGCATTTACATGCATTTTCCAATTTTCCAACGAAAATTTGCCAAACGCGTATAACATGCTGCAGTTAAAAAGTGAAATTTCTACATGACGCAACGACGGATGAAAATAACGGAATGGCACTTTCCGTAAATAACATACAGCGACACACGTACTCCGCGAATTTTCGAAATTTCGATTTATTTCGAGAGAAAAATGCCTGCTGGAAAAATAACCTCCTGCCATTTTTCACCATACCGCAACTCACATATCACTGTTATGTCCACCATATTTCATATGGTTCTATAGCAAATGGTTCGAAAGAAAGTATTCGAAAGTTCCTTACGAATAATAAATTTCGCTGCAAAATCTTCGGCTGTGTATTATACTATTTCATAGTTTGTACGTTCCATCGAAGTAGGTTAAAAATCCATTCGAGAATTCGCTAGGAAAATAAATACTCGAAAATGCGATAGTTCGCGATCCAGTCAAAGATCGGGCTACGTATCGTAGTATCCACGGGCTCGTTTAAAAGCAACGCACACCCGTACGATCTGGCTTTTACTCCGACAGCCATATATCTCCTGAATTCTGCTGGAAAAATAAAAGGAAAAGGAGGACGCGGCCGCGCAAGAAAGGGTAATACATCAGGCTAAGTCCGAAAACAATTTCACCTACAAAACAAGTGTAAGCGGGGAAATACGGTCGAAGAATGTATCTTCAGATGAACAATCTTTAAATTTGTTGCTTATAAAGCAGAAAACGTATATAGCTTGTAGACGATATCGTTAAATATCCCTTGGAATATCGTTTGACGTTGTCTTATAGAAAATCCAAATTTTTCTTTCGATTCTTATCAGATATTTATTACACCGCGTATCGTGTCCATCTTTGCTGGTAGCATAAACATATACACAGACAAAATTGTGAATTGTTGTATAAACGAGACCAAAATGTATTCCTAAATATTTTTAACGATTGCCCAATCTATAGCTCTATCTAATCTATTAAAATCATCCCGTTAAAATAATAATCGATTCATTAAAATGATCAGACGAATTATAGATTAGGAATAAGCTATCGAAAGGCAAAGAGAAAATATTTGTGATTTTTTTTCGCTGTCGGGTCAGTTATTTTTCGAAGGTAAATCATCGAAAATATTTTGGCTGACTGGGAACTAAAATCTGGCATGGTAATAAATGGTTAGGAACTCCGTGGAAGTGTGGTTTGTGGCACTAGTGGAGCAAACTATCTCGCGGACTCAAGACAAATCACACTCCTGGGAAATCTTGCGTGATTTAGCTTTGCATTCTTTAAGGGAGCACCTTTCCGAGTGTCGTGAGACGAACTTAATCTTCTGTCTGAGTCTAAATATTTTTCAAATCATTCAACTCGCTTAACTAGATAAACTACCGCGTCGTTTCTCATTAGAATTAATACCGAGAAAAGTTCCATGTGGCTCACTCTTAACGACTTCGAAAGAAAAAAGAATATTGAAACTACGATACTCAGGACTTTGGTGATCCGTGACGCTTTGGTAATAATTCCCGGGAAGGAATAAATTAGTGCAATTAATCGTAGAACTTTAACGTGTAACTTTTTAAGAAAAAGACGACTTTAAGATGAAGGAAAAGAAGATTCGAGTAGCAAAGATGGCAACATTCATATGGAAAATATATCCAATAACGCATTGTTCGTGATTCTCAAAAAGAAAAAGAAGGGAGGCAGAATAGCAAAAGTAATATTTAGCAAATCTTCGTAAAGTTTTCTTGTCGATTTTTAGCAGATTTTGTCGTCCGAAAATGTATTTTCCCAAATTACTTTACACGTACGTACCGCTATGATTAATAAAGGAGAGTGGACAGAGGTAAAACAACAAGGTAGAAGTACCATAGACGTAATGTAAATATAAAGAAGAATGGTCTATATAGCGCAAACGGAGCTGTGTCAGGCGCAGCTTGTTTCAGTTTCAGGTAAACCGACGAACGAGCATCTTTTCCTTCCTCAGACTAAGGAATACAGGTAAATAGATAGACGAGAAGTTAAAGAGGTAAGATGGGACTGTAGGAGATGCTGGGGAGGGGGGGGGGGAGAACCACCGACGAATAAAATGGGAATTTCTAAAAGACTTGTCTTCGAGAATGTTTTCAATTTCCTCGTTTGTTCCCAGCACGTTCCCTTACGCTCGTTTCTCTCTTCCTTTTCCGTTTATAAACGAGACTCCTCTTTCGAACCGTACTGAATTCGCGTCTTAATGAAATTATCGTATCTCGTCGACGTCGACGTTGAACGCAAACATCCGATGGAATAATTGTATCGCGTTAATCAAATCTTTGCTTCGAATAAAATCTAAAAGAACTCGTAAGAGTTTGGCGTAAAAAATATTTGCAAATATATTACTCGTGTTATGGAAAATGTTTTGAAATTTCATTAGCATCGTAGCGACACACGACCGTGCTGATTATACCGGTAAAATGTGAAAGGAATCTGGCAATGTATATGGAAGTTACGAGATATTTACTGCAAACATAGAATCTATTTAGTATACAACGTGAGAATAATGGTCTTCGACATATGCGCCAAAGATAGTTCAAATATTAACTCTTCAAATATGTTGATAATAGCCGCGAAATATACGTTTTCAATTATTATCTTACAACTTCTATATACATTTTCAGATTGGTTTGAAATTTTAACTAATACAATCATGCTAATCAGGTGTCATTGCAGTGTTAATGAAATTTCAATGTGTTCCGTATAACGTACATAGTACATTCATTGATATATTTGTAACTGTTTAAACACTTTGATGAACCACTCTATGTATATCGTATGTATGTATATATATATATATATATATACACGTGGGAGTAACGATTTTAAAGCGTATAAACAGCGGATGAATTAATTATACAAAGACAAAGAAGAGACAGTAAAGAGGGACAAGTCAAAGAGCTTATAAGTATTAAGGTGCAAAAAGGAAGTTCGTTTCTGTGTAACTTAAATTAGTTTTAAACACGTTTATTGCATTACGAAGGGCTTCTTCTATTTAAGCTTTCTGTCTCCTGGACTTTTATGCATTCAAAGCGGCTCAGTAGCTAACCGAGTAACGGCACGAATGTAATTTTGCAATTCAATAGGAAAAAAACGCGTAGATATCATTAAAAGTTATTTAATTTTTGCAACGTCGTCCCTACGGATATTCATTTCGTTACATTGCGATGCAAATACGAGCCAGTGACTATTCGCTGTTCGAACGAAAGGCAACTTTAACCGAACGACAGTAGTAAAATCTTTTTAATTCGTTAGCCGCAGGAAATTTTGTTTTTGAGAAAAATCCCAGGGCCTACGATCTCTCCTTCTATCAACGAGATAGAAACAGGCTTTCAGTTGAAATACTTAATTTTAATAAAACCTTTAACCTATCCGTTCATATTTACAGTCATATTGCGAAAAGTATCTCTAGGCTGTTTAAAGATTTTTATGTGTTTGAGCAAGGAAACAATGTCGCGAAACAGTACGTAGACTACTTTTCTCAATATTACATTATAATGTCGCGAAGGTGGTTCAGTGTCTCCTGGGTCATCATTATGAGACGAAACAATGTTGGGAGCATGGCATGAAGCAAGCACGCGCATCGTTTAATTTTTGCAACAATGTCTCTAGGGATACATAATGTTCAGGCAACTAGCAAATTGTTATGAAGTATAAATTAAAACTGCAATAATGCGATGAAACGTTTCAAAGAATTTTCATACTTTTCGCAATAAATTGTCCCACGATATTTTCGAATCTCGAATAGGTTGCACCGTTTAACAGCATTTCCACGATGTTTCGATTCCCTCAGGTATTTTCAAATTCGTGATAATATCGGAAAGTGCCTCGAGATATATCTCATCCATATTCCATAGCATTTTTCTATAGCGCCTTCAGTCTTTCGACAATGTTGCAACAACACAGGGGATGTAACAGATCTATACAAATAACACATACATATATATATATATAGAACATATATATAGAACATAGAAAGCAATTTCATTTTGGCTTATGACATTTGCTTCAATTTTCAACCATTCCATCAATGTATGCCACCTTGAACGCGCGAGATACTTCGTATTGGGTGAACAACATTTAATCAGTCGGAGAGTTGGTAATATTTTCTTGTATCTGACGTATTCGATTGATTCACTGGCAGACTGTATGCACGCCGCGAGATGATGAAAGTTTTGCCGATGAAAGTCGGATGAAGGAATCTACTTGAAAAAGAAATCTTGTTTCGTTGGTAAACGCATCGGGTAAAAGACCGCGTATTTCTCTTACGGAACATATGCCAATGCAGTTTACAGTCTGTTCGATGGAATTCTATCGCTGTGGTTCTATACGTGACGCTTCAAACGAAAGCTACTTACATACTTTTGCTCTCATTGATATTTCGTTCGAGGGAAGATTAAAATAAAGAAATAAATATTCGAAGACGACTGCTAGTTTCATAAATGACGACGCGAGCAAAATTAAAACCTACAGTCGTGTGAAAAGCATTGCACGAAGAAATATTCCCGGTTTTGTAACTTTCTTTTCGTCCAAAGAAAGCTATATATTATCTCGGGTATTATCAACTTCGAGCTGGAATCCGCCTCTCTGCTAAAAACGAAATTTTAACCAACTTTTCTCGAGTTACAGGATAAATTCGTAGGACGAATCCGAGGATGGAGAGAGAATTGCGGGCAAGTTCACAGGCTGAGCTTTTAAAACACAGAACACGTTGGTGGATACGTCAGCGCCAACAGTTTCATTGAAAGTTCGAAACTTTAGATTTCGAAAAAGATGAGTTTACGGTGAAAGTTCGACCGAACGTGGCTATACAATGGAGCTAGTAGTTGGAAATAGTCATTCTCAAGATGGGAATAGAGAATAGCGTGACGTGGATGCGTGAAAATAAGTCTCTGCCGACCGGTACACGGAAGCCAGATAAAATTACACTTACAATTACAAACACGAAGTCAATCGGTACGCGTTTAAACGTACCGAGCTCGAAGCGGGACCTTTATTCGTTTCGAAAAGCGTGGCTTTCATTTGCCACTTGCTTTTAAATTGAAAACTTTTATCGACACGTGAGACGAAATTTCCTCTCCAATTTTTCATCTCCGTCCACACAAATATTTTCTTCTTATTTCATTTACTACGCTGAGAAGAACTTTATGCACTCGCGTTGGAAATTAAATATGTTACCGCGAGCCGTAGACGAGGATACTTGAACATTTAAATTAGTCATACGACGCGTGCAAAACCGAATTTCGTACAGAGATCGGGGTATTAATAACGAAAACACGGACAGGTGTATTTATACGAGTGAGATTCGTCGATCTAGACCTGGCCTAGATTCACTGGAAGAGAGAAGGACGAGACAGCCTTATACCTCGGAAATATTCACACGTGATTCGAACGTCGAGTGTCTACCGCGCGCACAGAGATCCAAGAAATTTGCATTTTATGTCAAAATTTAGCATGCAAAAGGAAAATATTTCCGTTCCCTTTCCCCTCTTTTTATTCGTTCTCGCGACACCCGCTTCTGATTATCGTTATTCGAATGATAACGAATCCCAGCTTTGCGATACGTTCGAATACATTTCCCGGCGTATACGATAGAAAAAATGGTTTTTCGTGAAAACGTGTTACGAGAGCTGTTTGAAGTTTCCGAGAATTCTTAATTTAAATCCGTCCTATAGTTTAATATATTTTTAATATCGAAACGCTTTAAACGAATCTTAAATTTTCATAACGTTAATGAGAAATCACGCAAATCTGTCTATTATCCGTAACGGGAAACGTTAAAAATTAAAGATCGGTGAAATAAAATGTAGAC
Organism: Bombus impatiens; assembly: GCF_000188095.3. Classification (NCBI taxonomy): domain Eukaryota; kingdom Metazoa; phylum Arthropoda; class Insecta; order Hymenoptera; family Apidae; genus Bombus; species Bombus impatiens. The sequence goes on along the minus strand of NT_176552.1, from coordinate 481,375 downwards.
GTTTAACAGGTTTGCCTTTGTCCCTCGACAATAATCGTTAAAACCTTTCTAGAAGAATCGTCGGTCTCGCGAACGTTCGTTAAAATAACCGTATCGAGACTGTGGATGGAAAGAAGAGGAAAATAGATGAATGGAAAATGATTAAGCATTAAAGCTGTGTAAATGCGTTTCCTTGGCGCGTGTTTGGATATTTCAAGATAATTGAACGCAGAACACGTTTCCTTACGGCGATTTGTAAAACACGGCTTTGCCATGAAAAATCGTTACCATCTCTTTGTCATCTCCGAATCTCTGATATTTTTTCCACCTGGTTAAGGAAATTCGTGACCAGAAAAACGAGATACGAGAACGGTCAGTAATACACCTATCAAATAACTATGTCGTAACGTGTTATCAAGAACCTTTCCACTATACCACCAAAGCATCGTCGAGAGTATATGGTCACGAAGCAAAAAATACCTACTCAAACATCAATAAACCACACATACCATTCATTAACGATACGATCACTCAGAGAATTAAACTCGAGTGGCACTCGTCCGCAAAACATATAAAAACTAATATCGTAAAAAAGAGAAAAGAACCTGGGGGAAAAGGAATAGGAACTCTCCAAGGAAGACAGAGTTAAGTTATCTGTTCTCAGCGGAGGGTCGATAATTGACCCATAAATCAGTTTGCCTAAATAGAAAAGTTGGAGTAACAGTGGTTTTCTAGACCCTGTTGGTCCAGTTTTAGGCTCAGCGGTCGAGGTGCGAAGTTATTCTGGTCGCGTGTATTGCTTTTCTTGGTGTTTCCTAACCCGTGCATACCTGCTTACTTGCATATATAGGTTGAAAAGGCTGCTCGTGAATAAACTACCGGTAGTCGTACACACGCGATTGTCTCCAGGAAATATTGTGTTTCGTGGTAGTGTACGCCGATCCCGAGAATACTATAAGTACGATCGTTAGAGGAAAACACGACGAGGAATAATCGTGCAGAGGTAATCGACAGGATTGGCCTTCGGATTCGAAGGGAATTCGAGGCGATAGGATCGAACTAGGAGATAAGAATACGATTCGCCGAGTAGCTGACGGGATATCGACATATCGTAACGGTTACGTCAATGCTCGGGTATAGTCCGACCGAATGTTAACACGTTACCATCGAATGGGGTTGAAGAAGACAAAGCACGATATCGATTTTACCGTATGTCTATGATCAGGAGAAAGAGGAGGGGTTGAAACGTACGCCACAAAGCTTACTAATCCAGTTCTGAACTATGTCGGAGGAAAGAATAGGCAAGAATGAAAAAGTGATGAACGTGGAAGTTGCTGAGGAGTCAAGTATGTATATCGATTCGTTACGAAGAAAGAAAGAAGAAGCTGATTTATAAAATTAATATCGTGGAATAAAAGTTGTAAAAAAAAAAAAAATAATAATAATAATATTGCATAAGGAAAACGTAATATATAATACATATTCAACGTGTATCTACAAGTGTGTAGAAAATTTCCCAACAATACGATCGAACCAATTTGAGATTGAAAGGAACGTGTTCCTTCGTTATTCAATCCGGAGATGTATTTCCTGGAAGCTTGCCCGGATTAAATGAAAATGACATTTCGCGATATTTGGACGTCACGTGTGGTGGGTGAGGTTTATCTGCAACTCCCCAACACAGAGCCACAACTGTGGTAAGAATAAAACGGCGCAATTTCGTTTTACCTGGTTCCCTGCGGCTTATAACTTCTTTCTTTTTGCACATTTTTCTATCTTGCGAGATGCGGCCACTTACATGCACAAGACATCCATTGCTGTTTCATAGCCGCTCGACGAGCGAGTGTGCTTGACGTCAAGAGTCTCGGCGAGAAAGACACCAACAGCATGACTCACGGCTTTTACTTAAAAGCGTAAATCGATATTTCGATTGCAGGATGTCCGAAGATAATTGCGCTCGTTGCAGGCACGAGAAATTTTATCGGTTCCTAGTCCCGTTCTCAAATGTAATCGTCCATTCAGACCGTCTAATCACCGGTTCCGTGTTCACTCATCACTGATTAATGATTAACTCTGCTCACGAAACCGGGAAATAAAATAATTCTAGCCGGCGTAAAATACTCAGTGAACGAATTTATAACTTTCGAATCCTATCCTGGCGAAAAGTAAATTCTAATAATGGAAAAACTAACAAATAGCATCAGCTTCGTACAATTTTTGATAAAATGAGATTCCCTCGGAACCGTAATAGCACAGCTATGAAAAATGAATGTCCGAGACGTAAATATATACGAATCTGGAACTTCGATGTCTGTCGCCTATTTTAACTGTGAAATATTATTTTTGACCGCGGAAAAGACCAGGAATTATTAAACAATAATGCATGGGTCGATCGATAAACCGATAGTCTATCCATCATACGTGGCAAGTAGCTAGAAATAATGACCCCGAGATGGTCTGTGATGGTCGTGTTTTGGGGTATTTTATCCCTAGTCTCCTGAGCTTAGATTCTTCTTAGCTTTCATATCGAATAGATATCGTAAATGTTAAACTGCATAAACGTGATGGACATTTCATTATAGAAGATCATCATGAGATATGCTGTTTTTATTATTAGCACAAAATCGGTATTTTTAAATGAAATTGTTAAATCCCGTTATTTGCATTGAATGCATTCGCCACTTTGCAACCAATAGAAAAATGTTAAGTATTGGTTATGTATATATATATAATTGTCACCTGAAATAAATTTTCATCTAGTTTCATGTTCGATCTAGCACAATCAGTTTCCTGCCTCATGAAACAAGGGCGTGATTATTCAACGAAATTATTGTGCGAATAATAACGATGCGAATAATAATGAAAGCATTAATATGCGAACGACTAATTTCATTGATACATATATACGTTACTAAAATTGTTTGTAAAAAGAACAAAAATTCATACTGCTGATTACTGACTAGTTAATTGATTAACTGTAGTTTCCTTCGAGCAAAGTATTTTAATACCGTATAATACTCTATAATTTTCTATGCTGCAATATTATGTATCTATGTACTTACTTTTGAAGCATGCTTTATTATACAAACGTGTATTTTAACATATCTGATGTTCCTCAGGCTTATTCCATGTTCATGTTATTAAACGTTAAATATTCAAGAACACAATATAAAGTAAGGTATATTTTCCTACTTATATAGCATCATAATGTTAATGTTTATCTCATTATTATAAATTCCCTATAATATTCCGCTGTAACTTTCCAATGGTTTGATAAATTGCCAATTCGATCAGGTAACGCTAGTGTAACACCGTTAATTTAAAGCAAATCATGTTACGCTCGTATTAATTGAACGAATATATGCAAATTTTAAACTGATTTTCTCATTTAATTTTTGTCAACTGATAATTTCAGCATTTCCGTTACACGATACACGCTACAGGATTATAATTCGTACATTTCCGTTACAGCAATAAATATTGGAAATAATTTGTTAACAGAAAGTATGGAATGCATGATGGTACTTACTGATGAAGACAGTGATGTGTAAAGTAACTTTGCGTATGATGTGTCGCATGAGAATATGAGATGTGCCCAGGAAAGCACTGCCTAGACGATTTGTCGCGGAACCAGTTTACTTCTCATCGAGTCAATGAAACACCTAAACATATGGAAGATTATAAATAAGAAATAGCGTTCATGATACATGTACGTAGGTATACTGAAAGATAGATGTTTTTGAAATTATATAAAAAAAGGTTATATTTCTTTTAATCTATCAATATTCACCCTCGTGTATGAAACTATCGATTTTGATAAAGTTCAAGTCAGAAAAGCAATTTACAAGAAGTGGTAGCAAACAAGTAACCCGTTGTAGTATACACGTATAAATATTTGAAATTTTATGGCACTCCTGACATATCGACGCCATGACAGTTAGGATTAATCGTTGATTCACGACATGTAATCTTTGTGATCAATTTTTCAAAGTAATTAATTATAATTTAATTCGATCTTCATAGAAATAGTTCTATTACGTTACGTGCTACCTACCATGATATTTACAATAATTACAGTGGAATTAGAATATGTTGCACTTGTTTCACATTTACATATATCGAGAACGACGTTCCCATAGTATGACGGATCACGTACTCACGCGTTTGAATATCAATCTTTGCGAACAAGTGGCGCTGATATCGGTCGATGCGCCAAGGGAATCATGGGAAAAATATTGCAAACGAATCAATACGTTAGTCTTTTCGGTACCATTTTCTCATATTCGCTTTCCCCCCAACGTGATTTCCTTCAGTGTTTCATTCTTCGTACGCTCCGTTCCTTTTTAAAACATCCTTCTCCGAACGCAATCCAGTGGATTATCTCTCTTTGTAAGTAGCTCATATTTTCTGAATGTTCCAGCGAACAGAAGACGCGTGTTTATTTACATTCATACATAGGTATTTAGACGAAAACAATATAACGACGCAGTCGTACAACTAGCAAAAAATCAAAGTTTGTACGTTTCACGTATTCAAGCACGTTTCAAAACATGTAATAACAGACATTTTTTGAGGGATAAACATTTCAAACCAAGTGATGGTTGTCACTGAAGAATTCTATGAATAACCCAGCGTTTGTTATGATTCTTTTCTTCGTATTGTTTTGTTTTTACATTCAAAGAACGAATAGTGTTTGAGAAGTGAACAGAATTCATAATCTCTGTCGTTTGTATTACGCATTAGACGTATATTGGTTGTTTATTTTTAACCTAACATTCCCATAAATGCTCGCGTTCTGAATCGCTCCACGCCGATTGCATTGTATTCGAATAAATACATTAATTTATATGCATGAAAAGCTAGAAAACTTATCTATTTTTTAAAACTTGACTCACTTACGTGGCATATATGAAAGTCGGATGAATTCAGCCCACTCCATTCCTGATGTCGTCGTTGTTTGGCATTTCGAGCGGTATGCACGTGTTATCACTTACTCGTTAAATCGTTTGTCTCTCGTTCGAACGGTAGCAAGACACGATACAAATTGCGACTGATAAACACAAATCTATCGAGATGGAAACTGCGCAACAAGAACGATGCTGTATGACGTATGACTGATCGCGTTCCAATATCGATTTTTGCGAACAAGTGGCGCTGATATCGACCGACATGCCAAGGGAATCATGGGAAATATATTGCTAAACGAACTAGTCATGTAAGGTATAGTAAATGCGTCGTGCATAGTTCACGAGTTCGAATAGTTTACGCATGTTCGGATGATTGTTTGATGAAATTATTGTTAGCAAATATCGTGTACTCCTCGTCCATCGCATAAGGTAACCAGATTTTTATCCATCATTTTATGTTATCCCGTGGTTTGTGGTTATATGTTTTGACGAATTACAATTTTGACAAATGAAACATTTGATTGGTTTCGTGTATTCGCCAGAATGACAGTTAATAATTTCATTACAAAGATATATGTGAATGCGTGCGTGTATTTCAAATACAATTTTTCTTCATTAATAGCTATGATAAATACGGTTGCTCGTAGAAGGTACTTTCGTAAATATATTACGAAATCATTTATCTTGTAGCTTCTACACATATTATATTTTCGAAATGGTTATAAATTTTATCGATATGATCACGACAGACATACTTCATTACTGTACCAATAAAATTTGAAAATGTTTTAGTAATATGTTTTCTAACCGCTCAAATACTTTTACGAGTCATTGTATTTTGAAATATTGAATTTGTTATCTTTGATCCCAACGTACCGTATATGCGCGTGAATATTTCAACGTGAAAAATTGTTCGATAATGAAATTAGGTGTTTAAACTCTTACGTCGAACAAACACCGTTGTATATAAGGAAGTTTACAGGCGCGCAGACGGGAAGAAATGACGTTCAAAACTTCTGAAGTTTCGATCAAAGATACATAAAAGAAAATTTATAAAGTCGACGTTATCGGCAGCCATTTTGTGGGTAGAAAAGAAATAATTTATGTGGCTATTAAACGAGACCGTGACCAATTTTCTCCGAGAAATATTATCATATTCAGATTACTGTTTGATGGGCTTATTTTTCTTCATGATTCATACGTATGCTCGGTTTTATGTAATAGTTCGTTAGCAACTATAAACTTTATTAATGCTACAGGAACGTTCAAAAACGTTCTAATTGAGTAAAATCAAACAATGCTCGTATGCAGTTGTTAAATTATACGCGTCTAATTGCGTCTTACAAACCTTCCAATTTTTCTTATCGAATTTTAAGAAAGATCAATCGCTTTCGAAATTTCGTATTAAAAAATGGCTAATATTCTTTCTTAGTTCGTTAAGTGGCGACAACATTTCACAGAAAATGTCTGGTCAATGTAATAGAGTTATTGTCGCGGATAGCCTTGCACCTAAAGATCCTCATTTCTGCTGGGTCATTATTTCGTCGTTCTAGAAGCAGATGGCCTTTTTTAAATCTATTGGTCTTTTAGCGCTGTTACGCGAGTGTTGTGTAGATGCAACGCTGCCTGCTGCTTGAAAATCCAACAACTGCCCCCGGGAATTTTGATTTCTCCCTGATCCATAACAATAGACTTGATCCTACTTTTGTGGCAATTGTAATTCTACAAAAGCTTTGTGTAAAATATAATTCTCTTCAACTGTTTGCTGGATCGCAGAAGAATTGCATTCTTGTCACCATCATTTGGTTTATATTTAATAAACTATTTTTGTATTTATTACAGGATATTGCCGAATGGATGCAGTCACAACGAGGTTATATTCTACAAAATGTGAGTGAACCAAACATACTTTTCATATATATGGACCTTTTAGGAACTAAACTGGTCAACTCCATTTTTCATTCATTTCATTACATAAGTGCAGGATTAATATTTAGTTCTCAAAGAAACTATTTATTTCTCAAAGATTCTTGTGAATTCATTGTCATAAATCATAAACAATGGTAAAGCCCAAGGTAAATATACAAATGGACAATGCCTGTGGTATCACCAGTCTTCTGTACTTTTCGAGTTACACTTTTCAACTTATGGAGCTGATCAATGTGGCCTCTGAACGGTTCATATGTAGATTTATTTTCTCTCGTTCCAATAAATACTTTCAAACAAACGTATGACGTATGTGCATAAAAAATGTAGCGGAATAATACAGTGGATAAAGGTAAATTTACATAACGCGACAGCACATAAGGCAAACGAAGTAGAACATGAGAATATTTTCTTAATTAGCAAAATTTCTGCATAATTTCTCCAAACTTCTACTACTTTAATTTAACCGCTATATTCGAGTAAAACGTTATTATATCTCTCCTATATATCTAGAACCACCGAAATATTAAACGATTACAAGCGTAACGGGTTATCTCTAAAAAAAAAAAAAAAAAAAAA
>NT_176552.1:451786-473602 GCF_000188095.3 Bombus impatiens | reverse complement strand
GTTATCTCAAAAAAAAAAAAAAAAAAAAATGATAACGTTCACGAGTATGCACGGTGTAACGACGATATCGGAGTACGTGTTTTACGGAATACAGCCACTTAGTCTCAATTTCAAGCCCGGCCTCACCCCGTATACAGCTGTACACGTCCCACGGCATTATCGTTTCGTCGTGGCCCGCCCGTTATACGATAGCTTTATTTCACGTGTACGTAGAGCCGAGATTCGATAAAAATGTAAATGCGCCCGGGCATATTTATGTCGCGAGTCGATCGCGCGAAAAATTTCAATGCGGCCGCTTGCTTTATCGGTCCTTTACCCCCCATGGATACAGGTACACGTTTGTTCACGTGAGACGAAACATCAATTAGCCTTTTAGAAAGGCTATCGGGAATTATGTTGCTCCTTTGTACCTTGGAAAATTGTATATTCGCGATATATCATTCGGCTATATAATAGTAAAAGGCTAAAGTTGCGTTCGCGATTAAAAAGGGAACAAAACATAGAGTAGACTCGCGGTTATCTGATGCCGCTTTAATCGAACACAATTTTGTTGAGATACGAACAGTGGATCCCGAACTGAAAGCGAGATTTTGCTTGAACAAACCTAAATTAAAGAAGCGGAAGGAGATCATCGACCGTTTTCTAAAAGTAACTTTAGTAAAAATACCTTTAATATAAATATTAAACGTTACAGATATATATGTGCAGGTTTTTCCATTAACAGCCTATGAATATGATAATTCAAGGCGAGTAAACGAAAGTATACCGTAGAAACGAAGAGAAGCAAGGAAATTTTTGGATGGCGTAAACTTAAACGAGAGCTTTCTCGTGTTATCGACGAAACGACGATAGGGGTGGTTTCGAATGGTAGAAAAAGATTCGATTAAATGTAAAACAGTTCAGTTTCTGAACACAGCCTTCGGCAATTTCTTTGCTTCCCGCGTTGAAATTATAGGCTATAAATATTAAAGCGGAATTGCACTGTACCCTGTGCTTCGAACATTCGTCCTATCAACGTTTCAGTTTCAGCCTTTTGGTGGCCCCTTTACAGTTATCGAATAGAAACATGGTAATTTAAGGGAACAGTTGAATCTACGTTTTACGACTGTTTCGGTGGCAATCGCTTTTTATTTTTTATATATAGCTCTCTACGTTTATTCCTTTCCACTCGTCCACGCCGCTGCAAGTTCGATGGAGTAAAATAACCCCAGGATACGAATGCAGTCTTTTACGATTGGCGAAATGAATAGGACCGTACATATCGGCCAGCAGGGATACGGTAAAACCATATGAAGTATCGACGCGTATCTTGGTAAAAAGTGAGCGAGCTATCGGCTCCTGTTTCCCTGTTCCGGAGTGCATTTCAAGCGTTGAAGAATTACTATTCATCGATCGCCACCATAGCGTTCGTAGCGAAGATATGCCGGTAAAATATAACGGAAAAGTATTCCTGCTTCGGCTATATTTTCTTCTTCCGAGAGCTTGTTTGGAAAATCTTTCATGGCCAAACAATATACATCAGAACTCAGTAAAGCGAGAATCATCTTCTTATTTGCATACAATCGGCATCGTTTGATAAATGACAGTGTAAATGATATATGAAGGCTATAGAGAAAGAATATGATAAATCACGTCTCCTATCTTGTACAGGCAAGCTATTTTAAGATTCACCGCGTTGTCGATTAATTCCGTACTATTAAAATTATTTTAATATTTAATATCGCAGCTGAACATGCGTTTTCCATTCCCTCCAGAATTTTTGAAATATTGCTCGCCTATTCTTTATACCTTTGATTATCGTAACGTATTATTAACTTACCAACTATTTTTCGAATCTAAATTGTTATCGCATCAAAATCAAGAGAACGAGCCGAAACATACTTATCGCGTTTTTCTCTTGCGATCTTCGTATCGTTTTAATAATGAGACGGAAGGAAAATTCGTGATAAGGATTTTTGGTAATCGATGTAATAATTTGGAAATCGGGTTGATTCGATTGGCCTGGTTCTGTCGAGTTTAGCGTAAGTGCGGTATCTAGAAAGGGACATAAACCAACACGGAGTTGTCTCGCCGTATGGTATCGATCCCATCCAATTCTGGAAGGTCAGAAGTGGGATACATCGTTATTAATTGCACATCAGATCGTGCAACTCGGTACTAATCTAGATAATTGCGTTGTATCCCATGGATCGAACGTTTGACTGCTCCAATAAATCGTAGCTAGTTTAATTGGTAAATCAAAACATCGAAGCGCCGAATGGAATTGTCTTGAATCAGGCCGATTAAAGCAGGTTGATGGATTTTAATATGAATTTAATTATCGTTCTTTTCGCGGCATTTGTTAACTTCATTTAGATCCCTTCTCTGCCCTTCGTTGAAAAAATATACTTTATGTTCCTAGAACCGTTAATTTCCAGTAATAACAACGAGTTCTCGTACTTAATTAGCTTATACATTAGCAGAGTCGCGACAGAACGAATCTATCCATTTTCATACCAGTTCACGAAGCACGATTTACATTTTATAGTAAGCTGTTACATTTTGTAAAAGTATAATGGAATTTCGTCATCCCGCGTGGTGACGTTGAAAAATAGAATGCGAATCAATCGTGTATAACCACTCTGGAAATTTTCGCATAAAGAAAATAATCGCTCGCGTTTTTTATTCAATGTTATCTCAAACTTAAAACGAATCGTGAAATGATAAACGAATGAAAAAACAGATGGAATTAGCAGCAGTTAAGTGTCTTTTTCATATAAAGCCTTGCGAGGTATTAAAAAATGAAAAACGTTCTGCTATTAAGTGAGAGCGCAGCGCCCGGAAAATAAACGAATTTCGCTGTGAGATTAACAGAAAGACAGAAATAGCGCGGCGAACGAACAGATCTTTTGCACTGTAACGCGGGTCTCGGTGCTTTTCGTAGGAAAATATCGCGTTTCGTGGAAACACTTTAAGCGACTCGCATCGAGCAGGGCAAAAAGCAGACAAATGCAAACGTTGCGTGAAGGATCAAATATGAAGCACGCGACACACATCACGCCACCGCGGCCGCAATAACTAAAATCTTATCTCGGTTTCATTTTCTCAAATTAACGTCGCCCCGTCCAAACGATAGTTTTATGCGTTTTTCGTACGATTACCGACGTACACCGCCAATTAAGCGTAATTTCGCCGCTGTCATTTAATCATTTCAGGATGCAAAATTATATAGTCGAGGCTTCTCTTGCTGCAAACATTTCCTCTTCTCTTCCATCACCTTATCGGAAGTGGGGATCGCAAAGAACGGTTTTTCTTTTCTCGAAATTCCAGGTTACTTTCTCCACCGTAAGAAATTGTCTACAATTTCTTTTATTTAAAAAAACTCCAGGCAATCTATTTTAATCGAAGAGACCCTACAACTCTCTGCAATTCTTTCTAATCTACGAGCTTTGGCTTCTCGTTTTGAATAATGTTCCGTCGATGTTTCACTTTGATATATTTCTCGCTCAAATTGGAGAAACGCCGATCAAACTTTCGTTAAAAGTCTTAGAGTAACGTAAAGAGTACCGAGAAATGCATTTGTCATCGTCGTTAATAGAAGGTAATAATACTCGTGTAAAAACTTCCGTCTCGTAGAAGCTACTCCGTCAACCTCGGTAATTGTTACGCGCACGTGTATAACGTTGTACAACTGGTTCGATAGACAATTTCATGCAAATGTACGATAGACGGAAGTATAAATTACTTTCTCATTTGTAAGAGGACAACTGTTGGCGCAGTTAGCGCAGTCAAAATATGAACTCGCAGAGTTTTTTCTAGCGCTTGGCAAAATCAAGTGTCGAGTCGATGGGTATTCTCTCTATTTCTCTTTACCTTTCTCTCTCCGCTATTGTTGACCGAACGTCTGTCGTGCAGCGCCGCGTTAACGTCGTTGGTACACAACGCGAAAGTTAACTTTACTCATTCATCAGTTGACCAAACATCTGGTGACCAAATTGAAGCGTTTTCATTGCACTTCAACTCTTCCTCTCCTCTTTCTCGTAGCACAGTTCCGTTCCTGTCTAATACGAGCGCCGTTGATTCTCGATAGTCGGTGGAACCATCGAAACGACGAATGCAAATTCCGCTTGTCCGTGGGTGTCGAACGCGCAATTAAGTCTCATCAGAAGGAAAGCTCGAATAACGTTAGATCTCATGAGTGGTGCTACGGTATTCTCATTGTTGAGACACGGATGATGGAAAACGCAATTAGAGAGAAGAACGAGGGAAGTAGAGTGGTCGCTTACGTTTCGTCCTGTTGTTTACATTTCTCCTAACTCGGAATAACGAAAGCGACGACCGTTTTTGCCAGAAGGTTCATTAAAACGTAGTTGAATTCGATTAATGATCTTCGCGAACTATTTTCCCTGATCTATCGCAGTCGCAGGGTCACACGACGGTCACGAATACAATCTGTTCATTTCGATCTTGCGAAACCAGTTCTGCCGGGGAGCTTGCGCCTGAGAAAATGATTTATGTTCGTTTCTTTCTGCGAACGTTTTATCGAACGCTCGAACATAACGTCACGGCACCGAATAAAGCAGACTTCGTTAATTGCGAGGTTTTTCTCCTTCGTTATCGACTAGCCAGGAAACTTTTAATTAATCAAATTACAAGATAACTTGGCACATTGAGCACGCTTGATTAATAATAACCTGTTCCAGCCTCTTTTATCACTAAACGGAGCAACGTTATTACACCAGATAAGGACAGGCTTAGATTTCGTGTACGCGGATCGACTCTGTTTAGGTCAGATCTAGATTACGTCCGATCCAGGTTAAATTTCAGCTCGATGAAACCTTTCGTTTCTTTTCGTCCTTGGCTCGTACGAAGAGGTTGATCGCATTCGTACACCTAGAAATCCGCCACATCGTTCTTCGTATGGAAATGTCTTATGCATGTATACGACAATTTCACGATGATATCCCTATGGACCTGAAATTGTGCGTGTAATATACAACAGAGAAAAATCCAAGTACGCTTGAGCTGTTCAAACAGGAGAGTACTAACAATACGCTATTATAACTTGAACAGGTTCTACGTATTGTAATTAATGTAGCTGTTTAAAGTACATACACCGAGATGATTTCGTTTCTTATCGATAGCAATCACAGTAGCTAGAAACGCGCTCCACATTAACGTTATCGTTGGAATTCTCCCGGTGGTCGATTTAATTTCTGGTGACTGGATCGGTTCGTCGTAAGCGTAATTGTTCTGTCTCGGCTGTGCGATCCTCGAGCTTAATTCTTTCGTTACAACTGTCAGCCACGAAACCGTCGAGGGAGAGGATAATTGCGATCGTCGAAATGGGTCTATAATGTAAGTGGGCCGATTCTACGTTAACTAAATGTTATTTCTACACGTTGCGTGCGTCACGTGTCACGATCGGAAGACCTCTCGTGACGAAGTCGATCTCGTTCAACGTATATGCTCGCCTGAATCATATTACGAGGATGGAAATGATTCGCCAACTTCCCACAGCCCGCACCCTTCTTCCCAACCATCCCGTTAGAAAAATTTTCATCGCTAATTGCACAGTCCGAATACCGAAGCACATTTGGATTTAAGCGCAAACGTTACTGGTATTTTCGTCGCTTAAATTCGTTGTTGCCGCTTTGCGTTGATCCGTTCGAAGAGAATATCGTACTCGGATCGAAAATGAAATTTTTTCTTCTCGAGCGTGGAAGCAGCGCGTTAATTTCGCGTGTGTTTCCCTTTTTCCGATTTTCATTCGAAAAAGATAACGGCCGACGTAAGTGGCGTTTAGAGGGACACGAAAGGGGATCGTAAGTTCGTTTTATTCCGCTTGCACGCGGAAGCGTGGCCTACTATTTTTCTTATTGAATTCTCTCGCCGGTGAACTGGGTTCACGATTTCAGATTAGTGAGAACTGCTTCGGTGCATTTACTTTGGCAACCTAGTTAGGTGCGCCGTTGTTAAGATAAGTCTTTTCGAGCATTAAGATTACAGATTACGTGTCACACGTTACACTTAAATACATATATTTACGATCCTGTTAGTACGATTTCAGATATAGTAGCGGAGCTCGATTATACGTAGATCGTTGTTCCAGATTTATCAACGACATCGAAATAGAAAATTTCTAAGAACGTTCGCAAACACGGGCAAACGAATCGCAATCTACTACTAAATTCTATGGGAAAAATCTTACGATAGTAATAATATAACGTATAAAATAAATTAATGGCCCATATATACCTCGTCGAGAATTGATTTGAAATTTTACGATTCTCTGTTGAAACCACCCGGATCGATACGAGATAGGTTCGCTATGCTTGCCTACCTTTGTTCGTGCTTTTAAGGACAGAAATTTTATGGTGAAATTTCACCGTAGGAAATTGATATAGCAAGTGAAAAATTTCCAAATATTTTTCCTCCTTACCGTGTTACAACAGCTCTTGATCCACAGATGTAAACTGCAAAATATGCTATCGATATCTTCCAAAAGAAAAAAACAAAAATAGGCAGAAAATAACACGAAATCTCGTCATTCCTTCGCACTCGGTGGATGCTAAGAAAGAGGAAAACACAGGTTCGTAATTCTTGCAGGTTCAGCGAATCTTCGCTGTTGCAGAGAGTCGAAGCATCCGGGGTGCGTCGTTCGACTTTCATCGAAGTACTGTGTTTCCAGGAGGCCGTACGTTACCTGTAACGCTTCTGCATTGGTAATGCGCCGTATCGTACATACTCGTAGATCGTGGCATATGCATGAGCCAATGGTGTAACAATGACGTGAATATCGACGACACACTACGGAACTGATATCAACGCACAGTAAACTAATAGTTTCAGACCTTTTATTTCTCTAATTGCAATGAAAATACGTCTATACGAACTTGTCGAGGGAGAAACGATTCGTATAATTCGATGAAAGCTCGATGGCGATTATTCGAAGAAAAAATGTAGCGTCGTTTCTTGCCAGTGACCTTGTTATCGCTCGTCCATCATTAACTTCAATTACACTTTCGCATTTACGATAGTTGGTGGCATTCTTTTCATAACCTGCTTTGGTTCGATGGGTTCTTACTTCTTAAATTGTTCATACGCTGGAATGATCAGATACGCGTGTCTAATGATACGTTGGTAGCGGGACTTTGCGTGACGGAAAGGTACTTACACCGTGTTTATTGGATCCTTTTTAATTCATACCACAATTTATCCCCCTTGTCATTAGCACGGTCAGAGTTACTTTTCTTCGTGTTTGTTTAAACATCCGAGGGACAGTGCTCTATTATTCTCTTATTAACGATTTATATCACGAGCAGGGGTTATTTGGTCGACTTTAACGACGTTGATGAGAAATATCGATCGATGAATTTCGGTTTGTCGAATAAATTCTTGTAAGGGGGATTTGCTATATTTGGGTCATCGATTTTCCTTTAATTTCGTGAATATTATATGTAACGATATTCTAGATGATTAGAACGATGATTAAAAGCAGGTATTATACGAAAGTTTGTTCGATACCGTTAGAAAATGTCGAACAACAGTTACCTACGTGTTCTTTCGCTAAACGTTTACGGTCAAATATATTATGTTATTACGGTTGCATTTTGCACGTTGATACATATTCATTTGGAGCTTGTAATGTTAACGCGTTATTTACCTCGTAGTATAGTTGCGAAGCGTCTAGCTGCAGGCAAAATTGTATCTCCGTTTCAAACGGTGAATTTAGTCGATGACTTCGAGGCGTATGCACACGCGTACACCCGTGACATACGTTCAGATCTTACACGTAACTCACGCGTCGCTTACACGTAATCTTACTAAAAAGATGTCGCCAGGAAGATCGAAACGAGACGAAGCTAAAAGTAAAGAACAAAGAGAAATTATTCGATACAGAAGAATAAGAATTGAAGATTCGTCGGATATCTCTCAGATTATAATTTTCAGCAAAGGTTTCTACAAGTGTTGAAGTACTTTTCCGAGTTACTGTACGCGTCGGATACATTTTGCAATCAAGAATTCCTATGGTATATGTTTTTCTGAAAGCGCAATTGGTAGGAAATGGAGTTTCTTTTTCGCGGAGGTAATAATTTCTCCGCAAGAAGAGAATTTTCACAGCGAAAGTTACGCGTGTAGTTTGGTCGAATAGCGCGCTGAAACTCTGTGCATACCTGGAAAGGAGAAAGCAATATAACCTTTCATCTTGCGCGCTAAATTACGCAAACTCTTTCTCGGCTGGCAGACATTATGCGCGAAGTAGCGTCTGCTGATGCAAATTTTCCAGACGGATGCCTCCGCAAGATCTCTCAATTTAAGAACGGATATAAATAACCGACCTGGGACGTAGTGGAACTCTTGGTTTTTAAGAGATATTCAGAAACCGAACATCAAACAGCTTAAAACAAGCGATTTGAAAATTACATATCCAAAGTTTTCGCTATTTTAACGATCTTTTATCTTTTTTCTACTTTTTTCTTTCTTTTTGCTCCGGTTCATTCATCGAATTCAAGTTTCACGCGAACGATCGTTAAACGTTATGGCCTGGAATTTAACGGTCAGTAGTATACCTATCGCATAGAAAATACGATTTTCAAATTATAAAACTCATAATCGAAGGAAGTTAGCTTCCGTTTGAAAATTTCCTACCGACGTAATTTCCACACTCGGGCAAAACTTCCATTCCAACTAGATCGCATCACGTATTACGGTTTTGTTGTAAAAGTTGGTCACGTAGTTTTACTCGTAGAAATGTAACTTAAACGATAGAACCACGAGTTTTCAAGCGTTGGTCCGTGAATTTTCCATAATTATAGCCTCTAGCTATGCGTGAACGACACTTTCATTTAAATTTCATATCGCCTATTATCGTTACGAATTTAACGCTTGATCGGCTAGTTTTCACGTGCAATATGACACTCGCGCACTAGAACGCAGGAAAATTGTCTTTCGAGTTTTCATTTCCCAGTTTTCAACGTGTAGTTACGTGCAAAGAGGATCGTGTAACTCGATGGGATTCCTGATTGTATTCGCGTATAGAACGGTGGAAGCTTTTTCGCGGTAGATATGGCAGAGTAATTCGAGGATTAATAAATGTTCGTTTGAATTCAGTTGGTGGATTAGCGGTGGCGGAAATGGTCGCCTTGAAAATTTTATTCCGAATAGGATGTTCCAGTTTACGACTGTAATCTCTGGAAACTATACGGTTAAAACTCGAACGAACTTAGGTTAGTGCCAGGGCCTCCCTCAAGAACCGAGTAAAGCTTGAATTTTGAATTATGCACTTCGCCAAGAAGCGACTTACGCTATCATAGTAAAACCCTGATAAAATGCGTTACAAAAGCTGTCCAACCACGATCTATGTAACTTGCGAGACTTTTAACTATCGAGTATAACAAAATTCTTATATCTCGCGACCTCGTAAATTCTGAAGCATGTAATTGAAGAAAATTATAATTGCGAACAGCAACAACCTAGATAGATAGCAATTACCCTGTCTAAACCATTTAACATCGTCAACCAAGATACGCGTACCGCATTGTGCGTATTAATTAGACCGTCACGCAAGATTGCATCAATAATTAAAACGTGGATAATTAATTCCATGCGAGGGTGGCTGAAAGGAAACAACGGGACGATGACGGAGATAAGATAAAGAAATAATTTGATTTTAAAGAAGAACCGGTGAGTTGAACCTGTGAATTAACGAGGCTTGCTGTTTCTTTTTCTTTTTTTTTTGCGATGCTGCTGATGCTTCTGATAACGAGCCGTAAGAATTAGATTTTTTTGTCGTAAACCAGAAATAGATACGAACTAATCGTATCGACGTTTCCTTCGTTGTTATCGTTTCGTTACAATTATATTATCGTAGCACATTCCGCAATTAAGAATCGTAATGTTCATCGATGTAGATATTATCGACCTCTATTTGAAAATTATTTTAATTAGCGAACTAAATAGCAATGCTTCGTTAAAATGCTAATTAACGTAACATCCTACTGAAATTTCACTATCTTCCTAAGCACGCGCGCTTCGATCAAACTATTATATCTGTTGTCGCGAGCACGAGCATAGCACCGAAGGTTGTCGCAGATTCGAAGTACGAATCGTTAAACTCTTATCGTGCAACTATTTTCCTTCGCGAATCGTTAAATCAACATCCAGCATCTTCGTACACTTAAACGATCCTTGAACTTCTTCTCGAGTAAACTTCTCACGCTATTAGGAATTTGTAGTTTATGCTTAGTATAAGCAAACTCGTGTAGTTAAGTCATCCGTTTCTTGAAAATTCAACCTTCGTCGTATTACGTGGCATATAATAAAATTGAACAATTTATTGAGAGCCAAGTTAGTCAACTTGGCTTCTAAGAAGCTGGAATATCAAACAGTCTTTTAATATCCATCGTTAAAATTCAAAATAAAGAAGAAAGGCAGCCACGCAAGATCGTAAATGTCACGCGCTTTTGGTCGATCGAAATCGTAAATTCTATTTTAATCTTCGGCTGGAATCGATGAAACGTTAACGGATCGAAGATAATCCGAACCGGAATCTGTCCATCGAATCGTGACGTGTATCTGATAGAAACTGACCCGAAATCCCCCCTCCTTGACAACTCGACCAAAAATTCGACGAGTTCGCTGCGTTAGTTTGCAGGTGCGATCGGTTCCTTTCGACGCGTCAGCGCAATTAACGTGTCCCCAAAGTTAAACGTAATTACACGGCGTAACGAGTAATTGAATATTGATTTTTCAGTCGTATCGGTACAGAAATTCGATTGGCGGCGCGAATGCCAACCAAGTGCAGACGCGCGTTCATTCCGCCGAGAATCGACGTTCCGTGGCTAAGTTTTATGATTTGAGGAATTTGACACTGTGAAACGGCGACCCTTCTGACCTGTTCCTAAGAATATCGGAACTTCCCCTTGAATTATTAGTAGGGTTGAGATTGCTGTTATGCTGTTTCAATTTGGTGCGTGAAATTTGTTATTTCGCACCAGCGTTTGAAGAATGTATATATTTTTTCACAGATTTTTAGAGCGAGTTTTTGCAAGAGAACGTGCTTTGGGATATTCCTTTATAAAGCGGAACGTTTTTCAGAGTGCATTTTTTTCCTTTGAGTAAAGCGACTTTTAAAGGACTCGCCATAAAGCAGTGTACATCTAAACGGAAACGCGAGCAGAATATACAACAATCGACTGTTTTCTTTCCTCGGTAAATTTATTAAAATTCGCCGCAGTACGAAGAGATGACTAAATTCGCGCGAAATTAAATTATCGTAATAAGAATACCCTTTAATTTAAGACTATAAGGTTACGCAGCTCTGAATCATCGAACAATGAAATTCTAGCGCGAAAGAATCTAGGTTTTTATATTCTAAAATTTCAAGCCTATAAGTTCTAAGAATAAAAGTTGTTAGGTATATTCATCTGCAGGATCCTGCAAGGTACATAATTCAGAGACTGTTTGATATTTTTCACGCATGCCTCTAGAACTCGTTGTTCTTTTAAAAATATATGCTAAGACGTTCTCAGAGTGTAACAGAACCGGATGTTGACCGCGTGAACCCGGACGTGAAGTAACTTCCTCCAAGAGGGTATAAAAGATACATCGCGGTATTCATCTCGGCCGAGGAGGATCGATATTCACCGAAACAACATCGTGGGAGCGTTCAACGTAAAAACGTTCGTTCGATTTCTCTGCTTTCCCCTGATTCGCGCTTTCTGTCTCGATAATTCGGATCGGAATTGCACGTTTTCTAAGAAAAGTCGCACGATTCTATCGCTGAAATGGGCACTTGTGGAATATTTTATGAACGTAGACGCGAACTACGTGATTGTCGTGCAAAGATACGCAGACGAACAGGTGTACCCAGATAGATTGTGACGTTCATTTATCCTATTTGCGATCGACTCTGTCCAACGCGTGACAACCTGTTATAGATATTTGTTACCTGCTACTTTGTATTTATTCTATGATTTATGATTCAAGCTGAGTTTATGATACTTAGCCCTGTTACAAATGACGTTGTCGTTCAGCTTAGGTCGAGGCTTTACGTCTCTACGTGCTATGTTACTCTGTCATTCTATGTTTTAGACCTTTACAAACATGGTACCATTACTTGTCTACGTTTGTCTCTTACCGGAAGAATATCCGGAGAATATCTTGAATTTTTGTTCACCACGGTTCAACGTGTTTTAACAAAATATTCATCGCGTTACCTGTATCACAGAAAAACCTTGTTTAATTAATTCTCGAAATCGTAGAGCCTTGTTTTCGCAGAATCGATTAATTTTTTGCCTACAAGCCAGTACGTAGATCGTTTTTCATAGCGACGTTTCCATCACGTTATAATTACTAGAACGAAGCGTTATCTAAAAGATCGGGAAGTTTGACAAATGTTGTATTTTAAACGTATACGTTATTTATTTTCTACCTGATTAACATTTTGGTATTTTGCCACCAAAGGACGTATAGAAGCAAGAGAGAGAAAGAGAGGGAGAGAGACGTTTCTTTATCCGAGAAGAATGGTTCTAAACGAGTACATGCGCGCAGCATAAATTACAATATCCATCTTCGTGCAAAAACGATCCATAAAAGGAAATGTTAACGTTGAAGAAGTTGAACGTTGAATCGCGCTTCTTCTTTCCCCGGCGTCTCCTCTGGCTTTGCAGCCGTCCCCACGACTCCCATTTACATTTGGGATTTGTCAGCGAACGAGAAAGAAAACTTAAACCGATAGAGCGAAAAGTTTCTCGAAACGAAGCAAGCATTCGTCCCTATTGGGAGCTGACCGATCTTTGCTCTAGTTGTAACGAGATCGCGTGCCACTACCAGAGATGAAGAAACTTCGTGTTGACGAGATCTTCAATTCACATGTTCAATTTCAACGTTGACAAGCGGTAAATATTACTTTAGCGAAAATGATGCCATAGAATGTTCAATTAATGCTCATACTGATAATTAACTGCGAATCTGATCTTCGTTATCCACAATAACGTACGTTAACAAATAATTTTCATACAGCACCTATTTCTATATCGTAAAATTGTATATGTACACCCAGTACATTATATTTCATAATAATAATTACCAATTCCTGCGAGATTTTAAACATAATAATTACGAATCATTATGAAATATTAAATATAATTGTAAATAATTGTGCATTGTTATGAAACGTTTTTGAATGTCAAGTAGGTACTACACTGCTTCCTCGATTAGAATCTTCTATTTAACATATTTCATTTTTCAGAAAGTAAAATGCGTGCACAGGTTCCGTGAAAATATTCCAACACCTTTCCCCCACTTTTTTCGATATTTCATTATACGAAACATTTTGAAATTTCACTAACACTGTTGTCGACTATCGTGACGAGTTTAAAACAAATCAAAAAATACATAGAGAAACTACGAGATATTTGACACAAATATATATTACACAAAGATGACAAAAGCATTTAAACCATTATACCACTTATCGCATAGCAAAGGTGTTTGTTTACGCTGTACGCTAATTTTTTATTAAATACGTGTTTGCAATAATTATCTTCCAATTTTAATATACATTTTCAAATTGGTTCCAAAATCGTCAGTGTGGCGACTCATTATAACGCTAATGTAATTTCAAAATGCTTTATGAAACGCATACAATATGAATATGAAAGTTTTTATGTGGCAAAGGTTCAAATATTACTTTCGCGAGCCGGTTTACATTGAATTTATTTGATACACGCAGCGGATGATATTTTCATTTCGATGCTTTCAGTTCCGCTGTCGTTATTAATCCATCGACTTTATTTATACAGCGCAGTCAAAGTTTGTTCGAGTAGCACTCCTGTCGGAATCGTTGTTCGAACACGAAGAAACGAAACGGGTAATTGCTGCCGGCTAAAGAGACAATAAAGACGTTAAAACTCGCCCCTGTCTCGCCGCAGATTATTTCCATAACCAGGTTGCTTTCAGGCAGGTTTCCCTTTTGTCTTATCTCTCGAAGCAGAAATATTTAGCGTTTTTGTCCGGTCGGGTCTCGTGCAATTACGTCTGGACGCTAACGTTGTAACGAACCAGAGCCTGTCTGCTTCTCGAAACACTTAATTTCGCGTAATTTGGTGCGCTCTGTCTCTCGGCTAATTTCGTGTCTCTAACTGGAAAAAAGAAAAAAAGAAAAAGAAAACGATTCTTCTACCAACGGGAAGAAAATTTTTCTATTCTATATAAAAATCTCTCGCTTTTCCGATCGTCGATTCGTTTTCTTTTCTTATTTCATCTGGAAAGACGATTAATTAAGATTTCAATCAAACAGGGATTCGTACAAAGCGAGAAGAAAAGTATTTTTCAACTAGATTCGTAGATCACGGGAAAAAAGTTTGTGATTTAAATGTATACTTGTGGTTTCCAATGTTTAATTGACTCAAAAGTGTAACGGTTTCGTTAGCAAACTTTGATGAAAGTAGCCTTAAACCGAGCTAACGAAGTTTAATCCTGAACATGGTGAAGTGGAAATTGAAATCAATGTTTCGTGTAGACATTGGATGTGTTTGACGAGTCTTGTTCCTCGTTGACCCTTTTACCCAAGAAGCAAATACATTTCACGCCGTTTCTAATGACCTTCTTGTCACGAAAAATAATCTCGGACGTAAAAACGCAACGTGCATTTTATTCAACGAGTAACATTAATGTAAGAAACACGTTATAGAATTTGTTCTATATTTTTCAATGTTCTTTTATCGTGCTGCCCTCTACGATACAATCAGCTGTCTCTTTATTTTATCTTATGAAACCTCTTGTCCATATTTTACATCGTCCTTGGAGATTTAAACCACTGACAGACCTTCTCTGTTTTTCCACGCAAATTTTATGCATTCGTCGACGAAAGCATAACGAAACACGAAGCGTGCATCATCAGAATCGCATTATCGCGCTGAATTCAAGCCATCAGGCGTTTCTTCGTCTCAGCTCAAAGCTCATCCATTTTAATCACCACACGCCACGACTCGATCTCCAAATTAATAATTGCCATAGATTCTCTCGGGTTGCATTATGTAAAACGCTTTAAAGTTGAACCTCAGCCCGGGACAAAGTTGGAGTACCGATCGCGTGGGACGATAGTTAAAAATCTCGAGGGGGACGTTCCCTCTTTCGTTAGGGAAATATTCAACGACGTCGGAAACTGCTCGCAGTAACGAACGTTGGTGTGTCAAGGCAGCGGCTTTTTAGAAAATCGCTTTGGCGAAGCACTCTTCGCCGATTAACCGGGGAAATACCTGTAGCATCGGTTTTTTTTCCTTGTTTAAAACAGCCTTTTTTCTCATCTCACGAAGCAAGCGAATTAATTACTAAAATTCTGCGGTACACCGGCAAATGTATTTGACACAGTATTTATACCAGACGGCTGTCGTTACTTTTTTATTTGGCAATCTAAGGAAAAAGGAGTCAGTGGCTTTGATTAAATATTAAATACAGGTAATTAAGTATCGTACGGTTCGAGAATTCTCGTGGAACACTGATCGAATATCGTTGGCTTAAAGACACGTGCGGATCAGTTTAACGTAACATTTCTATACTGTTTGTCGTTTCGTTTGGTTTTTCCTATTTCTTCTGTGAAAATTTGTTGTTCTTCTTTTCTTTTTTTTTTTTTATTGTAACAGAGTTTGAAATGTACATCCAACGTTGGCACCAATTTTCTTAGAAACCTGTAGAGAACAGGCCAAACCGGTTTAACGTAGTTTTCCTATTATATTTGTCGTTTCACTCCATCTTTGGTCCTTTTTTTATTAAAACATTTTGTCTTCTAACCGAAGCAGAGTTTAGAAGGCGATTTAACGTTATAAACCTCCTTGGAGATCTGTAGGAAACACTGTATGGAAATTGGTTTAGCGCAACTTCTCTGCTGTGTTTATCGTTCAGTTCAGTTTCTCATTGCTCTTGTGTCTTTTAACCGAAGTGAAGCTTGCAACGTAGATTTGCCGTAAATGCTACTCTTTCTCTGGACGTGTGGCAAGCCGACAATGTGTAATATAAGGATATTGGAGCGAGTTCTTTAATCAATCTTTGTCGGATAGCAGCTGTCCTTTAATTTCTTCCATGTGCAATCGCGCGATCGTTTTACAGCACGAAAGTTCGTGGTTTATCGACTACGACGACTGTTTCGATCCATTGACTTGTTTACAGTCTTGCTGTCGTTATTTTATATTTATTTTGTTCTTTAATTTTAAGTTTAGTTTTAATTTAGATCTTTCGAATCAAATACATTTTCGTCTGGACGACAGATATACGATGATTTAATATTTCAAAAGCTGTATTTTCAGCTTCGTCGTAACAGCTTTACCTTCCGTGTAATACGAAGCTTTATTTCGGACGAAATGAAATATTATTTTATAGCCTTGGACGTTGATCGCATTAACTGTCGCTGTACCTTAAAATACTCCAACGTTAACTAGAAAAAGCTCGAGATATCGTCCGAGGATTCAAGAAACGCAATAAGCAATTTTCAAATTCAATAATCGACCCCTCCTTGCGAGGGCACCTAATGAAACTATTATATCCCTCTAACTAAATACCGTTTCAATCGTTTACAAAGTCTCGTACATTTATTACCTACTCGACAAGCTTATACTTACGAACCTGACAAACCTAACGACGAAATTAATAAAAACGTTCGCGCGCGCTGTTCGCTAATTTTGCCCATTTACTCGCGCTTATTCCATCAAGTATCGCACCAAATTCTACGATTGGATAAATCACGCGCATGATGGTAACCTGCAAGTCCCGTGTCGTCGTCGTTCTCTCTCGAAAAGTGCGAAAAAAGAATGTTTCCTCTGCGCAACTTTTTCCTTTGCCTGATAAACTTTTAAGCCAGCCAAAAATAAGGAGCACGTCGCTGGTGAAATCTTGTAACACATCGCGGTCCACTTGGATTTCTCTTCGAAAGCACAGACTCGCGGCATCATCGTCGTACGCGCGTATAACTGACCTCTTGCGAATAAGGTAAAAAGAGCAGGTGGATTTTTACCGAAAAGACGATCTTTCCGCTGCAAAAAGGTATAACGGGGGAAACAAAGCTGGCGAGCGAAAGGGACTCGGTGGCAGGATAAAGGAAGATAAGGCAGGCGATTGCCATTGCCTCGGTTTACGCCGAAAAGGTTGGAGCGTCGCGACGCGACCTCGAGCAGAATGGGCCACGACGTCGCTATCTGATAACGCTCAATACCGACTCGTTGCGTTTCACGGATTCTCCTGTGTTTCCACGGTAAAGAAAATCGGCAGTCGCGATTACGGACGCTGTTCCTGGTCATAAGCCGCCAGTGGAACCTATCCTTTGTGATTTTCCGACGGTTGGATGCGCAAACGTGCATTTGTTGGTAAAATATAGGTGGAAGTTGGTCGTGTGGGTTAAAGCATCGCGGTACGACGGCTAAATTATTAATCGAATCGATCGAGTCTGTCTAGACGAAGAGCGTGTAGAGTTTTAATAGCTTTCCTATAAACAGACCATTGGAAAATTAAGTAAGTAAATCTCGCGAAGGATTTGTTATTGGAGAAATGGCTCCGCTCTTGGCAATTTAGTTCTGGTCTGGTTATTAAAAATCGCTGTGCTGGTAGCCAGCGTTTCTCCGCAGCAGGAATTGAAAGGAACGCTTAAAAACTTAGGAAATTGCGATTTATTTCTCCGACTATATTACTTTCCAGCAGCATCGCGTATTTTTAAATGTCAGAAAGAAGTCGTACGGATGGATGATATCGGAATACGAACGCGATCAAGTTAGTCGAGGTTCGGCAATTTTAATATGTCACCGGGCTTAATTCGCGAAAACGTCACGAGGCGGTTGAAACCGGTCGCGTGAAAGCCAGTTAAGGTGACTGGAAGATAATAACGGTATCGATCCTGGCGCAAAGACAAGGATGCGTTTACAAAGGACCAAATGTTCTATTGGAAAGCTAATGAACGCTGTAAACCACGCCCGATTTCATTCCTACGATATCAACGAACGAAAGACAGAAATAAACGAGAAAATAAGAAGAAAGGAAAGGCAGATTAAACGAGACGAGGAATTTTATGGCATTAAAAATGCTAGAAAGTGCCGAATGGTTTTTAACGAAAGCAATATCTTAAATCGATTTCCCGGCTGCCAACTTTTTATTACTCTTGCAGGGAAGAAAACCGCACGCTGGCTAGAGGCAACAAGTAAATTCACAACGTCGAGGAAGAAATTCATAGCAGCGAACTTAAAATGTTCGATTTTATTCCAGCCATGGGTGACCAGATTTACGGGCTTTCAAACACGCTTTTCTCTCGTATTTGATCGACAGCTTGCGCGAGACGATTCGTTGCTCGTCGAGGGTCCCGCTCGTATCTCGCTGCTCGTTTACCTTCGTCGATGAATTAATTATTAGCTCGACAAGAGGCTTCTAATAAGCCTTGGGACGAGGCGAATACAAATTCGAAATTGATATTCGATAAGATCGTGACTCTGGAAAATTGAACATTTCGGAAAATCTTCAGAAACAGAGCTAAAATTTTGAAACGGTATATCGTAGAAGAAACGGTGAAACTTTTTGCTATCGTTTGCTCTATATGTTCGTTCGTTGGAATTCCACGCTAACAAAAGTCTACTCTCGACTTTGGACTAGTCGTTGATTCTCAACTGATCAGCCGGAAAAGGCGAGTCACACCCCGTCATTCAGATCCGCTATTTTTTAACGCGTTGAATCGTCTCTCTTCGAAATAAATTAAACCGTGTTTCCAACGACTACGATCGCTCTGTTTGAAGTTAGTTTGTCTCTGTTAACTTTTCATTCTATAATTACGCAAGTTTTCTGGTTAAGAAATCTTCGAAGCTTTAGCCGTTCGTATTATTCCAATCTTCCAACCTAACCCCAACCTAACCCCAATCTTCCAAAAAAAAGAAGATACAAAATGAGTGTTCGGCAGATGTCATAAAACTTACAAAGCAAAATTACAAATTTTGTATTTCCGTCGGAAACCGCGAAATTGCGAGACAAGATGGACAAGTCGAGCAACAAGCAGATGGACACCGTGTTGACACTGCATAGAGCGAAAGGGGGTAGGTTTTAGTTGGAAAGTGCGGTCGATGGGGAAGAGCCTTTGATAGAAGCGAAAACGGCAAGTGGCCATGTTGCAGATCCCTCGAGGGATTAAACAAACAACCGTGAGCGAACACGCACACTCGAATCGGACACACCCTATGCTTCTGCTTGGCCGTATGGTACTGGCGGAAATTCGGGACATTGCTGATGACGAGGTACGCGCGAAACAGGATTGAACTCTCCGGAGAGGGCGTTGTTGAATTCCAC
Organism: Bombus impatiens; assembly: GCF_000188095.3. Lineage (NCBI taxonomy): Eukaryota > Metazoa > Arthropoda > Insecta > Hymenoptera > Apidae > Bombus > Bombus impatiens. The sequence continues at coordinate 454,306 of NT_176552.1, read as the reverse complement.
CCGGTCCCATAAATTCTTCGTGCCGTGGCTGACAACCAACGGTACGGAAAATTTCAACCAACGGAACGTTTCCATCTTCTAATATCGCACAGTCCAGCACCATACACGTACGAGCAAATGACTTGACTCGTGTTAGATCCCTCCATGTATGTGTTTTATTACTAGACGAATACGTCGGCCAACGTATATTCGATTTTTTTTACGCAGTTGGAGATGCAGAACGAACGAACGAAAATGAACTGGTATTTACTCTGTTTCGGACGATAAGATGATTTAAGAGAATGATAAGGCGAGGTTTCACGAGTTTGACAACCAGATTATGACAAGTTATTCGAATTGTACGAATTGATATCTCGTCTGGAACTTGAGAAAAGTATTGCTATAATTATGAATATATTATAGTACAAAATTAAATCCGTTCTTGCGTATCTGCTACATCTTTTCAGCATCGGTTCAGTCATGTTGATCATCGTATCGTGTATTCAAATTTCTCGCAGAAAGATTCTTATCCAAACAACTGTTAATTTTTTGGACAGGATTTAAATGAAGGTGCATGGGAGGAAAGACGTGGTCGTTAATTTGTTCTTCTCTTATCTCCCATTGTTATCTCGCACGAACGTAAAATTCTGAACGATTAATCATTTGCCTAATAATCTGAGTCGGTTATCGAGCTTTGTTTAAAAGCAGCAGGTGTCCCTGCGCTTGTGGACAGGGTCTGTACGTGGACGGAGGTTAGAGAAATGTTTTATTAAATTTCCAGTCGGAAGAAGATAGCGCACAGTCGTGAAAGCAGTTGAAAAATGTGAGATCTTTGGAAAAGGAAACGACGTTTCGTTGTGTCGAAGGAAAAGCTCGAGTACGCTTTGTCTCTTAGTAAGAAAACAAAGTCTCAAGTAATACTGTGTATAAATTCAAAAGTCGTTAATCACGGTTTTCTAAAAAGCTTCCTTTCGGTCTTTGTACCAATTACAAAGGACAACTCTACCAATAGAGCATTTTTTTCACTAAAATCCACCTCGAAACGTTCCTCTTTTCCATTCTAATGCCATCGTCGAACGTCTACATCGTCGGGACAAGCTTTCAAAACATCGCAGCGCTGAATAGCAAGCAATCGAGCCAAGAAACGGTCGAAAAATCCGAAAACCCGAACGAACGAAAAGGCACGCGGTAAGTCGACCGCACAATGGATGCTATTGTACAGAATGAAAACGTGTCTCTATACTGTGAACGTATTGCGCGATTCTGGAACACTGACCAGAGAGAATCAGCAAGATCGAACAATGGAAGCAACGGAGAAGAGAGAAAGAGACCAGAAGCGGAAGAACGGAGCCACTTGTTACGCGCAACGCGCGTTCAAAGTTGTTTCTTCGGTTCGTCGTACGTTCGCTTCGGTGAATATTCTCGGTGCGATCGATATCGTGCTCATTCTGTCAGAGTCCCCTGGCCTGGTTCAATCGAAACGCGTCGCGTCGCGCCGCCGAATGTTAAAACACACACGCGCATTGACATTTGACGCTCGCGGTTACCGTGAAACGCTAGTCGATGCCAGGAATATCGCGTTCGAGCTCCAACGAATCGCGTTAGTCTATGGTTACCGGTGGATGCGTGTTCTGACAAACTGTCATACCGACGAATATGTCAAACCGATCAATTATGTATATGCACCGGTTTACCAAAGTATTTGAAGGCTTACCACAGCAAACTTTTACGTCCATACTGTACGTGTTACGTAAGAAATCTTGAAATTTCATTCGTTGTCCCTAAACTTGTTTCAAATATCGACGATAGTGGTGTCTCGTAACGATGCTGACAAAATTGCACAATGTATACGTTTCGTATAACGCGTGTAATATTGGGTTGACAACTGGGAGATTGCGGAGTTTGTCAGTACCATCTAATGACAAAATTCGTAAAGAGATTTGTTTCTTTAAAATTGAACATTAACCGTACGCTTACGTAACGAGGTTGAGAAATTAATAAAATTCGAGGAGTCGATCGGTTTGGAGAGCTGCATCGTTCTTCGGATGTTTCATCGGAACACGTAATTGCTGTAATTCTAGCCCTACTGTCGCGCCCATGTACATATTTCGAGCTACAAACCACGACGCGTAATCGATCTTGTGGCGAAAACGACAAGTGAACGGAACATGTAATTCGTTCCGCGATACTACACTGCAGGTTTCGCGTGGTTATTTTATCAGTGGATGATTGACGAAACAGGGTGGAGTTGGACGTTTGGATACGTTGCACGTATCCACGACTGAAGATTTTCTTTCATGACTGAAGTTTGTCAAAGGAGAATATCATTTTTCCATCGTACAGTCAATATTTGTTAAGGCGAAACAAAGAGCATCATGTTCCTAGCTTTTACCAGTCCCAGCTCCTCGTTCACTACGAGAATCCCCATTATCCGTCGTATGAATCAAGTAGAACGTACAAGCTCTTGGCAGGGCAACGAGCGTTTCCTTTTCCTAAGCAACTTGTCGGTATACGTCGATATTTCGGAGTTAAGATGCGACT
>NT_176552.1:389867-451660 GCF_000188095.3 Bombus impatiens | reverse complement strand
ACGAGTTTAACCTACGCGTTCGACGAGCTGACGTACAAAGAGACGGCTGAGTCAGAAAAATCATCGAACGTTTAGGGTAGAAAATGCGTATTACAGCATACGACAACTTCTGTATAATCCTTTTCGAGTCTATAGCTTTCTTAAAAAAGCAGTACGATACCAAGCGTCTTGCTGTATTTATCGCAACATTACGCGATCCGTTTAGATAGACGAGGAAAAGAATCCGATACTCTCGCGTGCTTGATATTTCGATGCGATGCACGGAACCTTAAGGAGAGCGTCGGCGAATATTTTTTCACCGGGTATAGGCGTGTATCCGCGGGAGGCCGCGAAACGATCGATAACTCTTGTTTTAAGAAATTCAAAAGGGTCTTCCTGGAAAACGGCTCAGAAGCTCATTAAACTCGTGCACGCTAGGATTTCCAAGTCGCCACCAGGATCGTCGCCGACATCCTAATTCTACGCTACTTCCGCGAGTCCGAGCTGCTATACGTGCGCTAACACGACGCTACCACGAAATTCGCGCAGGCCGTTCTTTTTCCCTTAAAATTACAAATTTCAACTTGCCAACTCTCGTACCTTTTCAAAGCTGTATTACGGCTATTCTGTACGTGAAGAGAAAGCATTCGGAGAGGAAGTAGGTACGGGAGAGAGAGAGAGAGAGAGAGAAGAAGAAGAATTCAGAGTCTCTTTGAAACTTTCCACGCAAACGGGAAAGGAAAAAAAAAAGAAATGGTTACTCACATCCGTTTCGACCTCGTACAATTGACTGCAGCCTGGAGAATACCAACTTCTCTGAATGATTTTATCAACCATACACACAACTAAATTAAATAAAAATCTTCCGTGAGGCGAAATTTCGTTAACCCCGTCACCAAGAACTTCAACGCTGCCGACGAGAAATTCTTGCTGAGCATAGTAACAGGTGTCTGATAGGTATTCGTCGGGCCCGTGAACAAATAGCCACCTTCTTCGATACTGCAGACTAATACCAGTCTTAGAAGCATTCGATCAAGCATAGACAACGATACTTATGAAACGTTCTTTTATTCAAACTCGTACGAACGAACAGAAGGATGGCACGAAGGATAGAACTATCAAAGATTATCCGCACTTCATATCCCGAGATATCATTTCATCCACAATCCAAACGAAGCACACGATCGTCACTTGTCGCGATTTTCCCGCGAGAATCTTTGGAAGGTGCTCGCTTGTTCACGGGCGTTCATCACTGATCATCACTGATCCCTGCCTAACGATCCGATCAAACACCTCTACTTATCCCTCGACAATTGCTCGATGCTTTTTCCACTACATACATATGTACGTGTATATCATTTTCAACTTTCTTCCTCTAATTTATATCGTATATACATAACGGTATAACGATATATAGATTCACTGATCGATAAGAAATAAACGAATGGCAAGATCACTGATACGATAAGAATAGAAGCGTCGAAGCGGTTGGTGGTGGCGTTGAACGATTCGACTGGACGATCGCGATGATCGATGTATCACTGACCTTAGACCGGAAGTTGCTCCCCTAGCTGACGGACGCGCGGGAACCGAGGCTCATGTCAAGAGTCGTTTAGACGACAACGGGCTACCGGCGAGCGACTTTGCGTGATTGGACCTCGTGATCCTTTGGACTCCTGCCGCGCTCTGTACCGTGGCGGAGCGCGCGTACCTTAGCGGAGCATGCAATGCAGCCTGGAGAATACCAACTTCTCTGAATGATTTTATCAACCATACACACAACTAAATTAAATAAAAATCTTCCGTGAGGCGAAATTTCGTTAACCCCGTCACCAAGAACTTCAACGCTGCCGACGAGAAATTCTTGCTGAGCATAGTAACAGGTGTCTGATAGGTATTCGTCGGGCCCGTGAACAAATAGCCACCTTCTTCGATACTGCAGACTAATACCAGTCTTAGAAGCATTCGATCAAGCATAGACAACGATACTTATGAAACGTTCTTTTATTCAAACTCGTACGAACGAACAGAAGGATGGCACGAAGGATAGAACTATCAAAGATTATCCGCACTTCATATCCCGAGATATCATTTCATCCACAATCCAAACGAAGCACACGATCGTCACTTGTCGCGATTTTCCCGCGAGAATCTTTGGAAGGTGCTCGCTTGTTCACGGGCGTTCATCACTGATCATCACTGATCCCTGCCTAACGATCCGATCAAACACCTCTACTTATCCCTCGACAATTGCTCGATGCTTTTTCCACTACATACATATGTACGTGTATATCATTTTCAACTTTCTTCCTCTAATTTATATCGTATATACATAACGGTATAACGATATATAGATTCACTGATCGATAAGAAATAAACGAATGGCAAGATCACTGATACGATAAGAATAGAAGCGTCGAAGCGGTTGGTGGTGGCGTTGAACGATTCGACTGGACGATCGCGATGATCGATGTATCACTGACCTTAGACCGGAAGTTGCTCCCCTAGCTGACGGACGCGCGGGAACCGAGGCTCATGTCAAGAGTCGTTTAGACGACAACGGGCTACCGGCGAGCGACTTTGCGTGATTGGACCTCGTGATCCTTTGGACTCCTGCCGCGCTCTGTACCGTGGCGGAGCGCGCGTACCTTAGCGGAGCATGCAACGACGCCGACGCCGACGCCGACGCCGATGCCGACGCCGACGCCGACGACAGGAGGCCACGGTGCACCTGCGCCTTGACTCCTCTCGTCCTCCTAGCCGAGTGGCCCAAGCCCGTTTCAAGCGGATCGAGCACCTCGGCTCGCCCTTTGCCCTTCGCCGCGCCGTGTTTCAACCATTCACGCCAAAGCAACTCGTCCTCTTCCTTTTACAATGAATTCTTCGCCGTGAAAGCATAACGTACGAGTCTGCGACTCGCACACTGTGCACGATGGGCATGGTCAACGCGACCAAAATGTCCGTTCACTGTGTCTCGCAATTCCTCCCAGCGAAATTATTTATTCCGCTCTTTTAATTCCTGTAGCGCAAGCTTTCTTTCTACGACTTAAGCTGCTTTCCGTTAGTTCTGACACCAGTTAAAAACAATCGAGTTAATCGCGTGCAAATGTGCACGCGCGCCTGGCAAATTTAAATGTAGAATAATGTACAAATTCGAGAGTACGCGAAGTTATACCTACAAAGTAACAAGTACATTTAGAAAAGCAGCTTCTACTTACGTTATGTTCTTTCAATTTTATTCGTACAACAGATCGAAATATGTACCTACGAAACGAGTGGGAATTTCTTCAATTTCGACGGTATGAACTTCTTGCTTCGTGGCACTTAGTTGGCCCGTTAATAGTTTCCACGAATTAGGTATAGATCCCGTAACAAGAATTCTTTTAATCTGATAAGGATCGCGATTATGCTTAATTTACGCATTTTAATAAACTGCATAGGCTGTCGTTCTAAATCGACCAGAATTACCGAACGACGTATGTATGTGACGTTGCGAAGGTAGAATGCATTTATAAGGTGTTCGTATTTGCTAAAAATAACTCGTTCGTTCTGATATATTTATTTATATATTATCTTTTCGAAAAATCAAGAATTTAAAGGAAAGATCGGACCGATCTCGTTCGCCAGGTGCTGTAATTGGCAGCGTTGGCTAGAGATTGCTCATTAATGGCATTCTGTTGGGTGGCTGCGGTAAGGCAGCAGAATTTTGGTTTGCATTATAATGCTCGAAGTGGCTTTTGTTCGCCCCAGACATTGTGGATGGAAGAGCTGGTTTTGGTTGAGGCTGGGGAATGGGGACGGATAAGAGGCCTAAAAGATTAGTTCTAACTCATTCTGCCGGGTTTCTACGATACTTTAAACGACCAGGATCTCCTGATTCTTCGTACCTTTCGGCCATTATCATAAACATCCATTTTAAAAATACCATTTATCGTTTCTGCTGTTCCCATCTATAAAACTGACAAACAAATCTTTTAATCTCACTTTTTATATTCCAGCCTGGGAAACAAAAGCGGAAAATTTTAGAGCTTACAGTCTCAAAAGCCCGGAGAATAAATTGCCGCAACAAACGACGGTGCTTACAATTGCGCCGTTCTGCTCGAATTCCCAGAAAACTGACGTTATTATATGAGAACGTTTCCAGTCAAAGTAAATATACATCGAGAACTTGCTCCGTTCCTTGCATACGTTCTTGTTGCTTGTCCATTCACAAATGGGATCACCCACCTATACGACGTAAAAGCTATTCTATCGTTAGTTCCGTAACTAATCCCACGTCAGCCACGTCAGTTACCTATACGAAGCGGCGCGAAGCAAGTATCACCGCTGTTTCCTTGATAATTTAGCCAAGTTAGTTATCTAACAAGAATCATAGTTGGCGAAATCAAAAGACGGTTAATCAATATAGAGATTCGTCGAATTCGACGAATATCGGATATCGAATATGAATATTCAATATTATTTAACCTTAGAGCCTTGGAGCGTGAAATTCTCGTTTGTCGGATGTTTCGTGTTTGATTATCGACTATTAAGCAAATATGTACAATAATACGGTAAAATATTAACTACGGTGAAATGTGAAATATTTTATCATAGAGGGAAAAAACTGAGTATTGCAGATTCTGCAAATATTTGTGTTGAAAGGATATCGAATAACGTTTGTGGTCTAAAGTTAACTTTCAACGTCGCTTCGAAACGTTGATTTCTTGATAACGGTTGCGCCATTGAGACACCCTACAATCTTTTAAGCGCGTCCTTTTAGTATCGCAATTTGAATAACAAAGTTCTCTCACAATACAAGTTTCCTTACGTTTTGCATAAGTCTGCTAGGAAGTATGATCTCCGGACAACTGATAATATTTTCCAACTCGCGATGTTTGCGTTACGTTTCCCCGGATGATGGGGTTGTTTAAAAAAATGTCACGCAATGCTCGGGAAAAAACATTTATTCAAAGACACGTGACTTGCGACGAAACTTGGAAATTACGTTGGACGGTCGAGTGGAATGTTTAAAGCGTGGCGGAAATATTTATTCGAGTCGTTATCGAATCGTTATCGCGATCGACGCGCCGATTCGTCGAAGAGCGAAAAAATTTAATAAAAATGAACGAATGCAAAAGATGAAACGCGAGAGACAAAGGACCGACGCGGTAACGAGATATCGTGGACCAGTGGCTACGAATGTTTCAATGTCGATCGTAGAACGCATTACGATGAAAAGGAAAGGAAAATAAATACATCCTCGCTGCCAAATTATCGTTCGGTTTGCATTCGTTGAATGGTTTGCGGATCCTCTAGTCAAGGTCCATTCAATTCTCTCGGGTTGCCCGCTTCCCGTTGCGGGTTTTTCAATCGATGCGTTTCATCCACATCCCCCGAGCAAATTAGTTTAGATTTAACGATGACGTTGTCTGAAACGCGCTGCTGTTTGTTCCGAATAATTCAATACCGAAGCTTCATTAATCATGTCTACGTAGTTTCCAACCGCCGTAAATTCCATGTACGTGTGAAAAACGAATTCCATTGTTCAACATTTCCAATCGTCTCGATGAAAATCGTCTTCGCTATGTGAAATTGTGTGGTTGCGAAACTACTAGTCGACCACTTATATCGTAGAAACCTCTTATCCTATATCTTATATGTTGTAGGAAAATTTCTGAAATTTCATTAACGCTGAGTAATAAGACGTTTTGAAGTTTGAAACAAGTCTGCAAATAGGTATGGACGTTGCAAGATATTTAATACGAGCATGTACCTCACAAAGAACGCAAAAGAATTTAAATAGTTGGACTTCGACTTGTTATACGCTTAAAATGATATATTTTATGTTCTGCGTGTGTACCAACGTTTTTACCGCGTGTAACAAGTATTGTAATTTCTATAGATATTTTCAGATTCACCTGAACCGTCACTAAAATGCAATATCGATAGTCGTGTCTCGTTACATCGATAATGAAATTTCAACGTGTTTTATATAACGTTATACAGGTTCGTAAAAAATTCCTATGGCCGGCGTTCGAATGAAACAAAAGAGAAAGATATGGAAACCTTACAATTCTCGTTGAATTTGCAATTGTTCTCTGATTCTAAAATTCCTGGAAAAGATATAGAATTATTACGCTCGGGGGAGATTAATTATTACGCTCGGTATATTTATTATTTAATTAACATAAAATTTTCCCTTCCGATCGACAGCACCACGAACAGGATATTTCGATCGCTTGCTCGTCAATTTTCCGTTTCTTCGCGAACTTGCTCCCATAGCGGAAGTTACGCGTATCCGGTGCCATCTCCGCGAACCACTTAGCAGTCAACGCTACCAACAGCAAACCTCGTTCGTAAGCCTCGTGATCGTGTTTCCTTCTTAATTAACTGGATCGTCGGCATGCGCGAACTATGTCGCGACGTGTTATCACTAAAAATATCCGAACGAATTAAAACACATCGGACATCGATGGAATAATAATCTCGATCGCAACCTCGTTCCTGCATTTATCGATTTATTTGTTCGAAACGGTGTAACTATCAGCGAGTAAAGTATAACACGTATACCAAAAAAATCAAAATCAAATGTATCTGAAAGAAAATACATGACGCGGGAGGAAAAAACAAGCTTTTGTCCATACCTGTACACGCTCTGTCTGGCTGAAAAATAACGAAATTTTTTTTTTCAATTGTACAAACGCCATCTACAGATCGTTCTTGCGCGTGGTTATGTTTACGTGTACAATTCCATTACAGCAGACGTATTCAGATATAAGTTATAACGATCAAAGCGACGCTATCTTACGATGTACGTGTGTTTGCAATGGTACACAGTAGCGATTTCTCTCGATGCATCTATTTATTTTAGCGCGATTCAACGCGAACTTTTGAGACGGAATGAACAAGTTTTGCCTATATGATCGGTGTTTCGATCGTTATTTCGTTAAAGATCGTTCGATCGCTGAAACACGTGCCGTTGTATCGGATCAGTAGAAAGGAAAAACGACAAATTGGTCGTTTGGACGAATCTAACGGTTGTAGTATTAATCGTTCCTTTTGTCTGTCATTTGTTATTTCTTCTTAACCGTCTCGGTTTTTATTTATCGATGCAATGCACTCGTCCGACCGGCGCGATATTCCATCCAAGAGAATGAACCATGCCAACGAAGATAAATTATGCAACGAGCTTCTGAACGGTGCTCTGTTATTCTATAATGTATCCACGTTCATCGTGTAATAATTTGCGGCACGTTACTTGCAACTTGCAACGGAAAGAAGTTTCCTCGTTAAAACTAACAAAGAACACCCAGACGGACAGCAATTATGTCGCGTCTATTAAATGACCGTTTAATTGTAATACAATTTTCACGGTGTCTTCGATGCTCCTCGCTTAATTGCCGGACACTGTGCCTTTTTTAATTTTGTCAGACTACGGACAATGTCCGATACGTTTTAAACTCTGCGAGCTCGTCGCGAGAACTTACAACGTTCAGATCTACTCGCGAAGAACTTCCTTTTCAAACCGTTGAATAGGATTCCCTTCACCGGCCGCGAACTCAGAACAAAGGCCAGATCTTCCTGCGCAACTTGCCATCGAGAAAATTTATTCTCTCTCTATACACGTGTTACCCGAAGAATATAATTTCTACGAATACGACGTGCAGCCCGGTATTTTTTCAAAATATCTACGTGGGATAAAAAAATAAAGGGAGAAGTTGATTCTCCGAGCACGTTATGAGAAATCGATGCTTAACGAAGTCGGTTCGTTACAATAATTAACTTCATTGGAAAAGTCAATAATCGACGCACAAGGTACTCCAATTACGCACGCACTGTTAAAATCGAGGAAGCGATGTTCGATTAAATCACGAAGCAAAATTTATCATATCGTATAAATACGTTTTAATAAGTTCCTTAGTTACTACGGTGTTGTATAGCGGTGATCGATTATTTACCATGTAATTTTCTAATACAAGCCGCGTTAATATTTAACGATCTCTATCTCGCTAATTAGTACCACTTATCAAGCTGCATTATCTATCTCTTCGTTGTACCTCCCTAGTCAGCTCGCCCCAACGATACCAAAATATAACAAATTACTTTCGTAATATGATAAACTGGCGTAACATACGCGCGCAGATTTTCTATGCCGGGTATTTAAAAATTTTCGCCAGCCACGGCACAGCGAAAGAGCGTGGACGCGAAGCACGACAAAGGCTAATTAAAACGCAGAATCGTTGGCGTTTAAACGTCGATCTGGCCGCTTTAAGAGACCTGGTTCGCGCCCCTTTGTCACGGGCAGAAGTCCTTGAAAAGTATCATCCCCTGGTTGGAGGGGCGGCCCTTTGAGGAAGTCGCGAGAATCACCGGGAACGCTGCGTGTAGCCTCGTTTAACCGACGTCTTTGTCTATGGAGAGGGTGAAGGGTTGCGTAACGTGACACTTTGCGCGGTTTTGCACACGCTGCGTGGCCACGCACGCACACAGACGTAGCTGGCGGGCTCTGTCGGTGTACCGCGTGAGCAGCCACCGTCGCCGGGGGTTTGCAGAGGGTGAAGCAACAGCGAGCGCCACCAACTGGGTCAATACTGACGTCCCTGTCCTTCCTTGGTTCCACTCCCTTCGCCTAACTCGCTTCACTTCCATGTTCTTGCCACCCTTGCACCACGTTCGCGTGGCTACGCCAAAGAAAACGGCCGTTCGTGCGTCGACTTCCGGGGATGAAGAGAGAGAGGCGTACGGCGAATCAAACGAACAGGTATAATACTCGTTAGTCGATCCGCTCGAGCTAATTTTCTACTTGGAATGGTCGAACGAGAGTCGTCGTTGGGCAGCAGAAACGTGCAATGGGATGTGTAAGCTAATTCGGTGTTAAGCAACGACAAGCTTCGAGTCTAACTTTTTCTTTTCTGGCACAAGACGAAGAACGGAGATACGGTCGATGGAGGAACCGTGGAACGAGGTGTATAAGTAGATCGAGCTTTAAATAGTAGCGATCTTTGGGTGTAGCTTTTCTTCCTGAAGTTTCTTTCAACGTAACAGATAACGGAACCTCTTAAGATTTAATTAGAAGAAAGTAGGGAGGCGTGGAACGAAGCGTATGCGGTAAATCGAGTGTTAAATAGCGGCAGGTTTCCTTCCAGGACTAAGCATCTCGTTTCTTTAAGGAAATTTGGAATCTGTCGTTCGTGATACATCTGTGAAAATTAATACGCAAAATTGAATCCTCGTTGGCGAAAAATATTTTAAGTCTACGATGGATCGTGAAACTTGCGCGAATTACTATCCGAAATTCAATCTAGATTTTTCAAAGTCGAGGAGGATTTCGAGAAAGTCGGGGATGAATTGTGGATGCACGACTTGCATACTGTCGCATGGAATCCATTCTAGATTTCCAAAGCCTGGCAGGAACTTCAAGAAATTTGAGATCCAAGGTACATTGAATCGCAGCCGTACCGGTTCACCGCAAGACGAACGAGATTGCGATCTTTCGAGGAAACTCGACGAGCTTACGCGACGCGCGGAATTATCGTAGATAATTTGAACAAACATGATTTTACAGGGGAACATTGTACTCTTCTATCGTGAATTTTCGTAAAAACGAGGACACAATTGGTTCAGTTAGGATGGCGATTCGTCGTCATCCAAAGAAACTCGGCAGGAAGAAACGAGAGAGAAGGAACGTATTCCTGGCGAAGATCGAGCGTCGTTTTTCTCTCTATTTGGCAATGCTACAAAATACGAAAGAAACGAGAGAAATTAATCTAACGGCGTTCTTTTGGCGAAATTGTTGTTTCTCTCGTTACACGGGGAACGAAATACGCCGGTTCAACGCGAGCGGCAACAAGATGTTACGCTCTATTTGTAACGTTCGCGTTTTGTTTTAATTAACACGTTATTTCGAGACGCGTTGGCCAGACTGCGTTTTCACACGTCATTGCCCTCTTGTACTTACTAAACGCGATTCATTTTCCTAGACGTTTAACGCCAACTCCTTTTATTTCGTAGCTTGCTTTTCCTAATTTGTCCAGCTTCCTATACCTGCTGCTATTTTCCTTTCTTTTTTCCTGTAAATGTCATTTTCTACTAACAAGCCGGCCGTTTCTCATCGCCCCCTTGTTTCGATTCGAAGAGAGAAATATCGGGAAATAAAAGAAATCGTCGATGCGTCAGTTTTCCAAATTGGATACAACCCGAGGCCGAAGAGCAACAGGGAGCCAGGTAACGAAGAGAAGAGAATTGAATTTCCATTGGGCGAGCGTATAATGCATTGAAAAGCGTGAAAATGAAAGGAACGTATCGTAATGGATAGAAAGTGGTAGCTGAATAATTTACTTGCTCCGTCTTTGAATAAGCCAAGTATGTAGAAGCAAGAATGTACGTGCAAGAGCCAGACAGAAAGGTATAATTGAATATTCTGTTGGAATTGTATTCACCCCTTGACGACGGCTCTTTGTATCTCGTACGGGCCATGCGTTTTTCATCTCCCATAAGAAATATTAACGCGCTTAACAAGTTGACTTTATGCTATCGACTTGTTCGTACAAAAGAATACCACGCTTTCAGCAATCGTATCGAATACAACGAAGAGGAAAACGGACCGTTTATTTCGGAAGCGGTGTAAGTTCAATTTTTGAGAGAAAATTGAGAAAACTAAAAATTTGCACTTTTTATGTATCCAGAATTCACAATTTAAATTTTGAGATATTCGTCTTTTTTTTTTAATCAATTGAAATGTCGTTAATAAATGGAATTGCATAATCGTTTATTTTTCGAAACTGACGCGAGTCATTTTACTGTGATCCGTGTCCTGATCAAACAGTCGACGCGCCAGTAATAATTAAGAACAAATCTATTATAGCGAGTGTAATTCTAACTTGAGCATTTCACTTGTACCTTGCATTTACGGACACGAACGAGTTTAAATATGTAAACTGTTCTGACACTTACCCGATTAAATTTTTCCAATTAAACGCAATAATAATTGCATTTGAAATATTGTTAGACGAACGATAGTTTTACATTTCTTATTAGGTCGTATCGAAGCACAAATCTAAGATCGTAGAGAGCATTATATTTATATTATTGCTATCTCGCTTTCTTTTCTCAATGGATAATCTCTGATATAATAATACAATAACTTTAATTCATTCACTTTTCTTTCATTTATAAATTCTGAATAATTAAAATTTAATGAATTGCACAATTCAGTAATTGTAAAAGTGTAAGTCCATTCGTGACCCTGAGAATATATATCGGCCTGGTTGATTCTCGGAAAAACTATTTGCATAATGAATTTACATTTACATAAATACGTAGGGACACGAACAAACTACAAGGAGACCTTATCAGAGCTTCAAACACTTTGATGTTTCACAACAAAGGAGAATGAACTTACGCCACTTTCAAAATAAATGGACTATATATAAATCGTAGGAAATCTCAGATTGTTAGACTTTTAAATACTCGAATAGCGTCAGGGCGTTATCGAAGTAAACTTTTATCGCAATAGTTATTCAAATAAAATGTTTATTTCATTTGTTAATTATCCTGTTACCTTGCACCAAACGATTTCGATTCGAGTAATTGAATTTGAAAAATAAATTATTTTCTTATTTGTTGCTTCATTTGGAATTTAGATATTTGATATTTACCAGACAAATAATTTTCTCCGTTCCAAAATTATAGATTTCCGATGATACGTATCGTCGGCGATGTTTACACCTACCCGTAATGTTCATATTTTGATGGCCTATTTTAATTATTAATTTTATTCGATTTGTGTTCGGCAGATATATGTATAATAATGTACATAAATAATACCAGTGGCATTCATGTTGTACATTGTAAACATGCTTGATTTCGTTAACAAGTGCTCGTCTTCCATCATCGGGTCCAGTTGAACGACCGTTTTTTCCTTTCTCTACTATAATTAATGGTCATACAATTCTCATGAAATGTTTGAATTGCCAATTGTATCAATAACTTGCGAATATATTCCGAATAATTTGCAATAATTTGAATGTCTATCATATGTGTATACATATATGAGAAGCTTTTTATTTTGCATTATTGTTTGGAATTATCGGTTGAAAGTAATTTATTTCTCCAATAGGATATTCGGATTTATATTTCTGCGTTCATTCTTACCTTCCAATAAACTCTTTTCTTCTTTTATTTCAAGTAATTAGTTATTATGTTTACTTGTTATTTCTATTGCAAATAAAAGGTGCCCAATCTCGACGCGTGATTGAAATAGTACGGGAGACAGCATCGATTAATTGCAAATTAAACCGTGCGTTAAAAAGAAGAATTGTTTTACAAACAATTTTGTATTATCAAGGAAGAAAAGTTATTCGAAATGAAAGCAAAGGTAATCCATGAAAAGAAGACAATAGGAGAAACCTAAAAATGTATATACCATTGCCTCCTTCCATTAGAAGAAGAGACATTAGATATTTTTACAGTCTCGTTCGTTATTACTATCAACGTTATTAAAAACATGTTTGTGAAAGGTATTTTTAATTTAACGAGGGTGGTCATTACGTGCATATTTCTGTGATTTTAATTATAGAATATATTATACGAATAATAATAACTACTGCAAGTTAAATTAGCAGGATGAGTTGCAGCGATTCTTTGTCTTAAAATTGCTCACGGCACTGCGTGTAGTTTCAGTCCCGCGACACCTGTAGTCAAGGGGTTAATGTCATCTGTTGAAATACAGTTAATTGAGAAATTTAATTACCTTGTACTTAAATACGATGACAAAAGTACAATCCATTCGACAGAGGACATTGTTTCATAGAATTTATGTGCGATACTTATCGTGAATTCCTGGCAATCTAATTTTTACCAAGGTTGCGAACTAATAACGAGAAGAAACAAGTTTCGTTAAAAACGTAAACTGCGAATGTAGAACAAACCTAACGCGAATTACTGGCAATTTTTCGTTAGCTTGGTGATTGGAATATTTATTTCTCCGCTATTGTACCAGCTGGATCGTGCGATAAATCGATAATCACGATGATGCGAGTCGAGATTTTGTGAATGAGAATCCGGTCGCGTATTTCGACTCTTCGAAATATCATCACCTTGGTTTTAATTCAGTTGTAACTTCTACCCGAGGAAAATTGTATGAATGAAATTTGTATATCAATGTTTCATCAAAAATATCGATGGACCGATTTACGCCACTACGATTCACGTGCACCGTCCACGTATAAGCGTAGTATTTAAAGCTCACTGCAGCTTCGTGAAAACGATTGAAGAACCAATGGATATTTGTAGCGTCGATAACTGTGAACGTGAACCAAGGACACGGTATAATTGATTACCGCAGCATCCGGTTTTTGAGCACGATCGTCCAGGTAAATGGAAATAAGAACGATTCGAAGAGAGCGACAAATCTGGAAGGATTCGTGGCACGTTCGAGCCGCTCATTAACGCGTTTACAAATATAGAGGATTGCATTTACATGGAAACGGGATTGTTAATTACCAGGCTGCTTCTAATTCGGTTAAATCGTCGTAATTTACTCTTTCAGCTTTATTTTCTAGCTTATCAGAATGACCCCTGAAAACCTACTTTTATCAGGATTCGCGTTAAATTCGGGTCGCATACACAACATACACGTCGCGTATGTAGGTGCGTCGCGTCGAACGAGAAGAAGCGAAATTTCATTTGAGAAAAAAACTGAAGATCGATGAATAAAATGGGAAAAAAAGGAAGGGAGCTAGCGAAATATGCGATCCGAGGCAACGCGCGGCAATATCGCAATCAAATGCAAATAACGCGAGATACTGGAACGAGCTTCGGCAATTGTCTTGCCTCGTCGACTCGGAGAACGCAGAAAGCGCGAGGGCCGATCGATCTTTCGCGAATGTGAGTTCACGCGAAGGAAATATTCGCGAATGTACGAGGCATCGATCGAAGTTTAAACGCCGAGTGGAAAGCGTAACTTGCTGCTGGAACTCACGGACGCCGCAGCCACTTCTCCGAGAAGGTCTTAATTATAACTTGGTGTCATTTTTATCGCAATTAATCTTGGTCCTAACATGCTTGCGTGTCTGCAACGCATCAAACACGCATCCACTACTCTTGCCACGTTAATTATAGCTGGCCAACTAGGAGTTCGTTAAACTACCTGCTATCACGGTAGTTTACTCTTTTTCTTGTCACTTATTCGCGCGTTCACGGATGCTATCAACATCTATCGATCGGATCTCATCAATTTGCAATTAGCTTGACAAATGTAAAGCTTTTTCTTTGGAATTCGTGTTCGACGAATCAACGTCGACCGTTAAATTCTACAAACCGATAGTTATCTATGCTAAAAAAGAAGCCACCTTTCGTAGTATTAAGGGTTGTATGATAATAAAATACGCGATGAAGATATTAGAATCTTGTTAGTCGCGAATCGTACCTTTTTCTAAGCATCTACGATCGAAAAGACTGACGCAGAAGTTAATGAATATATTAAAGAGCGTAACTTGTGAAATTAAAGATGCACGATTTCTACGCCCATCTCGATAAAAATCACCATTAATTTAAACAAAAATTACGTGCTTCTGGTAACCGCGAAATCGACAAATCTAAATCCTATGATTTCCATAGGTGTTGCACTCTTGTCAAGTTGTAATTTAAAATAATTGTCAGTGAGCCTAGTTTGAGTCTAATTTGCATCTAATTGGAGTCTTTGGTGATCGCTGTAGTTTATTCAACTTCGTGTAATAATTAAGGAAAGCAGGTCAAGGAAAGATTTAGAGGAAAATAAGGAGCGATGAGACACCAGATGGCTATCAAATAACACGTAATTTTAACGCATCTAATTGCGAGTTGGACGACGTGTTACACGGTATCAAACAGTTTATCCTGAGCAACACAGGCTTCCACTTGCCGTAAAGTGGAGCGCGGCCACTTAACGAGTCGAAAGCTGTGCTTTCGCGGCTGCTTTGAATACCAACACGCTGTGTCAGCAGGCAAATCGATGCCTCGTACGGTGAAAAATAAAGACGTGGAACGTGATGCACCCTGGTAAACCGTGATTTCTCGAAAAACGAAGCCACACAGTTCGCAACCGCCGCATTCATCTTTCTCCCCATCGGCGATTCGAGTGTCACACCGCGCACCAAATCTCATACAAATTGAAGAAGAAAAAGCATCTCGGACCAGTTGTTTTCGACAGCCGGCGAATACGTTTGTTTCTCTCTGCTTTAAACCTAGCTAAATATTCGATTACTTCGTCCGTAGATGTCTACGAACGTTACGTTCATATCGTCGAATTCTTATAAAATGTCAAGAACACCAGAGAAATTGGAAACGCTTTACAGATTCTGGGGGAACGATGAATTTTCTGACGAAACTTCGCACCGCAAGGTTAAAATTTAAAAGGAGTTTAGAAATTTCGGAGACCGTGGAATTTTCTTGGAAAGAAGGCAGCACGATTTTAGGAACGCAGGAGTTTTTGGAGAATTTTGGAGAATTTAAAGAGAAGTAATTGGAAAAATTAAACGCTGGAAACTAGCAATGACATGTCTAGATCTTCTCGGCGCTAAAATTCGAAGTTTCTATGTGTGACGAAAGGTGATAACCTTTTAATAGCGCGAGATAACGAGTTTCGAGCAGTTAGTTTCTCGTAGATTTCGCAGATGAGGTAGCCTAAAGAAATGCTTAATGATTTTAAACGAATGACGATTAAGATCGGTAATTTGGTGAAAAATTTTGATGCTCCCGTGCAATTGTTCGTAGATAGCGAACGCTCGATTAACCTGGAGATTGGTTGGCAAAGAGGAAGTAATTTTGCTGTCCATTTTCGTGCTGATAAATAGCAGCTGTTCGTAGCGCATTAACGAAATGGCTGACATTTTCTTGCGTTCGACGCGTCCCATACGCTTTGCAAACTCCATTTTACACGCACGGATTTACTAGTATTCTGTTTTGCTTTATCCTGCGAGCACGAAATCCCATCAGAGTCGTAGTTGGAAAGTTTCCATACACGTCCCATCGATGAAACTTACTTTAAAATTAGTAATTGGTTGTGAAAGCGTATGCGTATTTTCCGGAATAATTTATTCCGCATTCTAGAATCATCGTCATCTGTATTCGTCTACCGTGAATAACTTGTATCGATCAAACAAAGAATCTAGGAAAGAATATACAAATACGTAAGAAGATGAAAAGAAAGAACTTATCCATCGAACTGGGAAAGTAGCATAGAAATATATTTTCTCGCGAGAACTTTTCTGGATCATATTTAAGAAATTCCAAACTCCAAGTTACCTTTTCCCCTTCCTCCTTTTCCTCCTCCGCCGCCCACAAAACGCACACAGAGTGGCACTTTATGAAGATATTCGAACGTACGACCGTGCGTTCGAACCGACAAAATTTTGTTAATCTTAAACGTAATCGAAGGACGAAGCGGTAACAGAGACGAAGAAAAATGTTCGTGTCGTAAATATCCTTTCGAGTATTTGATACTCCGATTTCACACTTCCGCAGCGTGAACGTTCCAGCAAATACTATCCCTTTTGTTTTTCTATCCTGTGTTTCGAGTCGATGGAACTTCCGTTATTAATATAGCTGGCGGCTGAAAACGATACGCTCGCTCTGTTTAAAATCAATCTTACTTAATTACTGGCCGTTCCCACTCGACGGTTATAACTACGCGAATGATATCACACGATAAAACACGAGCAAAGCTTTCCGCTTAATTAGCTGCAACGCAGTGACTGCGAAATATTCCATTAGATATTATTCGCGACGAGAATCTTCAATTCTACGTTTTTGTCTTTTTTGGAGGGGTTCGACGTTAGTTCGTTTTGTTCGTAAAATTTCAACCCGCTGTAATTTTCCCGATCGTGGATGATTACCAAGTCGACGGTGGAGAATAATTGCCACGTGGAAATTTCTCGTCGATCGGTGTCGATTGATCGATCGTCGAATATTTTGAACGTGGTTCTATGTCAATAACGTCCATCGGATGTCTCGTACGATGACGTATTACCAGCAACGATGCCAGTCACCGTATCTTCTCCTTTTCGTTGTCACAGTTACAGGCTTCGGTTGAACGTAGTCTGAAATGTAACAGGATTGCCGATATCCTATCTGTTAGTTCGAACGTAGATCGCAGAAATGTGGAAATCGTTCATTTTATTGAAAATATGATCTTTCAACGTCGACACAACATCGTTGGCAATGATCGACCAACGAACGTGTATCTAGCTATTTACTGTAATTTCATTCGTTTCATACAAGTCTGGAAGTATTATTTTTCGCGTTCTCCTCTCACTGATCGAATTCTACGTGTATCTCGATTTTCATTTTTCCCTCGATACGTGCACTTGTGTATATATTAACACTTTGACTGTTACTCCGAAATCGCTTGTTTCGCTGAAGACGCCACGGGAGTATTTTTATTATTCGAAGCATATAATGGCAAAATAATAACAAATTGACGATGTAAGACAACATTCTTCCCCAATGGACCGTTTATCTTATCGGTGGTCACGGGTGGCGCCTTGGTAACAATTGATAGCGACGTATTATAACAAGGCTTCGTTTATTTCAACAAACCATTCGCATTCGTTGTTTCGTCGTACGCAAAACGTGCGGAATATATCGTTGAAACGTATAGAAGATATTAGTAAACGGTATTTGCTCATTCTGTGTATAACAGTAAGGTATGTGCACACTTCTAACTTCAATTATACGATTATAAAGCAGCATTTACGATTATTTTCTAAGCTGTGTTTATAATAATATTCGTAGATCACCCCTCAAAAATATGGATGCAAACACAGTGCACCGTTAGATGCAAGATTCCTTCTCATTTTTTATTTTATTAATGTTCCAATAAAAATGTTCAATTGTTCAATGGGGCACTTTTTGTTTCAACGTATCTTCTATTTATCGGTTATATTCGAAATGACCAAACTGTCAATTTTCATACAATTTTTACAATTGTAAGAAGTTCAAGGGCTCCGGTCACCAATGACCACCGTGGCAGTCAAAGTGTTAACTCACCACGAAGCAGACAGATTATGGTAAATTCGAGGAAGCGGCGAAAAACGGCGGAAAATTGGCCGACGAGAGAAAATTATCGTTGAATGGAAATGAACAAAGTTAAGACGATGCGTAATCATTCAACGTCTTCAACGTTCCGCTTTTTTTTCATCGAGAGAAGATCGTCCTATTTCAACCAACAGGAGAGTTTACGCGGGTCTATATCGATATTCGAGCAGATTCTCTGCAACGTGAAACGAAAATGGTTGAATTTTATGACACACGAATGCACGTCTATGCCTGTTTTTGCTACCCTCTCGAACATTTGTTCCACTGTTTATCCTGGCTTCGAATGACCAGTTTTCTATTTTCTATCGAACGAAACGACGCGACGCGATGGTTACACAGTTACCGATGGCGCTGCATAATTCAAGAAACGTACGCTGAAAGCACAATATCGAGCGACGAATGTGCCGTTCCCTCTTTGACTTTCGTTTCACGTGGCCACGTTATGGAGCTTCTCCGCGATCCTATGCCACAAAGTAAGTTTACGGATAAGCGCGTAATCAAGTTACTAGAAATATACCGAAGAAATGTTTTCGTATATGCTTCAGCAACTTGTCCCTTTGATTTTCCTTCATATCGGATGATTCTTATAAAAACTTCCCTTGCATGGCTGACGATATCGTTGAACATTCTACTTGAAAGGATAAAGCATTGCTATGCAGAGTAAAATATCTGTATCTCTATCTTTATCGAATATTAGGATAATTAATAATTAAACTTAAACTCGTTTCAAAACATGAAATTGTATTTGAACCTTACATTTTAACCTTGTTTTTTGGCTTACAAGATTTCTTAATGGTAGAAATACAGAATTGGATGGAAAGTGGTTGGAAGCAACAGCGTATCGTGTTAGAATATTACCAATCCTTTGATGACATCTATGACCTCCGGCGACCTACGAACCCAGTCGTTATTTTTGCTTTAACAAACTGAAGTCTAATCCTCCGAATGGTATCTATAAATAAAAATTCATTCCAAAAGAATGAAAGAATCCAACGTAATCGAGCAGAATAGCTTATTACTTTATTTTGAACGGGGAACCTAATCGTCGATTCAGCCACCAATTAATCCACTCGATAATGCATTTCGGGAAGCTAGCAGGCAGGGAACATCAGGATCTCATTTAGTTGGATTAATAATTTCATTTCTGTCCGGCGGAAGCGAGCTGAAGTATTTAAAAACTCGCGTCTTCTTTCCCGGTTCTACGTCGTTCTTCTTCTCTAATACGATTCGTAGTGATCGAGACAGCGAGGAAAATATCACGTTTATAAGGAAGACGGACAGGAAAAGATATAATACCTAAATAAAGAAACGCGCGAAGCGAGAGAAAGAGGATAAAAGACCTGCTCGACTATGCGCATTATCTTTCGATCGTCGAAAGGGTTGAGACAGAGAGGGAAAGGGAGGCGGATCTTTTATTCGGCGATTTTCAGAGTTTCGGTCCACGACCGCGACGTCGTTCATAAATCTCGCCGAGCAATGCATACCAATGCACGGTGAGCTTTTTATAGAACGATTCACGAATCGCTAGAGACGAATGGCGCGC
Source organism: Bombus impatiens (assembly GCF_000188095.3). NCBI lineage: Eukaryota > Metazoa > Arthropoda > Insecta > Hymenoptera > Apidae > Bombus > Bombus impatiens. The sequence continues at coordinate 432,081 of NT_176552.1, read as the reverse complement.
CGACTCGCGACGAAACCGATTCGTACGGACTCTTGGATCGAGGGAAGAAATCTCCTCTGTTCCCTGTCCTCCTCTTCCTTTTCCCATTTTCTCAATCCCTCTTGCTCTCCCTTTTTCTTCCGCTTTACTCATCCGCCTTCTTCCCTTCTTTTTTTACTTCGTTCTTTCTCTAACGCTGTCCCTCTCTTTATCCCCCTTTCGTTCATTTCGTTCCCCCTGTACCACCCACTTTTCCTTTATCGCCGTAGCACTCTCGCCCCCTGCCTCTCTTGCTTTTCCATTTCTTCGGCCGCATCTCTGTGCGAGCAGTTCGCCCGACTCGGCTAGGGGAACTCGAAGACAATATAACACACAAAAGTCTCGCTTGGCTAGTCACTTACGTTTCCTCTTCCTCCCGGACTTGCAGCCGAGAAACTCGCCACCTATTTTCGCTCTTTTCACCCAGCCCCATCCTCCGCTACCCGTTCTTCCGTTCTTCTTCGTCACGCCACCCGGCTCGCACCCCTCCCAAGTATTACGCGCATCCTGTTCGTGATGTAAAGATCCCGACTTCCTCTTTCGCCAACCAGTTGCCTCTTCCTTCAGCCGCTTGTCTTCTTCTTATTCTCCGGTGTTATTTACCGAGATAAACAACCACCGCCTCGATTCGATCGATCATCTTCCAACTCCTTTTAATTTCTCTTCTTTCGTTCCATAGAATCAAACATCAAACGTGTGCGATTGAAGAAAATGGAAAGGTGCGCTTCGTATAGTTGCCGATGGTACCTTGATCGATATACAATGGCTAGCGAAAGTAGTCGAAGATTATCGCAAAAAATTATATATTAAGTTGACAACTGTTTTTTTTTTTTATTTAGTTGTTTACATTCACAATTTGTCCGATTTGGACATTTGGTAGAATTAGGTAGCTAAGTGATTGCGAATTTTGTCGTTACCACCTAATGACATTAGGTGTTTTGTCGCAATCACTTAGTTGCCAACCCAGTACATCACGCGGATTGTACGAAATTTTCTGAAATTTCGTTGGCATCGTAACGGGACGCGACTATCGCCATTGCGACAGTAAAATTGGGAAGCAATCCGAAACTGTAGAACTTGGTACTGAATAGTATTCTTAAACGTACGATTACGCTACGTATCCTCGCTCGATAATGCAACGAATAATTCACCGTTCGAGTTCTCCGGCGATCTTTGCGAGATGCGTGCCTCCGATAAATACCTTACAACTTGCGCGTACATTTTTAAATTCGTTTCAAATTTGACCAGCGCAAACGCCGTAGTTATCTCGTTGTATCTCGCTAACGGGGTTTCAAAATGCTTTATGGAACGTACACGTAAAAAGTGTTTGAAAGCGTTCGAACATTTTCACGTGCGATCGCGTGTATTTCACGCTTTACACCTGTATATCGTACACACGTCTGACTGGTTCGACGATCGAATAGGGGAGATTCGTTATGACTCCCAAGCGGTTATGGCACGACACATAACGACGATACGCTCGTGGCAACAACAGGTGTCGCAAATACATTTTGCGTCTATTATAACAATACGATCATTACCGAGCTAAATATTTACACGCGGCCGTCTTCGTTAACGATGATTATCGCCATTAACGCGCTGTCTAGCTCCCTGTAACATTTGCGGATTAGAGTCCATGGCAAAAACTTCGATTCGACGTAATGATCGTGGAACGAAGTCGAGGAAGAATCGCAGAAACATGCATTATTCGTGCTCGCGAAAGAGCGTGGACAGACGGCGGCCGACCAACTTGGAAAATATAAATATTTATATCGATCGTTGGTTGAGTAGAACTCGTGCATTTGAATATGCAAAATATTTGTTCTATGTGTTCGACGTTTTAGCAACATCGTGAAAGCTGTTCCGCGAGTGTGCAATTGAAAGCAACGTCAACGGTGTATTCTTTGAATGCGAATTCACTGTGAAATACGTTAGATTGTTGCATAAGAACGCAGTTAACGCGTGTTTCGTTAAGAAAACAACTCGATGAAAAGGTTTGCCCGGTTTTTTCATTAATTTGCATAACTTTCTGAAACTGTGACATTGCCTCGTGTTCCGGGGCCAGTAATATTTTAATCGCTGAAAGACAGCTGGACAAATTCGCAAGTTTGCGTTTCGAAATTATATTTACTAAGATATTAAGTAACATCTGTTATTGCTTGCGTAGTTTCTATGAACAAAGATCAACGACAAATGAAATATTAAGCGGAAGATCTCTTTTAACGCGATCGGGGGTTAAGTTTCTTTAAACCAGGTGCGGTGAACGTTCAATTTTTCTGGCTTAAATTTTCCTACTTATTACGTTATACCGAAAGTGTCTTTCTTTTGCAAAACATGTCTTTTATAGCAATGCATCTTTATACGATGAAGCCTAATCTCTCAAACGTTACGGTCTTTACCTTAATAGAACAAAATGGATCGTACGTAATTCAATAAAATAATATAAAAGAAAAAATAATATACAAAACGAAAGAAACTTTTGCACAATCTAATATTTATTTTTTTATTCTCTTTTCGATACGAACCGATCAAACCGAAATCCGTTTAATCGTAGTCAGAGTCGGTAATTAGAGGCGTTACTTCGAAATACCGAAAATATGCAGCACGTACATGAGTTTCAACGTTCGTTAGATAGTTCTGAAAGCGTCGTTGGTCGATCGTGGCTCGGATTGATGAGACAAACGTGAACGGATTAACTACTACGAGCTGTTCCGATTCGTCTTTAGCACGAACGAATTTCTTTCGGCCGTTTCGTGTATAAAAGTTTTGCATAATCTTCGTGGAAGGTGAGCAGATAAGATACTGGCAAGGATAAGACGATAAAGATTACTCGCAGCTTTTAGGGTGAGATCCTCTCGGGGTGCATTAACGAAGCCCAGTAAAACTGCCCTGCCGTTTCTTCCGAGTAACTTCGATACACGGGATGGAATATAAAACGCGTGAGAGAGCAGTGATTCATAAATAATCAGAGACAAATTGCACGGTGACTTGCGCCCAGACGGCTGGCACAGCAATATAAAAGAGAATATTGGTCGTTTGGTCGTTCGGATTTACTTTGGACTACCTGGAAGCTCGCAGGAAGTCGTAAAAAAATTTGTTCCTTTCGACTATGCAAGTTTCCCTGGAATGGTAAAAAGATTTTTATGGCAATTCTCGATTGCTATTGCCGCGTTATATTAGGAGAAAACCGAGATAGAGTACGATGCAATTATATCAGGGATAAGATTTTTCATCTCATTATCCGCGATATTATGTTTGTATCTCCTGGATATATTTGTCTTGTATTCTGAGAAATTTTTCTCCGCGAAACTTTGCAAAATATGATACGGATCTCGTTATCAAAATTAAGTATCCTTTGCTATGCCTTGCTAAGTTTTCTGAATATCTAGTTGCGCGCTTTCTTATTAAAACTCAACTCTCTTGAGCAATTGTACCAGCTTATGAATATCATAGGCTTGTCGAAGTATTTGATAAGTGAATTTTACAGATCTATTGTTCTATTAGACGAAAAGTTGCATTGTACGTTTGTGAAATCCTAAAAAGAAATCGATGACGAATATCTTATAATTTGTCGATTTACCGACACCATTAGATAATAAATGATTATACAATTTGTATAAAAGAAATGTATTCAGATCTTACCTGAATTTGTATTCAGTGAATCGCTTACTCCTTCAGAAGATAATGTTTTAATCTTAAGAAAGTCTGAACAACGGAGAAATGGAAATTAACGTGAAAATAATGGATCGTGTTGTACACTGTAACCTGATTTTCGCTTCTTAATCGGCTCGCGGCCGAGATAGTCTTGCTGCGAGCTTAACGTTACGTGGAAACTTGCTTTGATGTAATTAAATCCGCGACGAGATACAGAAAACTTACCACGGTTAGGAAATTCACGTATGCTTGCACCGTATCGACTCGTTATTTGTGTTTCGTCCATTACGAGTTTCCATTACCAAGTTTTCATGTTTGATGGGAAAACGCGTTTCCCTTTAACAGCACGCCTTCAGGGCCTGTGCTCTACGATTCATTATAATAATTATCTTCGTAACGATACTACGCGAACGTAAAACGTAACGCGTTATCCGGTTAATTTTCTGCACAATCGTTTCAGTCATGTTGAACGGTTCGATACTTTCAACGTCGAAGGTATCGGCTTGAAGTTTCGTTTACTTGGTTCAACAGAAGAGGAAATTTAATTACAGTGGCTGCCAAAATTTTTTCCATGTCGTTATATTTCTAACGGTATTCGCGCACCAATTAAGCGGGTCGAATATAACAGGTGGTACATTAAGTTTTGCGTCGTTTGGTAGTACTTTCTGTGAAACTGAAGGAAATTTCATATTAATGACAATGAAAATAATCTGACGAACGAAAGTGGGAAGTTTGGTAAATATTGGTAAATATCTAAGCATACGTTTTGTGGTCACTGTATTTAGATTTTTCTTCGGTTTCGTGAAACGTTGAGAGAAATGCAGGGTAGACCCGAGGAAAGAATGAATTGATTGGAAGCGTTTTAAGATAAATAACCGTAAAATCGAGCCATGATTTCTGGATGCTGGACGTACACGACAATACACTCGAGGCGGCCGCGCCGCGTCTCCAAGTTTTAACGCAATAAAAGAAAAGTTAGCAGTGGCTTTGAAGTTAGAAGGCTGGCTCCATAAAGCTGGAGTAAGAGCCCGCGGCGTAACGTTTGCTACCATTTTCTCGTTAACTTTCCGTTTTAATCACGCAGATAATTAGTATCAACGCACGCTGTTCCAATGCTGAGCCACCGAACCTACATTTTCATGTTAAACGAAAAGTTCCCAGCGGGATTTATGCACGGACTTTGCAAAGTCTAATCAAAGTTCAGGTCGCCATATTTATTTCTTCTATCGAAAATTCCTATCTAATTAATATTCGTAAAATTATATTGAAAACGTGGATTTTAGAGACACGGATATCGATCGAGATGTTATCGTGTACCTAACGTACGAGATATTATAAGAAGTAAAAACATTGGAAATCGATTTCTGTGAGGTTAACGTATTGAACGATCGAAGAACTCGTTGCGCCTGTAATAAATCGCTAATTAGTTATCGAATGTTGAATTCGGTCGAATCATTTAACCAATTTCCTATGTCAAACAATTTCTCCGGTCGATTATCGTATCTATTAAAATCTACGTCTGCTTTTGAAGAACTTTTGCTATATTTGTTATATTTTTATATAGAAGTACCTCCTGTCTCTTCTCTTTTCAAGCTTTTAGATATCGAGAGTTGCGAGGTTTACATTCCTATCTATTAAATTGTAGCAACGAAAGTTAAAAAGTGCGACTTAAAATCTGATCTGATCGAGTCGAGGCGTTTCTTAACCAGAAAATTCTACGATGCGAATAATTCTATTACACTTGGTGTCAGAAGTTAATGGAGACAAATTAATCTGTTGGATGGACTTTAGTCGTCACGTATCTCAGTATAATACAATTTATTTGTAATATTTTAAATACTTTAAAAATTGGAAGAAATTGTTGTATGAAAATATTATTAGCAAACCGAGGGACGAGTTAACTCGACTTTCTCGATCACGAGATTAACCAAAAAATCCCACGTTTCTAACCGCGCGAATAATCGCAATTCACCTAAGAAACCGTAGAAATTGGATCGGAGGAAGTTGCTCGGAGAAGAGATCGAAGTCGTTTCGTTAATCGAACCTTTCTAAGGAGTTGCTTCTAATCAGAGCTACGCTTCGAGACTCTTTTTAATAGTGCATAAGAAGAGGATCGATAAAACGGTTGGTAAGAAACGAGAGACGAGCTAACCGACGTTAACTGCGACCGACTGTGCACCAAGCACCGTACGAAAGAACATTTTCTCTGGAAAGGAAAGTAACAGCCAGACTCCGCTATGCTAAGTCAAGCCAAAGAAAAACACTGGAATGCCTGGCAATTACCTAACCACTTTTATTTTGCTGCGGTAATGGAAACAGCAAAAAGGCAACCGAACGAACAATGGGACTTTAACTCGTCACGCAGACAGCAACTCCGTCCGTGAACACGTCCGCACCTGTTTGAATCTATAACGAGAAAAGCAGGGGAGGAAAGAAGAAAAGAGAACCGCGATAAAATCAGAACTGGCAACATAGATTCTTGGATGGATTAGAAAATAGAAAGTTGCTCGACTATTTTCCGCGATAAGCGGAACAAGCTACATATTTGGCCGAATAACCGACTAACCGATTGATCGACTCCCAAGAAGCCGACTGACCGGTTGTCTCCGCCGATCGTTTTCAAACGTCGCTACAAAACGCGCCACATTCGCGATCGAACAACGATCTTTTTAACGTTCTTCGTTACGTGTTAGGTTGTCCGAAAAATTTCTTTCGTTTCGTAAGGTAATAATAGAATTTCTGTTTTATATTATTTTATTGAATTAGGTATCATCCGTTTCGTTCTATTTCTATTATTATATTCGTGCATAATTATCTATTATTTCCTTATAAAACGAAAGAAACATTTCGCACAACCTGATACAAATATGTATCCATCAGTGTGGTGCTACACGTTAAAGAATATTAAAATTATACCGATGACAGAGAAAATAAAGAACGTTACATGTTTATCAGTTATCGGTAATGCTAAAAATCGAAGGTCCACGGAACGGCTCTTCTTGTCGTCGACTATAAAAGTGACCGGATAGTCGGCTTAACCGACAAGAATAGTCAGCCACTAGTGGATACATCTGCAATAGGCGGTTTATGCAATTCAGCTATCTGCGTCGGCAGTCTCTTGTAATCTATCCATCGTCTCACGCCTCTTCTCATCGACTGGTAGCTTTGCAGTTCGACTTTGATCCGCCTACCTTGCGTCTGATCTCTTTTTCTCTTCCTAACGAGCTCTTTATAATAGAAACGAACAAACGTACAGCCGGTTGAAGGTGACAAAATGAAAGATTAGATCGGTGACTTTAAAACAGAGCGACAAATCTTTCAACAAACAGAGAACAAATCTATATCTTTCGATAATTTGCAAGGAAACGCGTAATACTCGAAATAAAATCCACGGGAAACGTAAACTCGCCTACGAGCCGGAATCGAACGAAATTTGCGTGGTATTGTACTCGGTAAATACACGACAACCCGTTCTAGGTATTCGGCGTGTATCTCTGTTGAATCGCGTGCTGCTACAATTTCTACGCAAACAATTTAGTGATTCATTAGCGAAATGTCGGAGCTTACAACGCGAGTGTGTCAACTACGATCCCCAGTCGAATCCATGATACGGCTTTATCGATACTAATTTACTGTAAGAGAACACATTAATACCGAAGAGGATTTAATTACGATATATGCGATGCGTATTGTTTTATTGCTCGTTAGAAAAACAGCGAAACCTTGTTTTATTCGTAATACGTTGATCCAGCAGGTTAGGTTTCGGTCGAGTCGATGAAATTCAGTTGGCGTAACAATTTCCTTTTTTCCACCAGGCAAATCCGGTTATAGTTGTCGCGGTCGTTTTAACGATCATACGAGAACGGTCGGGAAACGGTGAACTGAAATAATTACAGGTCTAATGAATTATGCAGAAGCTGCCATGCGGTGGTAAATAAACCTTGGCCGATAAATATTCCACGTGGATAGATCGCGATAGGTGGTGGCGGCATTATGACGGAACCAACGTCGAAGTGTTATTCTCGCCGAGAGATAAACGTACGCGAAACTGGATGATAACGAGACGTTAAATGTTCGAAGGATGGGGCTGGCGACGATTTATGGCGTCGTGATTAACGTATCGTGTGCGAACTGCTGATTCGATGGTGTAAGATAACGCGGAAAGGACGAGAGTAAATGTCACCAGGAGAACTACGAGAATAGATCTTATCGGCTGTTCGAAAGGAATAAGAATGGATGGATGTAACTACACCACTGCTCATCTACAGGAAATTTAAAGACGCACAATCGCACAGAATGCTCATGACGTGACGAAAAGATACATAAAGTGTCCATGGTATGCTGCTTTGTACGATACATGGTAGGAAAAACAATTTCCTACCGAGACTCTACTCTTTTCATCGTATTCTCAGAGATACGAATTTCCATAAAAATCTTCAGTCTATCTATGGTCATTCTGTATGTAATATACGTATACATTGTATATATACAGGGTGAGACCGGATAACATGTACAAGCAGGCACGAGATTATCCCTTGTGAAAAAAATAATATATTTATGCATATTCTGTGGATCTAAGTAGAAAAGGAAGTATTGTACAAACATAGATGGTTTAAGATCTCGTAGAAAAATTATGACAGAATTACGAAATACGAAGGGAACGTTGAAGAACTTGCTGTTACTGTTACATAATGTAGGAACAGATCAGTAATTTAATCTACTTATGCGATCTGCGATTACTATTTTATGTCGTTAACGATCTTGAGGTTAGTATCTGCCAGCACCGTTAATGAGTTGCTTTCTACCAAAATACCTCGATTATTTACGAATTGAGGGTACGTGCGGATATACCCTTTGTTGTAAATATCGCTGATGAATTCTTTCGTTGTATCGCAGTAACAACAAGTTCTTTACCATTCCTCCGTCTTTCATTTCCTTTTTCTTTTTCTTTGTCGTAATTTTCTTACAAGGTCTTAAAAGATCTACGTTCGTATAACATTTTCTCCGTATTTAGAGCCGTGGAATATACCGACAAAGCTTCGCCTTTAAAACCTGGGACATCCTGTATAAGTATAAATTCGTCCCGTTTTATGGACCGATTACGCTTAATTTAACAAACGTAAAAGCAAGACGGGCTCACGTTACGACTCGATACATACTCGTACACGGTGGAATTGATTAATTCGAGGCCAATTCCGAGAGAAACCTCTGTACTTGTCTGTCGAGTAAAATAAATCAAAAGGCACATCTACGCGTTAACGTAATACGTATCGAAAGAAACGGATGAAATTTGTTATTTTCCCTGGAAACGCTTCGCATGGCAATTAAACGGATAGGGAAATTGTTGAAGTTGCGAAGCTTTATCGTGAGAAATTGCCCGGAATGTCGCAGGTTAAGAAAGAAATATATGTATATTTGGCTAACGAGTTGAACTGTTTAAATCGTTTTGAAAGATTTCGCGAAGGATCTCAGTCCGCCAACTGGGACGCGTCTTACGCTACTATTATTTGTTACGCGGAAATTACCTCGGGCTCGGAATTAGAAGTTTCCGGAAAGGATTAACCGTAGCTGTATCGATTTTAATTCCAACTAATGTAGTAAAGGATAAAGGATCTGTGAATTCGAAATGTCGAGTTACTCGATGTTCTATTAATTCTAGTCGACCCTTCCTCGCGCTTTCTAGATATACAGTGGCTATAAAAAGTATTTGCCATTCTACTTAATTACAGCACTTACCATTTAGTAGTACTTTCGCGCGATTAAAAATTTGATGCTATGGGAATGGAATGCACAGAACTCGGTAGAGAGACGCTTCGTTGCAAAGTATGATCACGCGTGAATACTTTTCGCAGTTACTATATTGTAGTATCGTGGACGAGGGGCCTGGGGGGTGTCGGGCGAATTATAAACAAGCGGTTGCGGAACATGTGCGTGATAGGACCAAGACGAAAGTCGCGAGGCTAAGACAAGAGACAAGGGGTTGCTAAGAGACGATAAACGAATTAACAGTTAGCGTTAGTTGAGAAGTGAGAGAGTGTAAATCGAGAAGTCAGGGAGTGCGAATTGCGTTGTCGAGAGTGTGTTGCTAGTGTCACACGCTCGAGAAGACAACCCGCTCAGGAACAGTAATAGGATAGGCTAGACACCCTGCATACCGCAGCCATCGAAACAATAATCAAATAGTAACGGAATAGGCGCCTCTGAGATGCACCAGACGACAACCCCTCCAGAGGGACTAAAACCTCCGTGTAAAAATCCTCCAAAATAAGCGCTCGAATCAGTCTGTTCAAATATTTTGACTCAGTCTCTTGTAACACTTCGAATCACTTTGTAACACTCTGAACCGTCACTCGGTTGGATTTGCATAATAAATTCTATTAATCATACCAAAAGTTTAATTTCTTCGCCTTATTCGCGAAGCGTTCGAACTGATCATCGTTTCGTGATTTATCGTGTCTTCGACGAGACACTAGCGTTGTCGAAAGAGTGTAGTCCGCGTGAGGAAGAGCGTTAGTTCCGTGGTGACGAGAGTTGTAAATTAACTGTCTAGTTGTCTTAATTATAATACGTTGTTGTGATTAGTTCGCGTTAAACAACCATCGTTTTCTGTTTAATCCATTTATCGCAAATAAACTAATTGTAATAAAGATGCTACAATATATCTGCATTTTGTATTATTATCACTGTGACACGTTATTTTACTATTACGCTATTGCATCGCTATTGAACAACCTGTTTTTATCAGCGCGATAGCGTCTATTTCTTTCGTCTAAATCAAAATTGATAATTAGCCGTAATTTGTTTCCTTACAAACGATGAAAAATCTATTTTGCGGAAGAGATACTGGGTTAATTTATCTTCCGCTGAAAGAAACCCACGTAATAATTTATATCCGTTTCCGACAGACTCGTTCGATCTTCTTGGTGTAACACGTTTCTATCATTTTCCCTTTTCCCATTAAACGCAAAAACGAGAGGTGAAATAACATCGAAACGTGGCTCTATTCGTCTGGACGACAACGGTTTAGCAATTCAGAAAAACGTGCACTGAAACTCGGCTGAAAGCGCCCTCGAGACGCGTTTCTTCGACCTCGTAGAAAGAAGCGAAACGCTTGCGACGAACGAACGTGTTTATCGCGACGACGCGACGCCGTGATTATGTCTGCACAAGCTTTCTTAATGAAAGTCGAGGAATCCGAGAAATACGAAACGTGGACACCTCGCAGGGATTAGAAAAGATTTGTATAGGACGCGTTTCCGGGATCGAGGATCCCATCTCAGACATCCTCCCCATCGTAATTACGATCTCTCTCATTTTCTACCAGTGAATTCTCGTTTATCAGACATCTTCTGATCCTTCCGTTTATTAGTTTGTCAGCTTGGGAGATTCTTCTCGCGGATTTAATAGAACTTTGAATAGCGTCCTACGTTTACAACAATGGTCACAAGGGAAAAACGCGTCAAGTTTATTTTTGTCAGCTTTTTATCATTTTCTCAATTTCGATATCGACGCGAAACGTCTATTTACGAAATTTCGCAAAACGATCGGTCGTTTCCCTTGGTCATAGATTAGCAACGATCATCCGGTTAATGTTTTACGCTTTGCCATTTACAAATTCGTAATCCTACAAATACATTCGTCGAAAATATATTGATCGATTTATGAATATTTTATATAAATACTTTTAAATTATGTAAATATTTGATATTTATAGTTTGGAATATTCAATAAGTTAACGTTCTTCGTAGACAGCAGATATGATGAAACACATTTAGCATCGGTTCTCAAGAACCTTCAATTACCGCCAATATTAACACACTCAATATTTTCACATGCATAAAATTATCACTGTGCATACGGTAAATATTAGCACATGGCAAAAACAATGAGAATTTTGTACATTGATACGCAGGCATAAAACGTGGTAGAAACGATTTTGTCAAAAATGACTAACACGGACATCTATCTGTCTCTTTCGATCAATAAATTCTCTTCCATTTCGTCGTATTTATTCAACATCGATATTTACAAAATCACATTTATCGTGTAATTTTTTAATAAATCTGTAGCAAAGATCCCCGTGCCAGTTAATAATATCGGTGAATTGGCAAGTTGCAAATCGTAAAATAAAATAACCACGAACGAAGCACGCGCGACCGATAACAGGCGATGGGATCTTAAAGTTTGACTGATAATGTTGATTCAACCGCACAAAAGATGCCAGCTCGATCGGATTCACGGTGTTCCACGACCATGCGTTAGTTGCTAATGTAGTTCGAAGTTCAAAGTCGATGTTAGAAATTCTAATTGGAAGTTGCGAGCGTGCGGAAATGAAATACATTCCGGGAAATTTTGTGGAAGAAGCGCAGAGAGAATTTTGCGAGTATGTGGCCGTCTATCAGTAGCGGGAAAGGTTGCTGAATATTTGAAGGATCCCGCGGGACGGCCCCTTCTGTTGCTGCGTTCTGCAACAAATGCGACTCCGTGCACACGGTGAGCGTAAAATATCAGACGAATCCAAGAAGCGCATAACTAAAAGCCCTTTCGTCGCTGCAACTTCCGCGCGTCATAATCTTTGAGATTCATGTCGGCTGTTCCGCTGTCGCGAAACTGGAAACCTCATAAAATAGCGTGATCTAAAGCACGCGCAACCCTATTTTATCCGAACGTTGCGTCCCGCGTGTTTCTTCCGTCGGCGAGATATTTTTCCGGAGGAAACGTTCCCCGCGACAGATGATCGTTCGAATATCGAAGAAGAATCCTGGAGGAATCCTTGAAAAGAAAACGCTCGTTTTTTATATCGATTTGAAAGGAGAAATTCACGCAGGATACGACAAACGAAAGATGTTACGAACGTTTGTAATGAAACGTTTGTAATGAAAAATGTTGACGAAACACCTCTTTAAAATCGCCATCCGGAACGGATTTTCCGCAGAGACAGAGTTAATTTCTAAACCGATAGTCGAAACTATTTTTCTTTTTTTAAATTCGTACGAGCTTTTATATTCGATTCGCAGAAAGTAAGGAACTTAATACAACTTCGTCCTGCAGCGAATCGCGAAAGAAACAAAGTATCTCTGGAAACAAAGTTCTACGATTGGTACAGCGTAATGTATCTGGCAGAATTTTTGACAACCGTCAAGATGATATCGTAATTTCACAGCTTGTAACGTCCGATCAACGAAGCGTGTGGACGAGCGAATCTGTTCGATTCTCAAATTGATCCACCGCGTAGCGATGCAAAGTAAGCGTCGACGGGGCGTCTGACGAATATTTCGATGGTCCGGTCGAGGGACTTAGTCGATGAAAGATAAACCGAAGATGAACGACGCACAGTTTCGGTGATTTATGTGCCATCGGGTCAGTTCGCGTGGAAAATCGACGTTGAATCGAGTTTAAAGCGAATGCATTTATATCGGTTTATCGGACTTTGCTGCACGAGGGGATTGCGGTTGTTAATGGACACGAATCGATCGATTTTCCAGCGATAATCCAAAGATTCGGTGGCGCCGGTTCAACGGTCAAGCCAGACCAGCTTTTCTAACTTTTTCAAATTGACTTCCTCTTCGGATAATCCTGCGACTTGCGACTTCCTAACGATCTCGAAAATTAGATTGGTGATCGTGGCGAAAGAAAGGCGTGGCCTACGGTTTACGTTTCGATCGCCGATCAGCTAGAAAATTTGTTCCTGGAGATTCCTTTTTCTCGTTCGTGTTCTCCAATTTACGTGGCAAGATATTTACCCTGGGCTTGCTGTTCTCGCCACTCGATACTTCGATATCGGGAAGCGACGTTAACCGAGTCCGAAATTATGCGTTTCTTGAAATTATCGGGTCGTTTAGTGACGTAGTTAAGTTATGCTTTGACAAGATGCAATTTACGGAGGCAGAAAATTGAAACGCTACAGCGTATGAGGTTCCGCCGAGGTTACGTACGAACAAACGCTTCTCGATACGATCATCGAAGTGCTTCAAGCAATCTCGGAGTTAATTTACTCTAACGATTCCACGATTGCTCCACTGGTTCACAAACAGCGAAGACGCTGCAGATGTCCAAAGCAAACGAAGCAGCTGGTGTTAAGGAGTGCTTTTCTTCCAGTTAAAACACCCGAGCTTACTGTTTCATTTAAGAAGACGTTTACATTATCTTCCACTTCCTTCTCACCGTGAACAACGCCGTTTCCGTGTTAAAGTCCCGTGACACGTGCACATGCACACGCGAGAAACGCGAACGTTCGCGGCTTTAAACCAGACGCTTGTAAATCACGTCACGTATCTTGGCTACGAAAACAAAAAAACGCCGGCTCGACTTTTCGCCAGCTGGTCGACCATAACGCGCTAAAAAATATAGGGCTACTTCGCCGCGGATTTAAACTACATTTTTCTGTACGAGTGGCTACCATTTTTCACGGCTGTATCGCCATGCGGCTTACTAACTTGCATGCAAACCGTCGCCAATCGATGGAACTGCCGGACGATTCGATCTCGAGGATCGTTGGAAAATTTATTGCCACGTGCCTGTTGATCTAAGTTTTCATTATCTGCTATAAATTACATATATATATATAATATCATTTTACGAAGAAAATATAGTGATCGTAAAAACGAACATAATCATAAATTACGTATTGCAAAGCTTTACGCACGTACTTGACGCGTGACTGATCATGAAAGTTCTTCCTCAGCTTTTACGATTCTCCGTCCGCGGTTTTGCATTCGTACGCGACCAACGAGCCGGAAGAACCTGATGCATCTTTGATTTTGTCGCGAAACTATGTGTCCACGTCGTGAGTACGCACGCTGCTGGAAAATTAGGTTCTCTGTGATACGAAATTTATCAGTGCCATGAATATACCGATGCAGAGAAACGTAGAGTAACGCTGTAATAAAAATGTACATAATTTTCGCAAAATATACATAAATACTTTATTTTCGTATATGAGAATTATCCGTGTAGCCAGTTGGCCTTGTGCGGCCTGGGATTAATTAAACACACTCGTCCCGAGACTTTTTCATTCCTACAGCAACTTGATTGACAACGAGGGATGCCGTTTTACGGGCAGGGGCGAACGTCTTAACTGCATTCTTTGAGCAACGCGAACTACATTATTCGAAACGGAGGCGCGTACTAGGGTGTTGTCATGGCGACGACGGCGACGACGACGAACATTTGGGGGTCGCATCCCTAAAACTAAACGTCCTTCGGTCCCTAAGAACGCGTGGGAACATTTTCTTAACGAGGATCGATTTTCTGATTATTCGACTAACCCGCACGTGATTCAACCCTTGTGATTCTACGAGCCAATTTGATTCGTACGCAGAAGAATAGTGGTATACGTTTTTAAGCCACCGAGAGATTTAACAAAAGAGGGAGGAATGAAAGCGAAAGAAAGTAAACGCGATCTAATATACGCTACTGGCTGTACAGCGAGAGCCAAAAGAATTCCTACAGTTCGAATGTAAAAATAAAGGTGAAATATTTTTTATATTCTTAAATATACGCGAATAATAAATGCGTTTATATTGTTGCAGATACTTACAGTAATAAGCATAATTAATTTTTATTTCTACAAATTTATTATCGTAAATGTCTGTAGATATATTAGGCTGTCCGAGTTTCTTTCGTTTTATAAGGAAATAATAGATTTTTCGTTTTATATTATTTTATCGAATTACGTAGGATTCATTTTGTTCCAATAGAACAAACATAAGTTTATATTTGCTTATAAAACGAAAGAAACTTTTGATGCAACCTGATATTAGTAACACAGAAAACAGAGACTTTCTTTTATCTCTACCAACTGTACGAATACTTGCGTAATTATTACTCGCTGTAATTATTCGGACAACTAATCGTCATGTTTATGTCTCGAAGAACTCTATCAAATTCTACTCTTTTTTTTAATACCTACTTTACATTACGAGCTATACATGTTTCAAATAATACAGCAATTACAGTAAAACAACCAGCATCTAAAATACTATAAGCAGCGAAAAGCGTTCAATTTGCAGTATCAACCAATGCGTCGACTATGGCTGGATGAGAATTGCGACGAAAGTTAGCGCGCTGTTATTTGTTATAAAATGATACTCTACATTTGTCACCGTTACAAACTCGTATCGTTCCAAGACAATGAAAACGTACGACACGGCAGAGCAAAGTTGCAACTTAAACGACTATGAGACCATAACGAGACGATACTGCTAAGAATTAAAATGTTTCAATGGCTGAATCTAAGTTTTCCGAATCTTCGTTTACGAAACCAATATCTTCAACTGGTCGTACGATACTTACGCTGCACTGTGTAGCTTCGAATCCATCGAGTACATACAGAAAGCGTTTGGTATTTTCAAAAACGTGGCGCTGCTAAAAAAATCTGAAAGGAAGCGAAGGTTCGGCTGTCGAGTGGAAAAAAGGGCAACGAACTAATTGGACGGAAATTCCGTCGCACGAATGTCCCAATCCCTCCTCCTCGATCAACCATCGGGAATCAATTTGCCGGAATGACGGCTCGGTTTTTCAACGCCATCCAAGAAGGGCGTTGTATGATTTATACGCGTCGCTGGTTCGACAGAGAACCGTGCAACGAAACCTTGGCAACGCGTTTGCTCGCTGAAGGCACGGGTGCCAGCCTGATTTCGATACGCGACGTATCCACAGGTGATTCGCAATTTATTCAGCGCGCGGACTCGAATCATCGATCGGACTCGCTGACTCCCGTCACTGCCCGTCCGCGTTATTCCTTCGGACGAACGACTACTTTGTTTTTTTGATATTACTAAGATCTAAACGACACGCAGAGACAAATTTGCCCGCAAGTTCGATCGAAACAGGTCCATTGGGTTGTTTGACGCATCGTCGAAATATTCATATTGGGTTGGCAACCAGGTGATTGCGAGTTTTGTCATTAGGTGGTGATTAGTTGCCAACCCAGTATGAATATTTCGACGATGCGTCGAGCAATTTTCTGCCTACATCCGTGAAAGTGAGAGCATTTTCCAATCACTCGAAACAGATGGCCTCACCGATTCCGATGATCTTGAAATATATCGTCACAGTCGATAGATCGGATAACCTTTTCCCATACGTTGTCGCCACTACTCGACTTTAGCTTTCGAGTTACAAAGCTAAAATCGAGTTACGTTCAATGACCATTTTTCTATTTTTCTATTGCGAATAATTGCGAAACGTAATTTAGTGATTTAGTTAGTAACGAGGTTCGAATAGTTGTCGCGCGGTTTCAGCCCCAGCAACTAAGTTTACAGCGCAGAAGTTGGCTACGAGTTCTGTATAATAATGATCGGTATGGGAGAGAATCGTTGATCTACGGTAAAAGTCGACTTAAATCTCAGAAGAAAGCGGAAAGAAATTGACTATGACGAAAGCCTGTCGTCCTCGACGTTCTTTGGGATCTTGATTTCCAGTTCGACAACGTTCTTCGAAGCTTGAAAGTTACCGTTCGAAAGCTACAAAGTTGGAAGATTCGAAGGCTCTGTAAAATTCGGGACTTGGGCAATTTTTATTTGAAAAATTGATAGAGGAATTACGAAAATAATTAGCCTTGGAAAAATCGAGCGATCGGAGGAAGATATTTGCTCGGTTAATACGAAAAGGGTAGAAGTTCGATTCTCAGATGAAATTACTCACGATCGAATAAAAAATCATACGATTTTTACAATTTTCAAAGGGAAACTGCATGGAAGTGGATGAACGATCGTGCGAAACTTACGAACGGGACAAATTGCCGATAAATTCGTATCGATCGGCCGTTTTGCGAATGACCAATGCGACAGAACGTTTAATCGAGGCAAGAAGGACAAGTTATTTAATCGAAGAAATTTGCAGACTTTTCATTAAATCGCTCGACGATCATTTTAAAATCGTAACTTGCTCGCGATATAGCGAATGATCAACAGCGATATTCTTACGAAAAAGGAACGATCCTCTGTAATATTAAAACGAATTCCGTATACGTTCGGATAAATCGCGTTTGAAAGTTAAGTAAAGCCTGGTTGGACATATGAATAACTGGGAATCGTTGAAACAGAATAAAAGATACGTAACGTGGCTAGTGAGCAATCGTTATTTATTCCGTTAATATCGTATTGCGGATGTACGATGATTCGATAAAAAGATAAATTGCAATAACGATGCAACATAAAACAAGATAATTCGTAATCGATGTTCGTTCGAAACGAAAACCGTTTTCAGTAACCGTTTTAACTCGCAATCTGTCGAAAAATATCTACCTTTAGAAAATAGAGAAAAAAGTTTGGTAATTGAAAACGAATGTTGCAAGATTCCAGTCATGGGATTCTAATTTCTGAAATATACAAAGATATTTGGACGCTTTTAACTGCTAGCGATTTGTACTTTTAAATTAATGCAAATCTCGCTTAAAATTCCTGGAACAAGTTTCCATAAACAAAGTCGACAAATAGAGTACTTTGCTTGATTTTGATGTACAGAGTAACCGGTACGTTCTCATCGATCTTCGTAACAACGTGATAAGAGTAATCCCATCGGTGGAAAGGGGAACGTCTCTCCACCGCCATACTCCATGGTTGGTAGTAGTTTCTTTCTGGAAATTCCGTTTGTTTGCCACGCGCGCAAACAGCACGATGCAATTGCACGAGACAGCGGACTAAGTGGTCTGCCAAGTATGGATTACTTCATCGCAACGTAGCACTGGGCCAATACCTTTCCCATCATTGCATCAGACGTTTGTCAAACGTAGTTTCCTGTTTGGACGAGCTTCCAGTTTCGCCTGACATCCGAATCGTGCTTCGATTCGTTTCTTCCATACTGTTCCGCATTTCGATAAACTTTGAGCTTTAAGATATTGCTCGTCATCCGCCAAGTTCCTTCTTTCTATACTATTTCCTCGCGATAATTTAATTTATCGCGATAAAGGAATCTAGGCAATTGCGACCGAGAGTGGAAGGATTCTGAGATCGTAAAGTTCGGATCCAAACTTTCGCATCGTCTCTATACTTTCAAAGAATTCTATATTTCGAATCTCGCAAGTTCAAAAAATGCTTCGAAACCAGTTCTTCGACAGCGTAAGGAGAAGATCTTTCGTTTACTATGATATTACGATTATTTACCGATGTTAATTGCTCGCCAATATTTGCTATCGATATACGTACTTCCCACCGATATATTTTCTCGTATTTTCTACCATCGTCTGTCGTCTTTCCACTCGGCTCTCCATTCTTCTCTCTACGAGCCTCGTCATAACTTTCGCGGTTCTTGGAAAAATCGTGTTACTTACTCGCTTCGCCTAATCCACGACTACAACTTATTCGATATACGAATCGAACTACCTGGAAATACTGCACCGAGTTCTTCGTCCCCTTCGACCAGACTGCAAAATGAAATTTCGCCAACCGACTCTAAAGCCAGTTGTTCAAAAGCCTTCAAAGTGTACGCAGAGCGATAAAATAATTCGAGAGTCAAGCACCTATTTTGAAGGACGCTGTGAATATCCGAGATCCGGACTTTGAAAACCTGACAATAGACTTTTGGGAGAACACCGTAAGGACCTAGCTGGCGCAAGACGAAAGATGGAAGAGCGTGAGAGAGGGGAAATCGCGAAACCCTGTACAGAATTTCCGATTGAATTCGTCCGGTGACAAAGGCTCTATTCACTGTACAATCAACGCGTACCGCGTTCGTGCCGGTTTTCATTCTCCTTTCTGGAATATTCGTCGGCGCGAGGTCGTTCTCTTTCGCGAAGCGCGCTTTGAATTTTTCACGGACACGCTGAGGATAAAATGTGCGTCGGCTATGGTGGCGACAGACTGTATCAATTTTTCTAACGGCAAATAAATCCCAGTCGTTCGTTCACGGGTCCTCCATTCGCGCTGATCCTGTTATCCGGTCACGCGTTCACTCGCAAGGTTCCCAAATTTTATGAAGCTTGTTTTTCGGTCCCGTCTGTGACGAAAATTTTCCCAGTAATAATTTAGCGAACTCGAGGAATATCGATTTCGTCGATAATAAATACGCAAAGGTTCGTCTGGTAACGACACGTTTGTTTGTCTCGAAGTTAATATGCGAAAATTTTATAGCGGAGAAGCACGGTAGCTATAAATTCTGTTGGTTTTCCGACTTTTATGTTATTTGGTGTTTAAGGGGATTCCTTTGGCAACTTGTATATTCGGCCCCGTTAAAAATCTGCGTCTTCCATGCACGGTGTCTCGTAGTAAGCGGCCGATGTTTAAGAGACACCAGATTCAGCGTGTAAAAAGACAATAAAAAAGTATTCGTGTCAACGTGTTTTTCCAAATAAACCGATCTCCGAAACGATTTGGTAAAATCGACCCTTTCGTCCATTTAGTTCGCATACTCTTGAAGAATATTTTCGTCAAAAACATTGATTTATATACAGGCTGTTTCATAATATGCGAGCAATAATTTCGACTCAGCTCGTAAATACGATAGAGAAGATCGTGCCCAGCTTATGTTAACTATCTGATCTTGTTTACGAGACTTAACGAGTATTCTATCGTTTCCTTACGTTTTAACGCATCACGTGCTTACATTTTAACGCATCCGTTGGATTTTTATTTGTACGAATACTCGAGATGCGCTGTATACACAACGTGTGCCAAAAGCGTCGAAACATCTGGCCATAAAATTGAACAAGATTTTCAACAAATTCAAGGAACTTCTGTGGATATTGATCGAGTCACCGCATCGATAGCAAGATTTCTCCATTCAAGCATTCAGACGCAAGCAAGTCGTTTTGAGCATCTGCTACGAAGCTGACAGTCGGATAAGAGACGATAACACTGAAAACTCGCTATATCTGGTAAACGAGATCAAATAGGACGTACGTTGATACGAAGCTTTTCGTGCTTTTTAGGTGCTGAATCCGTCACTTAAATATTGATCGTTTGTTATGAAACGTCCTGTACATAAATCAATATTTTTGACGCGAATGTTCTTCGGGAGAAGCTCGGCTAAATCGACAAAAAGATGGTTTCGGTGATATACGACTGGTTCGCGAGCTACTGAATTTTAAAATTGCTCTCGTGTATGAAAAAGAAAAAAAAATATGACTCGTCGTATCTTTTCCCTGTGGTTCTCAGATGGATAACGTTATACATATGTAAATTCGTAAAAAACGATGTTCGTAGAAGGGAAAATATGCATCGATATCGTTCTGGTTTCGGGTAATTTTATCAATTCGTTGCGAGTATTTTGTTCTCGCAATGATTTCTGCCAGTGATTTTGCAAATTAAACGTTCGACTGACGAATAAAACGAAATAGAAGTGGAATATAACAAAGGGAAAAATTTGTACGAGGATCATCACCTTGTGAAAACGAATTAAAATAAATGAAACACGTGTCCATTGTAGATACATTTAATTTTCGCTTACAAAACAATACTGTTTCGAGACAGATTCCATTTCTTCGCACATATGTAAATAATTGAATTCTCCGATATATTCCATTCGAAGGTAAAACGGGAAATTTCCATTGAATTTCTTGTCGCAGTAATCAGAGTGGTTGCAAGGATAAGATGCGAAGAGGTGCAATTTGCAATTTTGTTCGTCGTAAGATGGCAACGATTATTTGAGCGAAATAAAAGATATCAAAAATTCGGAACGTTTGAAAAGATAAAAAGATGTCAAAAATACCGTATCATCAATTTACTGGAACGGTAAACGCCGAATTCAGGCAACCGCGAGTTATGACGCGATCTTGAAAAACCAACCGCTCGGCAAAAGACCGATACGTAAAAGATACGAAACGTACGAATGTGAAAAGGACCGTTCAAAAAAGCATCGAACGAAACGATACTCGAAACCATCGAAAGACAAATGTTTGCACGCGATGAAAGGATTTGAGAAAAATGGCGAACGAAGTCATCTTGTGCTAAAACGATATCTGCGCGTTGTTGTTCCCCTTCGCATTTAATCTCCTCGATGCTTAACCTATCCTTTGTGAAACGGCTAATTCGCATTGGGTAATTAACCGAGTTCGCACGCTGATACGAGCTTCCATCGCGTATTCTATCGTTCGCAGCACAACGAGCCTATTATAAACGATTACGTACACTACCCACTGAAAGTTTGGAAGCAACTTGACTCTGCAAAGGTTAAACAACACGATAAACCGAACGCGTTCTTCGCGCTAACCACAAATGTAACTTATCGCTAATTCTATATGCTACGGTAAATAGATAAAACGACGAAGTATGTAACATAGATGGATACAATACGATCGATCAACGAGGCAATACCGCGAATATATTTCTTTGCAATATATTCGAATAAAATGTTGATTTATATCTTTATAAACGAGTGGTATAAACAGATACCACGTAAGCCGCAAGTTATCATCCTAAACCGAAAGGCAAGGATTACGATAGATACAAGTGACAAAGATAAAATAAAAGAAAATAAAGAAGACCTGCTGCTTTGAAACTTTTCGTCGATAGTATACAAACGCGCGCGTATGACATTTACCGGCCGAAACGTATTGGCACGAAACGAAACATCGATGTCGAGGCGATACGATTCTGCTCGTTTGGATTCGGTTTGCCACGCACCGTGGATATCTATGTCAGCTGTTGATTCGTGCATGGGAATACTTGTCACGCATCGCCTACAGCTTAATCCGTAGAGAAACGATCAAAAGTACATATATTGATTAACGTGACGGTAATTAGCGGTCATTCACTCGGTGAATTGCTCTATGCTCGGCTAATCGTTCGGTTGATCAATGAACGAGATTAGACGCACGAGGGCCGCTACTAAATTCCGATGAACCCGCGATACTCCATTGTTTTCGTTTAAGCTGATTTACGTTGTTTATGGTCTGCCGAGTCGAGCGATTCGACGAGTTGCGATTAATCTCTTGTAATTCCGTTTACCACCAGAATCTTTCTAATCCACGCATCGATCGATAGTTTGATGCCAGCTGTTCGATCGAAACGTTTCTCTTCGAAATATTCTTTACGCGTCTCTGTTTATTTTTAATTTCGGACATACGCCAAGACTATCGTCAGCGATATTATTATTTCGACAATTTTTAGAAAAAATATCCTCTTGCCGTAAAATTTCTGCGTCATCTTTATCGTTTCCCTTCTATATCTTTCAGATTGTGAATTTAATCGACGATTTATCCGTTATCGATTGATCGATATGTCGTTTTATACTGGGAAACGTCTACAAATGTGCGGTGTATGTTCGCATCCTTCTGCGTCTAATCCGTTCAGTTTACACAGAAATACACGCAGTCCACTAAACTATCGCAAAAATAAACGGCTTCGTAGCTTTCTGTACGAAAGTATAGGTGTAACGAAACGATGACAACACGCGGTCATCGTGGAAAATATTGAACCACGTGGACTTGCAGTATCCTTAGCTCGCTATTAAAACGTCACTCGCGGCGTAACAATGCGACAATAAAATATACATAAACGAACGTCGTATAAAGCTTTCGGACGATCTCTCGATATCGTACAACATCAACAACTGTTAAAACTCGTTTAAATAGGGCGCAAAGCGTGTAAACGATTTAAACGACAGAACTATTACTTAGGCCTGTTTTCAAACTTGTAACGTTGCGTTACGAGTATCTTTATTGCTCATGTTCGCCAACCAAATAAATCCTGAAACATCCAGTTTTGCTAAAAACGTGACTTTTTATTTATATACAGCGTGAGTCAACGATCTAATCGTGTCTTTGACGAATGCAAGGTTGGACTTGAATTGGGTAAAAAATATTCAGGGACACGCGATTTAGCTCGTTCGATGCCGTACGAGCTTCGTCGATTCGTTTCATTTGTCCTACAAAGCGAATATTACTCGCAGCTAATTCGGTAACAGATTAGACGAGTTAATTTTAGCATATTTAAATAATTATAACCGATACTGCATAACTGAAAACATAGAATCTAATATTCATAGCTGGCAATTATTAAAGCGAGCATGCATAAATTGCACGGGTAAACAACTCAAACATTTATTATTAAACGTTCACCTTTCCGATAACTTCATTTCGAAAATGTTGTACGCTCTATTTAAATTAAACTTAATAATGCAGCCATAAGTACAGGTCGTGTAACAAATCTACAAATAGATCGATACAGGATTAAAAGAAAGTATACGTATGTATCGTACGATCGACGTTTGACCCACTCTGTATATACAAATTTGTAGATCGATTTCGATAATATTTTCAAACTCGTCGTTCGTTAAAAACGGTATTATACTCTTTCTCGTTTGTTCGAATACTGTTAATTGGTCGTTCGAATTTCATTCGCAAAAAATATACTATTAATGCAAGTAACAGTGTCTCGAATAATCAATATTGAAATAGCTCTTATAGTAACTTTAGGATCATATATCGATAAATCCCTATATATATATATATCCTTCGATAAAACTAGTTTTATATATATTTTTATCTTACACTTATATCTTGGAATTACGAACCTTCGTACGAAACCACTGCGATCGAAACAAAGCTTTGATTTCTTCGTTAAAAGAATCAGCTAACAAGGAGTTTCTACCTAAATTCGAACATCTTCGTCGAACAAACATTTACTAAATATTAATCTCGGTTGTCGACCTTCTACGAATTGATCGTGAAATCTGTAAATGTAATCGTTTGTTTCGAACTCGACAGCTTTTAGGGATTACGGTATCAACGGTTTCTGCGAGGCACGTTTCTTTCCTCTGATCGACTCGATCGATTTTAGTAGAAAAATCCTCTTTTCGTGGAATCTCCGTCGAAAAATTCTGTCTCGTTTTTATGGTACGATATATCACAAACTTGCCTTTATCGATTTTAATCAGAACGTAGAAGGAAAACGTGTAGAAATAAATTTGTCAGAGGTAGCTAACATTTTATAATTAACATCGATTCGAATATGTAAAATTCGTAAGAAAGTTTCGGGTAAAAAAGACGAAAGACGGCAGAATTTTCCAATAGATCTAACGTGTCGTTAAAATTTTTTCCATTTAAAAAACTGGTCGCAACGGTGTCAGCGTTGAGGCACAAATGTTATTATCTGTAATTTAATCTTTAACCGTTCTAACGATCTGACTAACCGCGTCATTCGCAAGAATTTCTTCGTGCGTTCCGAAAAACAAGCGTCCGTCGACTAATAAAAATGCTGGTAGAAATTTCGGTAGAAATCGGTTCGCGCAAATTCAATCTCGTAAAACTTCCGTTGAGCGAAACTCGCGTATTAAACAACATCTTAGAAAAAATAAACGAACGTTTTAAATCCGCAAATATCGATCGATCTAAATAAAAAAAAAAAAGAAAAAACACGTATCTTTTTATGAGAGACACGTCCAACTATTTCTTTCGTAATCATCATTAGAATTCATCTTATGATCGAGACTTTCAAATCGATTTTCAAAGTTTCAAAACGTTCGTCCGCTGAATAAAAATACAGTTGCTCCTCCAAAAATTATTTCACGTCTCGACGTTTCTTTCTGCACGTCGGTTTGATCAACCCTTTGCCTCGTGATTTCCTTTCGTAGCTATTTAAATCAGTGTAATTACGACTTACGATCTTCATTTTTTTTTTTTTTAACTCAAATCACTTACGTAATTTTCAGTTCGAAAAGTTAAGGTTAAAATTAGCGTTTCGATTAAGCCACGTTACAGAAAATAAAAAAGTAAAATCTGTTTTTGTTGGACTTCAGTTATGATCCGTAACCTGTCTCTAGTTTCATATTACAAGGCAAAGGTTCAAGCTTTATTTTTAATCTCTCGTTTGCTCTCTCGAGAAAAAAAAAAAGAAAAGAACCAGACTATCAACTAAATTACGTTTCTCGCGTTTAATAATCGTTCGTGGGAGCATCGCGATTAAAAATCGCGATAGAAAAATATACACACCTCTTCGACTTATCTTGGAAAACTAACGATATCTGCTACTATCGTAATATACTTTAGATTTTGTGTTCAACTTTTCTTCGCTCTCTCTCTCTCACACACTCTCTCTCTCTCTCTCTCTCTCATTTTTCTAAATAACTCTTCTTTTTACGTGGTATCAGTATCGTTTAAATATATCATGTAGAAGGAACGAGGCCAGTATTTTGATTGCAGCAGTCGCTCGAATTACGCTCGCTCTAATTACGCTCGCTCTACCGTGCACTGTCGTCGTAGTAATTTTCTTAACGTCGGTCGGTCTGCGGATATCTTCTAACAGTTTGTCCAATTAAACCGCGAGACTAAGTCGAGCTGCTCTGCGTGTTCGACACATACTTCGATTTTGAAATTCTGTTAAAAATACTACACTTACGGTAATTACAACCTATGACAGGGGATAAGAAAGCCGTTTACGGCGATCATGTTTGACTTAGGAAACTATTGTTCTTGGTGATTAATCCGGCGCTGCTCTCTGACATTGGTATCACCGCTGATTTCTCGCCCTTCGGTAACTTCGGATGCGTCTTCAAGTTCGGCTTCAAACCTTTCAGGATATTCTGAAAATTATCACGTGCATGTGTTTACTCTCGAAAACGGATCTTCAAATCGCTAGAAGTTGAATAAAAGAATCGCGGACAAAACCGATTACAACTTTTAACAACGATACCGATCACAAACTACGTAGTTTGATCGAAACGGTATAAGAGATTTGTAACGAATCTGGAGAGAGATTTGCGTTTCCGAATGTTAAACGTTGCTCCTGTTTTCTATGTTCTCGACTTATTTCACTTTCGTTCAATGTCGAGAAAGATTCCATCGAATAAAAGAATTTTATCTCCAACGACAAAGATCGATACGTTTGCCTAGAATATATTAGCTTGTCCGAAAAGTTTCTTCCGTTTTACGAGGAAATAATAGACGCGCAACGTTTTCGTTTTATTTCGCAGACTTGGTTTCACGTTTGTACGTAGCTGCACTGTTGTACAAAACACGTTTGCGAAAGAAAGACACTTTCCGGACAACCTAATACTAATGTTTCACCTCCTTGATGGATCCCGGAGTAACGATGACGTAGTAGAGAGCGTAACCCGGTATCCAGATCATCGATGACAAGCTGAGGCAGACACCCACGATTTCCGCCCATGTTGGATACTCGTAACTGTTCCCGTATTTCAAGGGCTTGTATTGCACGCATTGGAACACGAAGATGAACTGGAAAAGAAGGAACGTTGAGAAATTTTCGAATTCGAGTTTACTCGACTTGAAAATCGATCGGTAGAAGCAGCTTCGTTTCTCGCAAATCTGGCACAGTTATATAGATAGATAGCAAGAGACGGAGCTATTTATCTCGACTATTTAATTAATTTTCGCGAATCGATCTTACGGGATACGTTTGCAATGTTGAGAGGAGATCGTTAAGCGTAAAATCGATGGAGCATAGAAATGCGCGACATTGCGCGAGGGCGACGAGATAAATAGCCCTGTCATCCACCTTCGAGAAGATTACTATCCGATCGATCAGGCTGTTCTTCGTAGACAGAACGCGAGAAATTAACGATCATTCGTCGAATCTTTCGCAGATCGGTCTTTTCAAATCGTTCTACGTTCGTACGAGAAAATTCAATCTTCGCTTCGCGTCCGGTCGCTTTCTTCTACCTTCGAACGATCGAAGAAGAACCGTTCGAAAGAGGAGAATCTTTCGTGCTGTTTCGCAAATTTTTCTTCTTGATACAAACACGATACTCACAGCCATGATCACTGGCGCGAACACCACCCAGCATATGTACCAAAATTTGTTCAGTCGTACGCCCATCATCTGATGAATACAGTCGCAGAACTTCTTCGCACCGAAGATCCACGATATCGCGATCGTTTGGAAGAAACAGACCCACAAAATCGACATTCCACTCGCCGAATAGAAGTCCATCAATTGGAATATGTAGACTCCACCCTGAAATGATAAAGAATTTTCCAAATATTTGCCCTTTTCGAGGAGAAATTTGAGAAATAGTCGAGCGATGCTAACGTTGGTCACCATGGGAAGACCCAAGAGGAACATGAGACAGCAGATTGCGACGGTGAACTTCTTCCTATGGGGACGAAGAAGTTCCGGCCAGTTGTCAACGACTCCAGTGATGAAGGATTCCACGATACAGAATTCGCTATCGATGCCCAGTATCTGTCAGAGAAAATGGAAAACCATGTTGTTTTCGCCGTGTTCTCGGATGCGACTAATTAGCTAACAAATGGCTGATCTATGATCCTCTGCTGGCCGAGCTCATTGATCGAACGACGCGGCAACGATTGCCTCAAAACTCGTGAAACACGCATCTTGCGATGTCCTGCGATTCGACCTGATTTCATCGCCAGTTGGAAAATTATTCGTCCGAAAAGAGACACACAACGGATGATATTTATATTCAAAGATAGTGTGTGTACATATATAAAAGAAATACGTCTTCTATTTAAAAAGACGATGAAGTTAAATCAACTTCAACGATAGATTAACATAAAACTATAATTAGCGCGGAAGAAAAGAAAAGCGGACTTTAATCGCGTTCGAAAATGAAAGCGGCTGGAACGACGAAACGAGTCGAACTCGAGGACCTAGTTCACGCTAAAGTAGTGCATAGAATGTAATCGATTCCGATAAACAGACATTGATCATAGAAGAAGCGGAGTGCGGTCGTTTAGCTAAGTCGAGTGTGCCTTACAAGTAGCATGACGAAGAAGATGATGGCCCACATCGAGGCACCGGGCAACTTCAAAACCACCTCTGGATAAGTGAGGAACACCAGTCCTGGCCCGCTTTTGACCACTTCCGACACTTGAGTGCCTTGCTCCAAAGCGATGTGACCCAAGATAGAGAAAGTGACGCAACCAGCCAGTAAGCAGGTTAACGTGTTGACTATGCACGTGATCAGCGCGTCTCTGAAACGAAATCCGCGTCATTCAGTACGTCCAGCGATCGACATTTCTTAGATTTCTTTCGTAATTTGCGTTCTTTTTTTTATTTATTTTACTTTCGTTCGAACGACACTCTCGATTACGAATGGACCTACCTGAACGCGCTCGTTGTGACGATAAAAACCAGAAGGGAAAATCAAACGAATTTTCCATAATGTCGCTGCTATCGGTTAAAATGTATTGTCTTTTGTGGCGAAACGTTCCATTCGGAAATATCGATTCGGCGACAATGAATTTAGTTGCACGGAACGTAGAAGTTCGCGAGAAAAATTCTGAACTGGCCGTTAGTCGCCGAGACAATCGCCGAATCAGTGAGAAATAAATTTGTTGAGATATGTATAATTTTCTGTGCTGGACTGGGTTAAATGCGTAGTAGAGATACTCGTATGTGAATATCAGTGTCACTCGGTTAACAGTCGGGTATAGAGGAAAGTGCTGAGACGCGTGCAGGTGTGTATCGATGAATATAGTGGAAATCGTCCATAAATATTACTATTTTAATATTAATCCTCGATATAAATTTAGTGTTCCTATAACATTATTTCGGCTTCAAAGATCCACAATTCTCAAGAAAATTACCATAAAATAAAGAGTGGCGAAGCTTACTTGTAACAATTGTGGTGGAACTTGTTGTACGATCCGAGAGCAGGCAGAGCCCCGGTGCCGATACTGTAGGCGAAGAAAATTTGCGTGGCGCCGTCGATCCACGGGCCAGGCGATAGCAATTCGTACCATCTCGGCGTGACGTAGTACAGCAAGCCGTCGTAGCTGCCGTCCAATGTCACCGCTCTTCCCAAAAGAATGAAAAGCACCACGTAGGGGAACAAGGCTGAAAACCAGATGATCTTACCGCTCTGATGCAGACCCCGTCGGATGATAAAGTAAACGAGCAGCCAGCCGACGATCAGAGAACCCAACAGCTCCCATTGCATGCCACCGATGTTCTCGATACCGGAAGTGATGCCAAGAACTCTTCGTCTAAAATCGTCGAACACGCCATAGATTCATATATGTCGTTGTTTCACACCCTCCGACGATTATTACGCTACAATCTCACACTTTATTCCAATCGTTGCGGTCGATAGATTTTTCGAGAAAATGAAAAACTGTTATCATCATTAAGTAAGTAAATTTCGTGCCGTAAAAATGTTTTCGTGGATCTGTTTGATCTTTTCTAACGTTACATATCGAATGTTTTACTCGAACAGATTAGTAGATTTCAATTTACGAAAGTTCGCTTACTCCCAGTACTCCTCTACCGGAGTAGTATGATGAGGAACAGCTCGAGTATAGTTGTCGTAGGTGGAATTCGTGGTGTTCGAGCTATCGGACGATTCGTCGATCTTTCTCAGGCCGTCGGAACAATTTTCCGTGTTCCACCAATTTTCTATAAAATATCGTTGGAATACATAGAAACGTAAATAATAATTTTTTCGAAAGAGTAAAAAATTCAATTGCTATTAATCGTTTAACCAACCACAACCCCTCCAGGGTACGCTCGGTATGTTGGCGAAGGTGCTTATGAGATAGAAAAGCGTCCAAGCGATGATTATGCAGTAATACACGTCCAGAAAGAACACGATAGTCATCGTAGCGTATCCGACTCCTAAACGAAAGTATCTTTCGAATGAAAATGAAAGATGCCTGTTAGAAAAAAGTGATTTTATCTTAGAATACCTTGCAGCAGAGGACACAACTGTCCTACCAGAGTCATCCCGCCTGCCCCGAGGTACTGGCCAATGGCCACCTCTTGGAAAAATATCGGAATGCCACAAAACAACATGGCAATTCCGTACGTGATTAGGAAAGCACCTAGAATTTGCGTTTCAACTTAAAGCTTTGAATTTGAGTTTGTAGTTGAAGTTGAATCGGCATTTGCTTGATCGATAGAGCAATGCGGAATACGCGACTACCGACGCGATATGTCATTGTTAAAAGTGAATCGTCGTTGCTCGTTAGGAACACGATGCGTTCACCGATACGCCCGATCGCGCTTTGTCCCACTTCCAGGAAATCGCAGATGCTAGATAATTCATGGAATTTCATAAGATCGAATCTCGTGATTCCACATGGATAACCATATTTCGTAATCTTCTCGAATGTGAGTTCGATCGAGTCGTTTCCTCGACCTTGTCCCCTCGGCGTTCTCAACTATATCATTTGCATATCTATACGATCGTTCGAACATTACGAAAATGACGAGCATCGATTAAAAGTTGAAATTGCACCAAGCTACTAGCCATACTAGCGATAGATTCTACGAGTAAAAATTCTTCCACCCACCCGATATGGACGAACCCCCGCAAATACGGAAAAGCAACGCCGACGCGACGTTGTTACAACGAGAGGCGGACTCGACGTTTTTCAGACCAACGAGCTTTCGCGTTTGACATTTACGCAATGCTCTAACGTGACTCAAACGGCCGAGTTCTAAAAGCTATGGTAATTCTCACACTCACCTCCGCCATTTTTGTAACACAAATACGGAAACCTCCACACGTTTCCAAGTCCCACGGAAACGCTGATACAGGAGAACAAAAAGTCCAGCTTGTTGTCCCAGCCTCCGCGTTCCGCGTCCTCTTCTCGGTCCTCCACTTCCGTCGCCCTGTTCTGCGGCACGGAAACGATCGTTTTTGGCGCACCGTGACTCGAATCTCGTCGTCTACTCGAGCCAACCGATTTCGCCTTGAACTCTATGAACGTCTGCTCCGGATCGACCTGATCTTTCTGCTCTCCCCAATAATACATCTTCTCCGCCATAATTCCTGAAATCACGCGATACGTCTTTGTCGTTTTGCATGCTCGTGACCTTGAACGTGGTTCAGGAGACCGACAGCAGCAGACTAATTCCGCGTAATTGATCGTGATTGCGGCTGAGATTACGTAAAAGTGTCCTGCACGTGCCGAGCCATCTTCGTCGAGAGTGACACGCGACAATAGCGAAACACGCGAGTTATGAGACATAATCGAGGTTAGTTTCGCCTGGAGATTACTTCGTGGCCGTTCTCCGGTAATTGCTGCTACACGTAATCGCTTTTTTAGTTACAGCTTCGAATTCCGCGGTTTCCGCGAGGGTAGGTTGCGCGTGGGTGGTATACGGTTTCACGATTCTCTGACGTTCTTTTTACTTCGCGTCAAACGTCTTTCGCTGTCTTCGAGTTTTTGCAACGAACGATCCTCCTTTTTAACTAAAAATGCAACGGTTTCTGCGCTTCGACCGACTTTAATTCGTATTTCCCCGCTATCTCCTTTCGTTCGTTCTCCTGCATTATGATAGAAATTTAAAGCTGCAATTGGAGACTTCAACGCGTACTAAAATATCTTCTGCATAGTTAATTAACCCCTTAAGCTACGATTTACGTTCGAGAATTTTGGGCCGTAAACCTAAACAAGCTATTATATATTATATTTGGCCCGATCATCGTACTACGGGCTATGCCCGTAGTTGCAGGTTAAGGAGTTAAAATACGATGAAAGTAAATAGGTATACGTACGATTGCGATTCTGTTCCTGTGAAAATAGACATCGATAATACCAGAAACGCTTGTTCGTTCTTAACTATAAAAGCGAAAATCCGAGCTATTTCGACCGATCGATAATTCCAGCGTGAAGAATATTTTCGTTCTCTGATATCGTTCCCTCTAAATGAGACATAAAATTTGTTATATTTGCCTAAACGAATTTCGTCTAGTCTACCTTCCGTAAACAGACGTTAGAATTCGAACGTTTCAACATTTATCGTTTACAGGATGCAAACGTACGTAGTAGATCAATTCGCAACGCAAACATTGTAACGTTCTACCAGTTTGGCCGCATAATCCATACAATTTTCTCGTCAACCAGCGAAAGTCGATTTCCAGTCGATAAACAACGCAGCGTTATCTGGTTACTGCGTCGCGTCGTTTCCTAGAAATCGAAGCTAATGGGTACTCGTGTTCTTATGGTTTAACGCGGAATCGATGTTTATTATCCTATGAATAAATAAAGGAAGCTTGCGAAACGACGCGTGATTTCCGAAGAATACGTGAGCAGCGTAAAAAGCTTGGTCAATTTTCTAGGACGCGTACTCTCGCTCGCGCGGATTTACATATACTTTCGCATCGAAATCGACATTAAAAGCTTTGATTCCGATCTACCTACGTCGTTGCACGTTTCAACAGCGGTCGCAAGCACGAGCAAATAAGTAAAGATTATTGCATCACCTTGTGTATCGCGACGTAGATACGCTGTACAACTCAGTACGCTAGAGACTAAAACTCGCGTTTATAACGCGTTTCACTTAGTGTAAAAAGTAACGATATGTTAATAAGGTTTCATTTAATCGATATCGTCTGTTTTCGTTGTACGAAACGCGTATAAATGTTGCGAGCTGAATCTCCTGTGCATCTATAGAAACGTAAATGTAAGAATATCGGCTATACACGTATATGTATCCTTCTAACCGATAAGGATTGATTAAGGGTTCAATAAGTACGAAAAGTCGATCAAATGATATCGTACATGGATTTAAATGCCGCGCGAGACATACGTATCTTTAGACGTAAAAAGAAGATATAGAAACGAAGATTCAATGGAACAACGTTTATTTCAGGCTTGTAAATCTCTGAAAGGAATTCATTAAGTTAATCGAATTGTATCGTGGACGAATCGTGTACACTGTTCAAGATATTGCACGTTGTTTGGCCACAAGCAAAAGTAGCACGTAGCTACATACGTAAATAATAGATTTAATTACCATCCGTCTGATTCAGCACACGCGACATCGAATTTTGTGTTTCGACATTGCATGCAACGTTTATAAACGTCTATTCCGATAAACCTCTCAATTTACGACTCTATCACTGTCACGCGTAACCTTTATTCTCATTAAATGGCATTTCACTCACATGTCCAGTCGATGGGAATGAAACTTATGCAGCCAGACGAACGTACCAAATTGGCAATGACGAAGCGCGAATTATAGCTCGGTTCAGCGATAAAATTAAAATCTCAGCGTTTCCATGTTCGTACTCGAAATTATTTCCACTAACGAGATTGTACGTAGGTCGTTGATTCAGTTCCTCAAAATCCTTCGCGATAGTTTGCCGCTATAATTACAACGATATTCGATGAATGTAACTAAATTGGAATGTCGTGTGTCGTTCGTAGGTAATTTTCAATGAAACCTGATCGAACAAGAAGTCCGGGATCTCGCGCTGAATCGATGGCGTCATACATCGACGATGATGCTCTTGGCGGATGACGTTCAGCCAAGACAAATTTTGCGTACGAATCGTTCGTATTCCTATATACACAGTGGTGAAAAAGTATCTATAATCCCTCGATTAATATTTGCTTTGCTAATGACAACAGCTACTCCATCCCTTGATATCCAGTTCTCGATATACTGCTCATCCCTTAGGAATTGATATCCAACCCTTCGATACGCGCAAAGTACGCTTCGCTACGTCAAACACAGCGGTGTCGTATGACACGAAAGTATCAATAAAAACACCCACCAAACGATTACGACGAAATGAAATAAAACCAACGAAACTGTAAATTCGACGAGTGGATCGATTTCTCTCGTCAATTTCCCTTGGATCGTATATCGTCTACGATCTCAGAGGATTATTTCTAATGCGATCTGTCGCACGATAGTCGCGATAACCGGCTCCGGCTCAATGAAAACCCGCCCCCTTTCCTCGAAAGGGTTGATTCCTGCGTGACGCGCGTCCCGCTACCCCTATTACCACCCAGCCGATTCAAAATGAGCAAACAGGAACTGCATAGGGAAAATGTACACGTGTCCCGCATCCGTGTGTCCTGCAGGCGCAACTATTTGTATTCGTGTGGTACCATACGTATGGTGTAAGTGTGCGCGTGAGATCGACACACGTGTGCGTACACGCGCGGTCGAGTCTGCTTGTATACAAATACTCGTGCGCGCGCTACGGATGCTGAACGCAAAATCAATAACAGCTTCGTGTCACGTTACGCCGTACACGTGGATTTGTATATTCTTCTAACTGCTCGTTTCTTTGCAAAATTCTCTGCCGTTTTTTACAGCTGTTGCTATTCCTGTTTACATCCTGTATTGGATCAGCGAGGGATGGTCCAATCTGCGACGTTGTAATCGTAGATTCGCTTGATTCTCATGGCAGAATAATTGGCACGGTCATCGCGTCGTTATTGAAAAACGATGTTAGCGGGGAGGAGGATTGAAAAGAAAGACGTACGAACCTGGAGAGACAGATCTGTTCGCGAAGATGGTAAAAACGATACGAGGCTCGCGCGTTTCTTGGCGAATTACGGTTTTAGCAAATTAGATTAGATTAGACAAGATGCTCCAACTTATCTTACCTGAAGGCTGCGAGATCTCAAGGTAACCACGAGATCCACGATTTTCGATTCGGCTGAAATTTCTTCGCAACGCACCTAAGCTTCCGTAGCTCGTATATTCTTCGAATTATTCGTCTTCCAATCGATCGTTTACATTGCTCGATGCTCGGCAGCCCCTTCCGGCAGCAGAGTACGACGTCCCCAGAGAAAAACAATCCGTTCACGCCCGATCTCTCAGCGTCGTGGACCACAGTTTCTCCTCGTCTTCCTGTCCGCGAGAGTCCAACTACTCAAAATCTAGTTTATCCGATGTTGATGCTTCCGATCGAAATCGTTCGTACAGAAGACAACCGACGCGAACGACGCACTTTCGCCTGGAAACTGGTTTTATTACGTGTCAGATCGTGGAGAGTGTGCCTCGTGTCGACCTACCCTGCGAGGGATGTCGTTACGGAATAATGCTTTGCCGCAAGACGGGGAGTGTTATCCCTTTGAAACGCATGCGCGGCCGCGAACACCCCCTCCAGAAGCCTGGAACAAAGCTGTCCCTGGGCTTTGAGCCCCCAGGACCCTTAGATTCGGTAAATAATCAAACTGGGTGGCGAGAACACATCATAGATGATACATGTTCGACGTGTACGTCGAAATTACGTAGGGGTGGCTTTCGGCTTTATGCATTTACGCGCGGTCTGATCGTTTGTAGTTGAACATCGGATGGAAAGAACGTGGATCAGTAGACTGCGGAGAAATTGAAATGCGCCAAAATGTGCGGAATACTCGCGGTACGTAAGAACGTGGTTCTTTAATTGCGTTCAGCGGAATTTGAGTTTGCAGAGTAAGATTCGTTGATTTTCTCATTTTGACAAGCAGCACGATATCGCAGAGAGACTTTTCATAGGCTAAGAAGAAGAATTCGTGTAGGATAGGTCAGGTTTAATGCAGGACAAATACGTCAGAACGATTAAACGTATATATAATTACATATACGTTGTTTTCCGCATATTCCATTTGCCAGAACGCACTGTATCGCAGCATTAGACTTCGTGCGTAGGCACCATTGAACACAGATTGTACACTGTACATTCTTCGATATTAGAGAGATACGTCTGTACATCTTAGAGACTTAACCAGGCAATAAAAAAGAGCATCAAGATTATGGAAAAATACGTAGGCGTATAATTTTTATGGTACAATACAATAGTTTCTATAATATTTTACACCTACATCGTTCTATCTAATCGTTCCTACCATAGATAGGAAAGATCAGACGAGCACTATATTATATAGTTTCTAAAAGCTTTTGAATTTTTCTGTGGCCTTTAAAAAAAAATATATAATACGTCGTCGACCAAGGATAGTTCATCGGTAAACACTGTGCTATCCTTCCGCGTCTGTATTAAAAAATATACGACCATGGGCGTCCTTGCAACTGAACTTGTCCATTTCCTACCCCACAGCCACGAACGTCTATCGAACTTCCCCTTTATTTATACCCTTGGAACCGGGTCGTTCGGCGTGTCATTGGAAGAACACGCGTAGCGACCCAATTTGTACCACGTCTCTCGGACCTGTCGCCAGTCGAATCCATCCTAAGCACGCAATGCGCTCATAAACATTCCGATTTACTCGTCATTGGTACGTCGTTGTTAATCTTCGCGTGTCGCGTATAAAAATCAATTTCTATATTCAGGCTCCCGTCCGAGCAACAGCGACCCAGAAAATCGGTCAAAATTTTCCATTGCCAGCCAGAATATCGGATCTCGTTTAGCAACGCCGTTTATCGTACAACAGCACCTTTAAAGTTGGCCATTCAACGACGCGCAGCTTAGTCGTCCGTTCGTCAGCAGCCGCTCGACTGGTCGCTCGAGTTGTTAGGTATCACCGTGTGACATCCGCGTTTGTAACGTAATTGTCGGGGCGATAGGTCGTCGGAGTCCTGGATGTCGTTCACCACGGCTACCGTGTGCAGAGACTTCATGGACGCTTTCCTCTGAGCGTCCTTGTAGCCGGAGAAACTCGGCTTTGGCATCCAGTTCGTGCCGTAGGATATCGGCAGGATTTCTCTTCGAGATTCGTTGATCAGGTCGCTCGAGATCTCGGATCGGCACTCGTCGCAGATGGAGCTGGCCTCGCTGTCGTTCATCGGCGCGTTCATCTTCTTCTCGATTAGCAGGGGCTCTTGTTGCGGCCAGTGTGGTTGCAGTACGCACGTTACGATACTGGATTCAAGTGGCAGATGAAATTCTTAAGGTTAGGATCCAAGGGTGCAAAGTGTTTAGGTTTGTATGATATCGAGCGGATGTCGTTTTTGATCGAACAAACACGATTCAACAACGAAGAGCAGCAACGTGAAATTATTGGGATTATTCGTATTTAACTTTACAAGCGTTTGTTTGAAAACGTACGAGATGTAGGAATTACAGTTTGAACGCGTCTACTAAAATTCGCGATCGCAGTTGAATTAATGGTTGTTTGAAGATGTTCGTTTAACCAGTCGGTTCCGTTGACATTGCAGCGAGATACTTTTGAATTAAGCGAATTATTGCGCAATTTATGCATAACACGCGAAACTCAATTTGGTGCCTTCGTACGTCAGCTAGTTTATGACGTTATACCAACCTCTTGAAGCATGACTTTGCGTAACGTTTCACCATCACGAGCGCGTCCTTTGCTCCAGCCATAGATTCCGTGACCAAGTTCCACACTCGATTCGCGGAAATCGCGCAGCCTAAGACAGTTGTGGCGATCGACATCGATATCAACCAGCTGATCAAACCAGCTGACATCGCTGGCGGTCGCAACGGCGGAGGATAATAGGATGACCAAACTTGTTGCCACCACTGGTAGGAGACGTCTCGATATTCGGATTCCTGAACGGAACAAACCCTTTCTAATTAGAAAACATATAGCAAACAGTCGATATACGAGAAATTCGTCAACGAAGAATTATACATCGCTTGTTTTCTGAACTCTTTTTGAATGCGACAGTCTTGATAAAAATGGCTGTTTGCAACAGTGTAAATAATTTAGACGACGTCAGTATACGTTTCAATGTATCGCAGCTGTCGGACCAAAACCATACCATACTTAGATACCATAATTTCTTCATTCGATGATTCCTTATCTTTTCACGCATCCTTTCATATAAATACGTCGTGTCAAACTTTACGTTAAATTACTCGACGAATTCCCCGAATAACTGGATGCGGATTACGTTGCACGGAAAACACCGTAAAATGGCGAGCAACCTCGTGGCCCTCGAAGGCCACGAACGCAGCGATCGAATAGGTTACGCAAAGCTTTCGTAACTTACGTAACCCCAAGACGTCCAGACGCAGCAGTAGAGCAGCCTCTGCATCATGAGCCAGAGCCAGAAAACCGCGATAGCGACGACCCAGCTGACCAGCAGCTTCAATCAGAAACACGTGTAACGTTATCTTGCACGGACTATCCGAAACTACGCGATACGACGATACCTGAAGACCTTTGTACACCATCGTCGAGGCTACGCTTTCAGCTAACCCGTTGCAACAGGGTGGATTCCTCCACAGAACGATCGCCATAGAGGTCAGAATTAAAAACGAGGGCAAGGTGTGGATGAAGTCCGGGCCAACGGCGATCTTGGCATACTCTCGAAAGACCTTGTGCTGCAGGAAGAGGATCTCGTGCGGCACGGAGAGCAGGGAAACGATCTGCGAATCGAGAGCGGTCAAACAGGACATCGCTGCGGAGGCTGTGCACCAGCCTGGTCACTGGCTATTTATTCACGCCAACATCGACCACGATGGTTAGAGTTTTCGACGATAGAAACGTGACGTTGCGGTCGAAATGAACCGCGTCGCCGATCTTCCTCTATTTCTCCCCTCTTCGCTCTTGATCGGTAGGATCCGTGATAGCGATCGAGGTTTCGACGAAAGCAATGGTCGCGGACAACGATAACAGAGTGGCGTTTTTCGGGGTGAGAAAACGAGGTTTCCGAGGGTTAAGAGGCAATATGGTACGGAGTAACCCTTCGCGTCATTAGAGGATCGAGTATAATCGTCAAATATCGAGTTCTTATTAGCTAAATATTAGGTTTTTTCGTTTTATGAGGAAATAATAGATGCGCGATATTTCTTACTTTATATTAATACGTTGGATTACGTGTGATCCATTTTATTTTACTTATATTATGATGATACGTAAAATTGCCTATTGTTCTGTTTAATATCTTTCGTTGGCTAACCCTTATGGGCTACTTTTTCATCTGACGATGATATTACACCAGAGGGGTTAACACACCTAAAACACAGGGTAGAGAAACGAGCAGTTTCTGTTCGAAGATGGCAACATGACAGAGAAGGGATGTTTTTATCGCCCGAGATGTATGCGCGAAGCGATACGAATATGCTACATTGAATGATACAAAACAAGATTGGCGAATACACAGGGAGACGAATATGACAGGTACTGGTACAAAATTGAAAATAATATTTATTGGCCAATGTTTATGCGAAAGTACATGATACA
Source organism: Bombus impatiens (assembly GCF_000188095.3). Classification (NCBI taxonomy): domain Eukaryota; kingdom Metazoa; phylum Arthropoda; class Insecta; order Hymenoptera; family Apidae; genus Bombus; species Bombus impatiens. The sequence goes on along the minus strand of NT_176552.1, from coordinate 392,708 downwards.
TAGAAAAGTTCTCCGATATTTATACAATGATAAAGCCACGTTCCGCGTGATTAACTTTTTACTTACAACGAAAGAAAAATGCGAATAATACAAAATCCTTGCCAAGGTGTGTAACTTTCAGTCTGGCCGCCTTTATTTACAACTATGTACACGGCGTACGCGATTCTTAGGGCAACTAACAGTCTATATAAGAAAGTAATCCGGTCCAACGAAGGATCCACATTTAGGGAAATCTTCCGGAGCGGGCACCATATCACTCGTGTGTCCAACCTGAAGGATCACGTCCAACCCACGCGTCCATTCAGCTGCATGCTCGTCTCGTAACATCCAGTAGCCTGAAGATTTAATCGAACGATCGTTTAGAATTAAGAAATTAATAATTATTCGACAAAAATAAAAATGATGAAATAATCGAAACCATCTTTCATTGTGCGTCTAGTCATCTGGTATCGTAATTTTCTCGATTAGAACATTTTTCCATGATTATTTATAGGAAGAATTTTGAAATGGAAGAGATGAAATATTTTTTTGAAAGATCTAGTCGAGAAAGGGCTAATACAGTGAAAGAATATTTTTTTAGACGATAATAGACAAATGATGTATTACCTGGATTATCCGCTTTAAACCTGAGGGCGACTGCCCCGAATTTCGGAACAACTACGGTATCTTTAGCCACGGTGCAGTCGAGATTCCGAGAAAGCAGTTGACCTCTGTCGTCCAGGCTTTTTAACTCTTGCAAAGACACGCTGCGACCGAACTTTCTTGCACCCACTACGTAGAAAGTGTATCCGTGCAAGTGGTACACCAAGTCGTCGAGACCGCCTTGTAAGAAGGAGAAGGAGATGTTAAAAAATATTACGAAAAGAACTGATGTTTAGAAACAATATGATGATCTCTCTCTCTTTCTCTCCTGAACATTTCTATTCTTCGAGGACTAAGAACGTACATCAATTTAAAGAAACAGAGATAAGTCATTTGCCTCTCATAGAATTTGAACCGCTTATCGAACTTAAGTTACACACGAACGTTAAAATAATTACTTTTCGAAATTTGCTTTGAATCGAATTTTTATCATTTTTAAATGGAATTTGAAGCTCCAAGTACATTTTATCGTTTGAGAAATTTCTCCAGTTACACTTTCCCAGTTTACAGTTATTTCTTTTGAATTTGCGAAAGCGTTACCAAAAACAAGCTCGAAAACTATAAACGAGAAAGTTGAAAGGTAATACTCGTCAGGAACGGGAATGGAATTAAACGAAGAAATCGCGTTTCCGCTTATCGTGAGAAACAATCGTCCGGATGGAATAAAGTGGCGATCAATATACCCAGCCTCCGCGACGTAGAGAAATATGGATCAAGGTTCTTAACTCGAGGCAACGCTTCGGTGAGTTAATCCGGCTCGTCTCCTCGTCCGATCCTTCCAAAACACTTGGTGCCTTCTACGTACCCTTATACAGGGTGGTTGGTAACTGATGGTACAAGCGGAAAGGGGGTGATTCTACGCGAAAAAAGAAGTCGAAAATATAGAAGAAAAATTTAAAAATTTGAAAATTTAAAAATTTAAAAATTTAAAAATTTTAAAAATTAAAAAAATAACGTCAATCGAGACAACGGTCTACAGTGAGATCCGTTATAACGAGACGCGATAAAGTGCACGCGTACCGAGCGAAAATTCAAAGTCGATTTTCTCGAAAACAAAGCCTCAAATGAAAAATTGTTATTCTATATTTTCGACTTCTTTTTTCGCGTAGAATCGCCCCCTTTCCGCTTGTAATACCAGTTACCAACCTTAAACAATTATTACATAATTGTAATAAAATTTTCGCGTAAAGGAACTGGACGTAAACCTTTCTATTTTTACGAAGGAAAATTAAACATCGAAGATTATTGCCTCGAGTTGCTTACTCTCCGCTTCTCTACTCAGTTTTCAGAAAAAAAAAAAATAATATTCGTTCCAATGCAAGTAATTCGAAATTCGATTTTAAATCAGACCGGTTTTATCGACGAATAGAAATCGATGAAGGATATTTTGAATCGTGAAATCACGATGTTTGACAAGTTAGATAGTCGAGGAAGGCTAGGAATATTTATTGCAGATGGACGCGCGAACGTTCGCCACGATGGTAACTGAAAACCTAATTTCTCGTTTCATTTTATGACGAAGCCTTAGGACGGTACACGTATGAGGTATCTTCCGTAAGACGTCGATGCGTGTTAATATAATCAGCGCGATATAGACAAATGTTGGAACAAGAGGAAGCGTAATTTGTTTTTCTTTCCGCGATTTAGCCTATTTTCACGCTGACTCAACCACAGTCGTTCAACTACGCGTTAGTCGTAGAGAATTTTTAATGACGCACATGAGCAGCGAAATGAGGAATCTTGTGTATTTTAAAATGTACGATGGTAGATGCTAAGAAAACAGAGATGCTATTCCGCTCGTCGTTTCTTAGCGGTTCGTTTAAACGAGCTAACATTAGCGAAGGATGAATAGTTTCCTTCTCATTTTCGAGATCGCCTCGCTATTCTATATCGTATGTTGCTCTACGAAATTGCAAGAAGCAAGAAAGAAAAAGAAACGAGCATCTTTTTCTGAAATTTCGCTACGATGTTTCCGAGCAGCGTGTCGTCATCTCAAAGTAATCGAGCAATTACATTAGGAGGTTTCGATCGGAGCGGTGTTTAATAGAAAAATTGGATCATCCGATAAAAGCGACGAATTAAAGTTAGTTACCTTGATCGAGGAGAATGATCTCGACGGTCGCCCCGAGCGGTATATACCTCACATGAACACACTCGCAAACGTCTGAAGCGGTAGCGTCGCTACGGCGGCAGCGTCGC
>NT_176552.1:350118-389468 GCF_000188095.3 Bombus impatiens | reverse complement strand
GGCGGCAGCGTCGCGACGACAACGACGCAGTTTCGTTGTTCTCGACACGAGCGTCGTCCTCGTCGGGGGTGGAAGAGCACATAGTCTCTTCGGAGACGTCGGCGCCCTGTGTCAACAGCGGTGACGATGGGTACGTGAACGTGGCGTTGTTCACGTTCAGAACTCTCATCTCCACGCCGCTGTTTCCTTCGATAACGTTAAATACAACGAATTAAAATTAATTTCGCGTGTACGAACAGTTTTCTTTATTTCTAAATATACAACGTGTTCGGTTCGCGCGGGAACGTTGAAATAGATGGAAAAATGCGAACGGCACGAAAAATTGTCGCAGACAAGAATCGTGCGATATCGAGTCGTCAGATGTCGAGGACACGTTACGTTTTCCTTTATTTGTCCCTGCAAACAACTTGAAACGTGCGCACTGCGAACGTTGCAGTCAAATCTTCGAATGGAAACCTGTATTTTTTATGACATGCAAATCACGTCCTGCGAGAATGTTTTTCGGTATGTTCGCGTATGATGGAATGTATGACGTTATATAGGCTGTGAAAAGTATATTCTACTTTCTCGCGTATACATTCGGAAATAAACGAGAACGTCGAGTGGACTGTCATTTTTTACTACGTTTGGAATAAAACTATGGAATAACGCCGACGCGGTATGAGTATAGCGATGACGTCCGTAAAGAGGATGCTAGCGAGAAATGAAATTTACATTCACGCTATTGCATCTCATGTGGTAGGAAGAGATCGCCTGGTTGAAATTTCTTAGAAATTACGAACCTTCGTGACGCTCTCTTTCGTTACCTTGTCAGACGCGTGTTCCTCGTAATTATTGAAAGTAAAATAAGATGGTTAAGGTCAGACACACGAAGACCGCTCGTTAAGTAGTTTCAACGTCCGTGGACGTTGCAACGCAGACCGAAGTTACCGCGATATGTGATAAACCAGGGATTAACAGTATCCGTTTTCTCTGCGGCATTGGTTAAACGTAACCTGTCCTCGATTTTTCATCGTTTAGCATATCGACTGTGTGCGTGTCAGATTTCGCACTTTCCCCGCGTGTCATTAAATCGAGTTACAGAGAACTACACAGAACCATGTAGATTAAATCACGCCGTAACTCGAAAGTTCAGTGGGAAAAAGAGAAACGAGGCGCGTGAGAAGAATTAGAAAGAAGAAACGGAGAAAAAAGTCTGTTACGGTTGACAGCATTCATTTTGGTGCGTCTATGAAATATCCACGTTGATCTTACAGATTTGACAGAGTTTTTCTTCCAAAGGTAATTAAAGACACGCGCAAACAAATCGAATCAAATGGATAAATCAAAGAAAATTGATAATTTTAATTCACGAAACATGGTCGTGCGTTTCAAGAAAATTACTATTTATTTACCGGTTGTTGGTCGCTTACCAACGATATCGTTCGTCTGCAGCTTGTAATTAATAGGCAAACGGATGGTGACGTCGGTTTTCGGTTTCCCTAGAGCAGCTGGTATCTTCCGCAATGCGTGCAATTCCGTCACGCACAGACTCTCTGGATTTTCACACTTTGCCGCGGGGTTCGTCGTCATCGCCACTCCAACTTCCTCGACTTCCGACTGTTCAATAGCTTCCGCCACGGGCAACGGATCCTTCGTTGAACTTCCCTTGTATTCTAAGATCGCGGCACCGTTTATGGGACTGATCGCACATTCTTTCGACGTGTACACGTTCATCCAGTAGGAAGCAACTCGCTTGTTCGCCTTCAGGACAAAATCTCCTCTCTCGCCTGCGATACATTTTGCAATTTTTCTGTATGTGTCACGGTCTGCGTGTGCAGTTACGAGAATGAAGCAGTAGCTGGTCTGTCGCTTACTGATAAAATCAATATCTTTTGGAAAGACAGAAAAGCGAAGTCTCCATAATCTGAGAATCGTTCGCTTCGGCTCTTTGAAAGAAAGAAATCTGAAGAACCAAAGTTGTAACTTTAATCTTATACGTTTGTAGCGATTTTAATTGCTACATATTCGTTGCAACAATTACAAATGCCAACATTTATGAATTTATGCATTTATGCGCAAAGGTGAGCACCAGTGCGGAAATATGTAAAATAAATACACAAAAATAAAGCGCAATAGCTAGAAGATAAGGCACACTTATTCGCGTTTCGCTTCTTTATGCGTAAAATATATGAATTTTCATATCGATAAGCAACGTCTTTAATTTCCATTTGCTTTGGAAATTAGCCTGTTGGGATCTGGTACATCCTACATTATACAAGGTGTCCCAGTATTGATGGTACAATCTGTAGGAGGTGATCGTACATGAGAAAACGAGTGGAATATATGGAATAATATAAATTACAATCGAGTGATATTTCAAATATTCGTTCGAGGTTTCGTCTTCGAGAAAATCGACTTTGAATTTCCTCCGAGTACGCTTCACTATGCCGTGGTTAAACTCATCTCGATGCAAACTATTATTTACTTTACTCATTTACGTAGAAACGTACATATTAAATCAAAAGTTTACTCCGAGGACAACGCAGGTCTTGGACGATTAAGAAAGCGAAGATCATTTTGACGTTCGAAGAACTAAAAACGAAGAATACGTTGAAAATCGTGCACGAAGGATTAATTGAAAAAATTAAATTAACTCGAATAAGAAAGATTTATTCCATATTTTCGACTTATTTTCTCACGTATTAAGTTCACAAAGGATATAACCCAACAAACACGAAGATGGTTCCCCGCTGGGGTAGCCACCCGCATGATAATCAAACAGCCAAAAAATTCTACCAAATGTCCAAATCGGACAAATTGTGAATGCCGACAACTAAATAAATAAAAATGTATTAGGTTGTCCAAAAAGTGTCTTTCTTTTACAGACACGTCTTTTACAACGACGCATCTTCATCCAAACACGAAACCTAATCTGTCGAACAGTGTGATCTTTACTTTGATAGAACCAAATGGGCCATACGTAATTCGATAAAATAATATAAAACTGAAAATGTGCATCCATTATTTCCTTATACAACGAAAGAAACTTTTTGGACCACCTAATACAATCACCCCGTTCAGTTCGTACCACCGATTCTGGAACAGTCTGTATTTTATATACAGAGAATACACGGTGCATGCGACAACACTCACCTTTCGCCAATGTAATCGATGCAATTTGTCGTGGTTCCACTGGCTGGCCATCGAGAGCGATCAGAAGAAGGGGATGAGCATCGACGGAGATCGTTATTGGACAGGATCCAGCACCACCAGCGTTCGCAACGCGGAATCTGTGACGTCGTCCCGGGATAACTGTGAACCTGGTCAAAGGGACGTTCGGCCCATTTGGCTGTCGTCCCCTGCCATTCACCAAAAGGATCGCTGGTTTCGCGTGGCCGTCGGTGAACGTGATTTCGGTGGAATGTTGCCACTGGCTCACGAGAACCACATGATTCGAATCGTCGATATCGTAAAGAGCGCGATGAGGATCTTTGATATCGGCTTGCTTCACGATCAACGCGCCAAATATGCCATTAGTAACGTCGGCACCTACAAATCGAACGAATGTCCTTCTAATTCACCGTGACGTTGTTCATACAAGTAAGAAGAAACAATTCGTAGATTCGTATGGAAGTATCAATTTTTGCAAAGTATCGCTCGCTATAGTTTTACCAGCAGGCTTCGTTGCTAATAAAAAAACGATCCAAGTAATCGGAAATATGGTAATTTCGCTATCACGCTGTTACGATCGTTCGTAACTGACGAACAAAAGCATTAACTATTTACCAGCGTGAGCATGCCATAGATGAGTTCCAGCGGAAGAAGCGCGGAATTTATATTGGAAGGTGGTGTAGCTCGGTATCGGGCACTGAGTGACCAGAGGTGCGCCGTCCATATGCGGCGTTTCAATCTGCGTTTGGCCTCGCCAGTGCATCGCCGCAGTTTTACCCGGAATCCGATTAATCACGTCCACTACCAAGATATCGTTCTCGCAAACCTAACAACCAAAGAAACATTCGGTATGCGTTAATTGGCTAGAGATAAATCTTGTTTCTTATCTGTAGCTAGTTTCCAAGAGTTTTTTTGCAAGACCGCTATCTAAATAACGTACGATACGACAAAAACCAAGTACGAATGCTTGTTCGAACATTCGCGTGAAACGTCAGTCTTTCGGGATACAAGTTGCACGGACAGATACGATAGCGGAGAAGATAGCGATTATCCGCAAGCACGTGATACGACGCACGAGTGAAAATGGCAAATGTATTTGAGAAACCAACATAAATTGATTCGACACGGTTGTCAGAGGAGAGAAAGTCAAAGTGATTGTGCATAAGCGACTCTAACGTTTCTGTTTCTTTGACAAAGGAATCCTTCGGTGTAGTTTTGAATTCTTCGGTTCTCGAATTCAGTGAATTTTCCACTTCAGTTTTTGCAACTGCGGTGTGTTTCACCATCTCCGTGCGATCTCTATATTCGTCTTCTGTAACCTTGAAATTCTCCGCTTGGAATTCTATCGAACGGGACCCTCTATTTCAATTTCTATCGCTGCCAAGCTCTTTATTTTAATTCATACAACCCCCTTGGTCGCTCGCTTCGGTTTCTATAACCCCCGGGGTCCCCTATTTCTGCTCATACGACGCCGGAAATCCACTATTTCAATCTCTATAACCTTCAAGTTCTTTATTCCAACTTTTACGATCGCCGAGACCTCTACTTCCACTTCTATAACCCCGAGCTTCTCTCTTTCTTACGATTTTTTACGGCTTCGGCATCCTCTAGCTTCACGGTCACTCGGTATCGACTTTCTCCTTACAAACCACGGTAAAACCTCGATTATCGGAATATTCTTGAAATATTTAAGGACTCTACCTTTTAATTAAACAAATCGAGACGCAAGGATAGAAATTGGAAAAGATCGCAAAATTTTTATTCGAAGATCCGCCTTCCCATTTAATATCGACATTTACCAAACAGCTCGAAACGATTCTCTTTAATAAAAAAAAAAAAAACAAACAAACTGAATTTATTCTATTCTCCGAACAATTAGTTCGAATAACCAAGATTCCGTGGCATAAACGTTTCCAGTTATCTCCCACGAATCGCAACTCTTCTCTCTTTCTCTCCCTTTCAACTTCGTTTCGATATTCGTAAGAAAATTTCGAGAAATACCTGAATGATGGGGCCAGGCAGCTGACGATTCGCCGTGAGGATCCCGCGTCTTTGTCCATCCGCCGAGACGCAGTGATCGGACAAACATGCCGTTTCGTTTTGTGGACAATCGCCGCACGATCTATAGAGCAGAGATTGCGAACAATGAAGAAAAACAGGTAGCTGCGTAAATCATAGAGATTACAGTCGGAGCGTGAACGATAGGACAGCGAGTAGCGGCGCGAAAGATTTCCGCATTTCAACGCTCGAGGAATTGCGTAACAGTGGTTCGTGTTGGTAACTCGGTCGCTGATTCTGATGAAAATGATCGCTGGATGCGGGAATCGTTGCGTCGCTGATATAACTAAACGTAGCGCGCTATAACGCGATGTGATGTGGAAAACGGTATCTTCGACGCGTATTTACTGCAAATTACGTACAAAATATATGCATAAATTTATCGCGAGCTACTTTCAAAATTTGAAACCTTTGAAAAATTGAAACGATCGGAGTCTTCCACGAGAAGTTAGGAGAACTGTTCTGGCAGATGAGGCGTAAAAGAAATTTGAAAAAATTGCAGTTGGTGGAAATCACGAAGGAACGAGCGAATGCCGCATTTTTCAACTTTTTTCTCTGGCATCGTAATGAGAATTTAAACAACACGTGTTCCACAAACAACGATTTCTATAAAATGTTCGCCGTATATAAATGTTGCACACGTATTGTTTAAATTTTCATTAGAATGCCAGACGAAACAAGTTGCAAAACGCGACCTTTATTTCTTTCTTCGCCATTCCGATCGATTGCAAGTCTCTGAAACAATCTTTTCGTACGTCACTCTTGGCAAACTAAACCTCTTAACTTCTCGAGTGAAACGAAGTCGTTTGATCCAATTTTCAAAAAGTTTCGAAAGACGTTGCCACCGGTTCGAAAGTCACCTAATATACATTATGGAAACGATCGGCCAATATTTTCCCCCTTTTTCTTCGCCTTTTCCTTGCTTTTTGCATGATAAGGAGATTTAGCCGAGCGTCTATAGAAATTTGTAATATACAGAGTGTCCAGGGTTTAACGGTCAAACTTCATCGATGTTTTCTATGTATACGATTAATCGTATTTTCATGCTGCGACGTGTCCAACAAGCATCGAATGACCCGTATTATACGTAACGTTCTTCTTCTGCTTGATCCTCGCCAGTGAATATACCGGCACATCGTGATCGCGAAAACCTGGGATACCCTGTACATTTAGCGGTTTTGTTACAGCTTTTTTAACACGTTCGCGGCCACCGATGCGTGCATCGCGACGAAATATTACGGTCAGTTGTAAATAATGAGATGGAGAAGGAGACAGATAATAATCTTACTTGCTGAGCGACTGGAACACTTCCAGAGTGAGCTTCAATCGACAAATCATTGGCCAATCCAAATGGTGGCATGGTCTATCGCAGGAGAGGAATATTTGTTCTATAATAAACACAAAAGCAAGAAAATAAATCATCGTGTAAGATCGATCGAGCAAACACATGCGCACATTGCTGTCGTTACTTTTAACACGATTTCTCTGAAAATTTCGCTCGATCCATTAATTATCAGGTTTCCACTTTGAGAACTACGAAAGGAAAATTGCTACGAATTTCACGATCCTCGAGATTGGATTTCGGATGGTACGGAATTGCGTATTTTTCTTTATCGATAGAATTACGATCAAAGATTCTGATCAAAGATTGGATCAAAGATTCTGTCGGATGGCAAAGATCGGTTAAAATTGTGTCTCGCGTAGCTGTGCGAAGGAAAACACGCGAAACGAGCACTTACTGGGCCTATAATTGTTCACGTGCAAAAAAGTGGCCGCAGCCGCGATCGTGAAGACAACCACGAGAAATCGTAGACCGTAGGTGGCCAGCATCATCGGCAAGTCGGCACTCGTTGACGCGCGCATCGTCTACCCGAATTGTTATGCAAGGATAACAGCAGGTGACTGCATTCTTTGCAGGATCATTCGACTCAGAAAGTCTGAGAAGCAACCTGCTAGCTGCTTAGACCTCTGATGTATCGCAGTCGTGTTTCGTTTTGACCATGCGCGTATGAAATTATAAAAATCAGGCGAAACGATTATTAAGAGTAGACGAAACGAAACGAATATTAAAGGATGATCGATGGAGAACGTCGGACGAAGCAGGAATTAAGGAGGAGCGGAGGGGAGAGTTGGTCGATTACGAGGATGAATTTTCAAGCGGCTGAAGATGACGGTGAATCGATAGCCAGCGACGAAATTCTGATGTCAGCGCGGAGAAAGTGAACCACGTGGAGAAAAAGAGCGAAAGGAATAATCGTTCGGCTGAGGATGAAAGTCGGAGCTGTTTGACTTCTGCTCGCGTGGCTAGCTAAGCAAATACGCTTGATTCCCGAATTTCTTTTTTTCTCTTCTTCGCCTGGAAAATGAGGAAGAAAATGAAATTCCGAAGATATATACACTTTGCGGATTATTACGTACGAAGGAAAAGCAATGTAAAAGATGATGTAACGTATTTAACGATGTTGCCTCGATGTAAAGATTACGATTAGCGAGATGTTCCTTTAGCGGCCTGCTAAGCAGAGTGAACGCGATTGGTTGCTTTAATAAAAGAGAATGTTACTACTTTTTACAAGTCGGTATACTGAAAAACTTTCTATTAATTCTGTTAAGCAACTTTCACTCGATCGTGATTAAAGAGATATTTTGATAACTCGTGAAACAGAAAGAAAACGTTATCCTTTCTTATTCGTGGTCCGCGTAATTTCTCGTTGAAGAACGAACGATTGTTGAGAAAATGAGCGAACAACTGTCAAGGAAGAGGGCAAACGGATACTTGAAAATGACCGGTTTTACTGCCAGCAACGTACATGATGTAATTTAATGAATTTTCTTTGCGAGTAAGAAAGCGAGCAGGAAAGAAGGTTGAATAACGTCTGAGGCAGATGCACGAAGGCCATCTAATCGCGTTCCCCATTAAATCCAGCCGTTATCATTACGTAAAAATTTGTATAATCTTCGCGTAACAGAGTCCCATCGTAACGTGATTGAACCGCGCGTCCAGCATAACTCGAATCGCCCAGCATTCCTATCAGTTAGCTTCCGATTGAAGTTACTCCACTGTGTACTTATGTAATTGCGCTAATTTCGATCAAACCGACAGGCAACGAGAACATTTCTTCCCCTAAAGCAAGAAAGAACGACGATGTAGTTTCGAACTGGCGTTGTTTCCAAGGAATAAAATAAGACTCGCGAGTCTACTCACGAGATGGGATTGATCGATCTTGATATTTGGATTTCAGCGAAGAGCGAAAATGACTTGTTTCGATTCGGTTTCACTGGAAAGTCGTTACACCAAGGAAAAAGTAAAAGGAAAAAACAAATAGCCGAGAGTTTTCTATCGAACTTCACTGGCTGTAAAAACGGGTTCCGATGAGAGGACGAAGAATCTTCGTTCGATCGAAGAGGGACATTTCGAAGAGATCGTAACTTTGACAAGTGGCAGGTAAATGCAAGGATTAAATCGATGGTACGGAAACCCATATCAAACCTGAACAAGGCACGTGTGAGCTCGCGAACACCGTTACGCTTTCCGATGTACAACTGAGTAGGCCGAATTTTCGTAGCCAGAACTAAACTCGGGTCCTCTCTCTTCCTCTCCCTTTCCCTTTCTCTCGTTGCCTTTTTTCACAGACGACCAGATGCCACATGTAGATCGATTATCGACACCTTTTCTTTTTACTTGTCAGGACCAATCCGTGCATGAGGAAAACAAAAGCGATAAAATTGTTCGTTATTTTCAGAGAACGTCGCGATAACAATCCGTACCGTCACTTCGCTTCGTCCACTATCACGTCGAAGACTGTAACAAGGAACGACTTCTATTTTTTCTTTCGACTTTCTATTCGGATTAGAGAACGATCGTGCGTACTGTTGTTGTCTGGTTTTTTTAGTCAAAAAGTATCAATCCGCGTGAAACGAAGAATTACATCCACATGACGTAAAAGGTCAATTTGGAATCAAAAACGACGTCCATAGGAATCTGAAAAAGTAAAACGTTAGAGGTGTTCGTATAAATTTACGCAAATACTCGACCATCTCTTCGCTTTCTTTCAATAACAACGATCAGATGGAACATAGAAACGAAGCTAAAAGAGAAACGAATTTCTACTATTTTTCGAAAATCAAATATGCTAATCGCGTGAATATATAGGCTAATCAATTTCGTAATCGTACGTAATACAGCGTAAGAAGTTTATCGAACGGGACTATTATTATGATTTAATCGTCATAGCTGTCTGAAAGTCAGTGGTCAATTACGTAACAATTATAGTAATTGCCGTTGACCGATAGGAAAATTTGATTCGCGTGAGCCGCGTCGATTAAAACTTACGTAACGTCCGCTCCATATAGTCGAACGAAGCAAAACTTGAAAAAGTTAGATCATTCGCGTAAACGTTCGATCTCTGCACCGAACTGACATTTCCACTGCCAAGCGAATAACCGGTGAAGGATCCTGCGAAACGACCGATAGAAGACCATCTCGACCGCGTAACTAAACGAGTTTCCGCGTTTCGCAAAAGTTCAATCCGATGTACTCGGATAATGGAACGGTGGATGATTTTAATTAAAAATTCAATCGAATGATTTACTACGACGAAGGATCGAACGATGAAACCGAATGATGCACGCGAATTAAAAACGAAAGGTAATGACGGGGACGATGAAAGTAATCGAAGAAGGGTAGAAAAAGTCTAGTCCGAGTCTCGGGCGAAGATACGAAAAATGAAAATGTCTAACTCGACCCAGATAGTGGAAGCAATGAAAAATTCCAATGAAAAATTCAATGAATACAGCGGACGATTAAAACGACGAATGGAACGGCAAATCGAATGAACGATAATACAAATGAAAATGAGAAAAAGAATAAAAAAAGTTGCAATGTAGAAGCGATGAAGACGACGATGAAAAACCAAAGAGAAATTGACAGTTTCACTACACAGATACCAATTCAACACGATCAAGCCAGAACGAGAGAGGAGACAAGACACTGTCACGGTTCTCGTGAACGACTGACGAGCAGCCAGCAGTTTTGGCAGAAATTTCATTGCCAGAACTGGAAATAATCTTCACCCCTCTCTCTATCTGACCTTCCATTCCCTCCTCTGCCTCTGCGTGACTGCATTTCGTATATTTCCATTTTCTTCTCCTCTTTTTTTTTCAACTCTACGCTCTCGTTTAGTCATCGTCGAGGCTCTTTCACGATAGTCAACGATTGGACAGAGATGATAATACGATGGTCAGTATCGTAGTTGCCCCCTCTTGGTTCTTTGAAATCGTGCGACCATGTGTATATCGAATATGTGTCAGAGACGGCGATATGGCGAGTGAAAGTTGGCCTGAAGGGAGCTGGTAGAGGAACCACTTCACGCCCCGTGTGTATCTTACCTCTTCTCTGATTACGTTTACTCACGCATACACATTTATTTATCATTTTTCATTCTGCATTTTTCCATCCACCTGCCAGATACGTTTCTGCCTTCTTCCAGATATTTACCTTTCCCCTTTCTATTTGTTTTATTTACTTTCGCTGTTTCTTTTATCGAGTACCAGCATCGAGGAGCTTCATCGATTAGGTCGTCGCGTGTCCTACAAACTTCTTGGCATTTGGAAGCTGCAACCGTGATTTACGAGTCTGATATCTCCTAACGAGTTAATCAGCTGCTCCTTAAATCCAACTCTCGTTGCCTTTTTTCACAGACGACCAGGTGCCACATGTAGATCGATTATCGATTACCTTTTCTTCTTATTTGTCAGGACCGATCCGTGCACGATGAAAACAAAAGCGAATGGATTAATCCCTCGCTTCTGAACTTTTGAACCACAGGATACGTAACTCTTTCTCTTACTCTCCCAATCCATCAGGCTTCGTCCCTCTCTGCATCCAACTGTATCTGTATACGTTTCAACTTGGATATCTCTACATCTATCTCTGCTTTATAGTTACAAACTGCTTTATGTATTTCTGCTTGCATACCGACATCTGTCTCCGTCTTCGCGATTATACGCATATCCGTCTCTGTTCGTAACCGTCAAGCCCGGTTAGTCCGTTAGATCGATTGCCACGAAACAAGCGTGGCTGTTCGAGTCTGGGAAATACGAATCACTGCCCGTTAGCTATGACTTTTCTTCTCTCTTCATTCGTTACGTCGATATCGTTTAACGGTAATCGACAAAACTTTTATGTGATTTTCCAAGCGCTGTGCAATTTGATTTATATTTTTAATTCGCCGGTCTGCTTCGTGATTTTCATCTCGGTATCCCTCCTCTTCTATCGCTGTGCAACTGTCTCTGTCTGCACGATCGTGTCTATCTGCATCTCTGTCTCTTTCACTGAGCAGACCGCGACGGGTCCAAGAGATTTCGATTTCGCTTTCGCTGATGCTGACGAAGGGAATTCCAGGTTGTTTGCTCTGCTCACTCGTGAAGCGAGTGCCGTTCTGCCAGCTGAATACCGCCGTGACACTTTCTACTTGTTACACCGATTCGTTTGGCTAGTTAAAAACAAAAGACCCGCTAATTAATATCGCTATTGCGATCTGATCGTGGTAATTCCCGATAAAACTGTCGTAATTCGTTACTTATTCGGAAAATAACGGGGTCGCAACGTTTTCCACTAGAGGGATCGCACGTGGAGAATTTATGATCTCTCGATGAGACATACAGAGTCGTAATATACCTGGTGTAAACGTTTAAACGAGCGCCGACTATCTAACGAAAGCTTTGAAGAAAAAGATCGTACGACTCTAATACTGGCTATTTGATACTTGTTAACGGGATTTCTAATTGCCAATTATAAACTATCGTCTCTGAGATGAAATAAAAGATCGTGTTCTATTCGAAAGAGATCGACGTTTGGATTTTTTATACGTCGATTAAGCAGAGGTTTACGCAGTCCGACTTACCGCGTATCTCGTGTGAAGTTTCTAAAAAAAGATGCACTTGAGATCAGAAATTTCTAATATCGAAGTAAGTGCGTGTAACCCAGACAACGTACGCAATGTCGCTGCAACAAGCTTACTCCGCCTTGCAAGACAGAATCATCCCGATCATCGATTTCTCTCGGCGAACGTTCATACTATTTTCTCGTCGCGACGAACGGATAGTCATTAATCATTGGTTGCGGTATGTTCTGAATTAATTCCAGTAATTTCCCGTGCGTAGTTATATTCGTAGCAGAGCGACCTATATCGATAATTATTTACGAGACGAAAGCGTCTGAAATGCCTGTATAAAGTTAGACGCGGAAATCCAGCGAGCTACGAACTCAAAGATGTCTTTTCCTTTTGTCGCCATGGTGTTTCGTTTCCAAGACGGTAGAGCCGTTAGAAAGCCGATCGATGAAACGGATACCAAGGCGCGCGTTTTAAGTTTCACCAAGGATAGCTTAACGTCTTTTTAATCGACCTGTATCGCACATAAAAGCGATTTGATACAAGAAAACAGACTAACAGAGAAAAAGTTAGAAAAATGCAGAAAGAAAAAGCTACGATAAAATACAAGGAGGCGTTCACGCGTGAGTTGGGAACAATCGCCTTACGATGTTCGCTCGCTTTCACTTCACGCTGCAGGGATGTCAAAGCTGCGTTCTATTAACGAGCTTCTGTCGTTTACGATCTTTGCTGGCGATCGTAACCGAGCAAAACCTTCAGCTTAGGATCGGTGACGCGTCTTTTTCGTAAGAAGAACGCGCGAATGAAGAAAAACTTTCTTCCTCGTGGAGTTATGCAACCTGTTGCCAATTACTTTCCCCGAAAGCAGGTTTCGATCGATTGTCATCCTGTTTTTAATTATTCTCCAAAATGACTTCATCGTTCGCTTTCTTCCTCGAGAAAGAAAGTGATTTATCTGCGGATACTGCGAGAACAGGAATCGATTAAACTTTCCTGTAACCTTTCTGGTGGCCACGAATAAAAGGCCGGGTGTCGAGGAGATCGTAGAGCGAGTTTGCAGAAGCCTGTGTACCGTTTAGATGCTCGATATCGTTGCTCGAGGGTGAAAGTAAAGCGCTACACGATCGCGATTTCATGTACGAATAAAGGATAATGGTCGGTGTGTATAAGTAAGGAAAGAAATTGGCTCGAGTGGTAACAACTAGTACGAGACAGGAGTTTAATGTCGTAGAGGAACCGATATCAAAAGCGGAAGAAAGCGAAGATGCTACGTATTGGGATGAGAAGCGGATGGGAACGATACGACGCGCTTTCTCGCGCAACTTTCGACCATTTCGATCAACGTATGCGTGTTTACAGCTTCACTCGCGTTGAGACGTTGCTAACCCTAAGATATTTATTGGACAAAATGCAAGAGGAAGCTTTAGTTTCCATTTATATCGACGAACTTAACGCTTCCTTTTTTCAAGTTCGCGTTCGCTTATTTACTTCCTTGTCTGATTAGTGGGAAAGATACCGGCGATGCTTTTCGAAGATAAAAATACTAAAAAGATATTAAGCGGTCCGGTATGTTCGAAAAATACAGGAAACTCGAAAATATATCGGAACGTTGCAGGTGCAAGGATATTTTGATAGATGTCGGAGATAGTTTCAGTTTCGTAATAAAACGAGTTACGATATCAAATGGTAGGATGAACTGACGTGATGCGACCAGTTGAATCGCATCTAGCATACATAACGGTTATTTCACTTTTTTTTCTTAATAATATCGTATCTATAATTACTCGTTGTGAGTGGATATCCTTACGTAGCGATATCTGAGTTGCTGAATCTTGGCTCGGGGTCATTCGCCTCGGTGAATTCCACGCGAAATATTTGCTACTTTATGTCGACGATTTCTTGTAAACGCAACTCGGTTGCACGTTCGATAAGCATGAACTATCAGTATTCCCGAGTGTTTACTTCGTTCGCTACGTATCTCATTTTCCTCCTCACCGTGATTTTAGAATTCTATGAAACGTTCTATTAGAACGCTTTGCATAATTTTCAATTTTCCAAATAAGTATCGTTCGCATTGGTACAATTCTAGAGAGCAACAAAGACGAACATAACAGGGACAAACGCCACAGTTAATTAGGAAATTATCACTTGGAAAATGTATCGCAAGAAAGGTACGATTATAAATCCCTCGCACACTGCGAATACGTAAATCTCACACTAAAATTGGAAATCCAACTTGAACGAGATGAAGAGTAAAATCGTGAAAAGAATCGGCCGCAGTGATTCGAGTAAATCCATTTTCACCGTGTATTCGCAACAAAAGTAGCCATTCTCCTAATTCATTTCACGCATAATAAATACGACGAACGTTACTTT
Organism: Bombus impatiens; assembly: GCF_000188095.3. NCBI lineage: Eukaryota > Metazoa > Arthropoda > Insecta > Hymenoptera > Apidae > Bombus > Bombus impatiens. The sequence continues at coordinate 374,991 of NT_176552.1, read as the reverse complement.
CCACTTTCATGTAGTCGATCTTCAACAACACGTGACTTTTATCAATCTTCCGAGAAATGAAAGAAAGAAGGAAAATATGAAAAAATACGCTAACCTGGTATAGGCGTCAAGTAGATGATGGTTGCGACGACGGAGCTCAGGCCGACGAATACAGCGAGCCTGAAGAACATCGTTGACGAACTCTGGCTCGGTTCAAGGATCCTGTGTGTTCAACGACGACGTGCACTCGGCTCAAATACCAACGAAGGATCGAAACGATGAACAAGCCGAACTAGCCAGTTTCGTGGCCGCGGATACACTAGGCTACCACGATAGAGGCAAGTTCATTGCCAGAGAGAGAGTTGTATGCCGATTAAAAAGAAAGATCTTTCGACTGCGGAAACATACGTTTACCAGCTGAGTTGCGCGCGCTTCCGACACTTTTTGCTCTTGCATAAAGAATTTATCTGTCGCGAAACACGTGAAGACTGACCACGATCGTTCGATGCTTCGTACGCGGCTGAGTGCTGACAACGACGATGATTCTCGAAAGGGAATGTTGCACCGAACTGCACGAACGAAAAAGGCCGCGTGTACGAAAGGATGTTGATATGTAATAAGGAAGTCAGTATTGCCTTCAGTTTCGTATCTTAGTTATCGAATTACTTTACATAAAGTTCCTCGTACGCTATGACCATATCGAAATTGATCGAAATAAATATACGTGTAATTGGTTTATTTGTTTAATGACTTTCATCGATCGATTAGGTACACTCGTTCTGTATCGTTTCGTTACTTCACACTGACAAAAGTAAAGTAGCTTTTTAACGATCGTTCGATTTGGAAAGTTTTTGAGAAAGAGATTGCCGAGTTGAATTTGTCTCGTAACACGTCCAGATCCTTCCTGTCTCTGGCTACCTATTGAATTTGAATTGGATGAAGTTGTTGCTGCTAATTAGGAAATTAATAAATCGCTACTGTAAATTTACTCTCGTTAGAGAAAGTGGAATGTATTAATCACGACCGTTGAGTAGGTGATTTCTGTTATGATCGATTGTTCGATTAATTATGTCCGTATTCAAAGTTTTAAGCGCCTCGACTGACGCCGATCATGTATATTTTTAGTTTCTATAATTATGATTTTTGTATATTATACGTATATTATATTTTAATAAATTGCGGAAATTTATACAATGAACGAGTATTTTATATAAGCGATTAAATGTATTAGACGATAATTAACGGTGCTGTTTGATGAACTAATAAAAACAAAATAGAAAAGCACGGTAAATTGAAGGATAAGAAACGTGGACTGTAATGTATTGATTCCTAATTCATAATTCTATTTTTGATCCTGTTCAATTCCTACTTCCAGCGTTTATCATCTTGTCATTTTTTTTTATTGTTATTAATATATTTGAATCTTTAAGAATTTTTTAAACTAATCATATTTTCATAAATAAAATTTAGATCAGATAAAACTTCGTGATTTCGTTTGATTGCAATATTCATTTTTTGTAACCAAGTAATACTGTAGATCAGTTAGGTTATATTCACGTGATTATTCGCTGGAAGTCAGAGTTACTGTGTACATAAACAAACTGAATTTAACATGAATGAAGTTTTGAATAGCAATTTTGATGCTGTGTATCCACGGATAGAGAATGCTATAAACAATGCAGCTTTCATTGCGATAGATGCTGAAATGTCAGGTATACATTCGGAGAGAAATTTGAAAAATAGGTTAGGTTTACTCAGAATTGTAAGGTTATCTTAATATTAGTTGTACTTCTTTTCATACTAATCTTTTCTGTATTTCAGTTTATTTGATACTCTCAATGATCGTTACATGGCATGGAAAAGAAACATTCAGCAATTCGTAATTGTACAATTTGGCATTACAACTTTTTACCGTGTTCCTTCTAACAATGCCTATAAAGCGGACAGCTTTAGTTTTTACTTGTTTCCTAGATCTATTCCATTAAAAAATAGACAATTGTCGTGGGAAGTGGAAGCGATAGATTTCCTTTATAAACATGGCTTCGATTTTAATAAAGTATGCTCTCAAAATACAATTGGGGTAAAATGTTTGTATGTTCGCTTAGGCAAATTTTTTAACTTGGCAGTATCAAATCTGTCATAGAAATATCGATATATCTTTTAGTTCTTAGTCGGAGGTATTTCGTACATTGACGAAACAGATGAGAGTTTACTGCGTGATCACATAGCACATGGCGATGTAGAAAATTATTTATCACTGTTATCCTACGACGAAGAAGAAAATTTCAAAGAGTGCAAGAGCAAGGTTTATGAATGGATTTCTAATAAGTTAGAAAATGCACCATTAAAGTTGGAAGTTATTACTCCTATGGTACAATATGTATTACATAAAGACTTAAGAAATAATTACAACGATATTTGGATTACATCGGACAATAAATCAGTACGTATGTAATATTATTTCTATTTGGATACTAATGAAACATTATATAAGATCGTCTGTTTTTCAGATAAATGTTATGAAAATATCGAGTAATGCGCAGGATGATTTGTTCAAGAAGGGTAATTTGGAAGAAGCACTACTAGATGTTTATTTAGGTTTTTCCAAAGTATTTAAACTTTTGTCCTCTAGTAAGAAAACGATAATAGGGCACAATATACTTTTGGATTTAATGTTCATGCATCAACAGTTCTATAAGCCACTACCAGGTATTAAATGAATACATATTAACAATAATTGATAAATCATATAATTCAAATTTGTATGTGTTTTAGATTCATACAAAGAATTCAAAAGTAATATACATACATTATTTCCACAAATATATGACACAAAATTCTTAAGCTTTGAGTTGCGAAAATTACATAGCAGAGATGAAGGTAAAGAACATTGATAAAGAAACGTAAATTGTAGACCAATAATGTATCTGTATAAACGTGAGAACATGTTTTTTTTTTAAGTAAACTGGAAAATAAATTCATTGAATATTTTGTACGAATATTTTACAACTCAAGGACGAATTACAACTTATAATTCACCAGAGATTATCTTTAATGAAGAATTTTCACGTAATTTAATTTTATGACGACTTGTTAAACCCTATTGTATTACATGGCACCTTTTTCTCATTTCAAACTATATTGTAGATAAAAAGAATTATCATAGCGCTGGGTGGGATTCTTACTTTTGTGGATATGTATTTGTGAAAATGGCACATATATTTTGTGTAAAGAAATTTGGGACGTATGCTTCATATTCATATAATATTTACATTGCAACATATGATAATATGTACTAATCGATCATGAATAATGTTTATTATCTTTAGGGGTTTAGAAGAAAGGACAGCGTCCCATTCTGAGTTAATGAGTAGTGTAAAAGATTTTATAAATTCTATAAATATAACGAGAGGCAATGAAATGTATATGGTAGGAAAGATATATTTTTCCATAACTACAAAGCACACAGGATAATACTTTAATTGTACTATAAACATTTCAGAAACTCGACGGAGAAGATCCAGTGTTATCGAGACCACAATGGCTTCATGTCAAGTTGAAGTCACCATCTCTAGATATTAAGCAGGTATTCTCAAACATGAAATTATATTTGAAGGCTGTACTTTCAACATTGTTTTGATCAGTACCAACTTTTTTTCAGTTAATGGAGAAATTCTCATCTTATGGTTCAGTGGATGTAATGCCTTTTGCTCGGAGACGCGTTTTAGTAGCTGTCTCAAGCCACAATACGTAAGTATAGTTTTTGAACTTATCAACAGTATGTCTTATCGTTACATAAGACAAAAACATTTCACAAAAAATGTTTAATCTCGATCCGTAATACAATAAAATGTCCTATTTCCGCCGCTCTTTGGAGTTAGTAACAAACGGAACAAGGCGAGTGACAGTCCGCAAATGATAAAGTAAGAATCTACGTAAGTACTTTTAGGTAATCGGCTTATTTAGCTTGAAACAAATTTAAACCTCGTTGTCGTCCAGCATAAATATCTTCACGGTTGGCCGTCAAACTGACACAAGACAAGCTCCCAGAAACTCGTATTTCACGTTTTACACATCACGGTATTCAGGTTAGCAAAACAATGAGGTGAGATTAAAGGAAAGGGGCAAATACGGTGAATCCGTGCAAAACTCGTGACGCGCGCGATTTTCGTTGATATTAATTCTTTCGGTCGTCTTTCATTTTTCCGTTATATTTTCCCTCACGCATTAAGCAAATATAATTAGGTATTAAGTACGCAGTTGGTATTTTAGTATGAAGCTGCTTCGATGTAAGGTGCCGGAACTATTTTGGATCTTATCCAAGGGCAACCACGTATACTCATCATTGCACTTACAAAGTGTGATATCGATGCACGTGATTTTATATGACGTAACCGTATTTTCGTTTTGCCAAAATTTGTCCTAGTTAATTTACTCTTAATATTTTAGCCGCGTATTGTCTTGTGTGATTTTAGATGCGTACATTATATATAGTTCTCCTCGAAGAAGCAACGATCGAAAGACGTTTGCTTCAAGGTTCGAATAAGTACATACCATCAGAAGCATAGAATCTTGTCTTTCTTGCTACGCTGTTAAAACGTAACGAGACCGATATAGCATTACTCGGAAACGGATTAATTATAATCGTACGTCTTGTCAGCAGAGCATCAGCAGCAAAACTATAAATATCAGTGGGAAAGGTGAACGACCTAAGATCCCTTAAAGATAGTACGGATCTCATTGATGTTCTTATATCAAATTATAATTTGATACACATTACGCTCTTCTAAATAGAAAGATATATTTTTACAAATAATATTACACAAACTCTAATTTCGCTCGATTAATATACCGAACACTCTGTATTTCATTGTATGTATAAAGTCAAAATTACATTTGCTGTTTCAGAACATCGCTTGATTTTCAACGTGAATATGGTATAACGTATATAACTTGTTGACAAGTAGTTAATACAACAACGTGATCGATGAATCTTACATCATGCGAGTATCGAGTTGTTCCAACTCCCTCTTCCTTGCGGTTTATTTCTCCGGTCGGATCGATTGATCAATCGATCGTGTTTTCTTAATTCAGACAGCTTGAAATCACAAACCACCATCAGCATCGATATCAAATCCATTAGAAGCCCGTTTACTTTTCGTGCGCCAAGCTATCGGAACAACGAGCACTTATACATATAAATGAGCATAGCTGTCGGAAAATCACTGCACCCTACCGTTTTAAACCCGATCTCGTCCTAACGTTTATTGTTCCACCTACCACTTGGTAGCGATTCCCTACAGAATTCATTAAGCGAACGTTGTAATATTCCGAGTGCTTTGGCGGAAAATGGTTTTCTTAACTGTCTCCTAATTGTATTATTAATAGGATAAATATATTCAAGTGTACAATATTTAATATATATATACAGATAAACATAAGATACGCGTCGTAAAATAAGAATAGATACAAATGTTCAAGTATGTGAAATGTGAAATTTTTTAAATTTTTTATCTGCAATATCTATACACATAAAATGTACACGCGTAATTCTGAAAAGCGGACATTTGAGAAACGATAAAAGCAAATCGCTTGGAACCGTGAAACAATAACTTTGTACGCGAAACGAAATCATTCAACCCATAGAACTCGTCATCGGGGATGCACGCGAATCAGCTGACTTCATCAAGCTCGAATTAGATCGAAATGAATTATATAGCGCTTCGCTATCAAGTATTGCATTTCACGAGCACGATGCATTTTCTTTCGAAGCGTTAAGCGTTCGGCACAATTCACCCGCGTTAGATTTTCCTTGCCGCTGGCATTTTTCCAAGCGTTCCCGCGTGTCTGTGTATCATTCCTACTGGACAACTTTTGTATCGGCGCGTACATCGCATTATTACAGTTAAATGATTCAATGACCGTCGTTATTCAATAAGTTTGATCGCATAATTCTTGATAATCGTACAAATCTTTTGGTCGATTTTCACGGAAACGAATTGCTTTAGCAAATTGTAAATCGTCTGAGTTTAACTTTACCATTTTCCATTGTACCACGAATGCCAAATAATATTCATATATTTCATTGTAAAAAAGAACTTTATCCTATAACACTGTTCGATATGATGAATTTCTATTTTTACATTTTTTATTATTCATTTTTAGTACGAGAGATTCTTTACAAGTTCCTTTATAAATCTTTATAAACAGTAATCTACTAAAGCGTATCTCGTTCAAGTAACACAATGATTAAATGTGTAAAAGGAATATCGATCAGATAGTGGAAAATTGAATTGCACAAGATTTAGCAAGCATTTATTTGTTGATTTTATTAATGTTATTAATAAAATAGTAACCCAAGCTTGCCTTGTAACGCGCGTCGATCAGGCCAGGTTGCACAACGTAATCGATATGACATTATTTTTACCCATGTATTATTAATGTATTATAAATCGTGATCGCTTGAAAAATTCTGTTGCAGCGCGTCGGAGATATTGCAGCGATTCAAGAACAGCGAGGAATTACAGGTGGCACGGTACAACCGCATAAAACACGCCACGTCCATGACCATTTTTTTGTGGTAAGTTTTTCCAAAATTTCCCATTTCTCGTGCTTCTCTATTTTTTTATACTACATATACCTATACTGTATTATTATTAAAACGTAGAATCTTGCAGGCGAATACAACGTAGAAGTAGATAGGAAGCTTATAGAATTTTAAAAATTTATAATTTATTGCTCGTGAATTATCAGAGTTATGAATTCAATTTACCAACGATTCTTTATATATGCGATGTTCCTTAATTAGAACGTAATTGTCGAAGGCCAGGTTATTAATATTCTTGCTATACTAAACTGTACGAAACATCTCAGATTTCAATCGTTTCGATTCCGAAATAATTTACAAATAATTGTACTCTTTAAACTCAAATTTATTACATTGTTATTTCATGACAAAACAATCTTCAAGTACAATGGTTCATCTTATCGGAGAAAAACGGACAAGATCCACGGGTTCGTCCTGCGACATGTCGTTAAACGGTTGGCTGGATGTCACGCGTGACCATTTTGGGAATTGCACTAATTCGGCGAGGTTCTGCGCGAGCCCCTTGATGACACGATCACGATTGAAATTCGGTCTCGACACCGGCGAGCCCTAAATTCGATCGCCGTGTTTCAGCTTAAACGAGGCTGTCCGCGTTACGTCAAACAAATTAATGGCCCTTCCACAGGCCTGTGCGCCACCGCAGAATCTCTAATTAGCACGAAGATTGCCGTAGATGCATAAGTGGAGATCACGGTGCCAATTGTTGCGAAGCTGGGCCCTCGCGACGCCCATCGCATCGATGTTGAAACTGCAAAATTGTCGAATTCAATGCGGTTCTCAATGTCTATCGAGATGATTTCGAAACGAGCGTTATATAACGATTCGTCGTGGATCGCGTATTAATCGTACGGTTTTACGTCTGATTAAAAATTTATACGAGCTACCGATGAATTTCGAGCGAAACGATCGGCACAGCGTTGATCGTTCATGATGAGATGAAATCGTATGGGACGGGGACCATTTCTATCTTTGATACCTTTATATTTAGCCAGTCGATATTTCTCTAAAAATCAATGTCCAGGCTTTCTATATTTTCTCAGCTTTCGAGCTTTTAAAGATATTTTTACATTTCATAACTGTTTTTAGCTTTTGAGACGATTTTGATTAAAACTATTGATAAATGTAGCGTGCCTGTGCTACGGTATATAACTGTTAGCGACTAATTATTTTTAATTGCAGGAGCGGAGCTGTTCTGTCCGGAGGTGTTCTTGCCTGGATGTTAAAAAATATTTCTAAAACGTATATCAATCAATAACAATAACGAGGAACAATCCTTTTTCGCGTATAATCCTTTATGCATATTGATAACGGGGAACGTTACAAAAGCAAATCTCAGTAACGAAACGGTTATTCCAATTGATTTTTGTATGGTAGGAGATACAGAGTAAAAATTCAATTTTATTTTCCACACGTTCCATCTGTATACCAAATAATTATATACACGTGTTCGAAGATAATGTCTTTAATATATCTTTTTATATTAAGAAACTGGCCAAATTGTTCAGTCATTTGGCACCGTTTTTTAGTCGTCCTTGTATTTAGACAACGAGTCTTTCTATACAAAGCGAACAGTGCAACGTTACAAATCGTACGCTATATAATTATCTGAAACTTACTTTATGAAACCATGTAACTATATAACGAAAGCAAAGTGCGTTAACGAAACGAGCGTTACACATAGGAAAGAAAATCATAGTTATCCGTGCGGATGGGACTGCAATTCATAGATCAAGTTCTACCAACAAGACAGCATTTCAATACGTTCATTGATTACACCATGATTCTCTTGCATAAGAATCTATATAAGAGATCATGAAAGAAGAAATGAAAATAAGCATTCGTAAAAATGAGAAAGTAAAACAAGCTTCGATTGGATTTCCAACTGGCCGGCCAACCCAGAAAGAGTGCCTCCGTCTCTGTCTTCCTTTCTTACGTTCGTACGCGACCACCAGCCGCAAAATCTATTTAAATGTTAGATCGAAATCGCGAGTGGAATCTTTGCGTGAGCTGTTATTATTATTTCTCGTTCTGGTTTGTCGACGTTCCGGGCCAGAGCTCGTTTTCGTCAAGGAACCTATTCACCGTTGTGCCAAACCTCCGTGCACTCGCGAAAAATCCAATTATCCCTGGCTTTGCTGCGAACCATCGCAATTTCGATCGGTCGTATTTTCTTCTTTTTTTATTCACACACATACACGCACACATACACACACATAGGCGCGCGCGTCGTTAGACATTTGGAAAGTTTTTCGATTATGCTTTCTCCCAGTGTGTTGCACCCTTTCACCTTTTTTTACGAGTAGAACGTTACTCGAATATGATTCAGCATAACGTTTATCGTTGCTACGCACGGACTGATTTAGGCTTGGAAATTCTTAAAAGAATCGCATATTGTAAGGAAAATGAAGATGTCGTAGGTATTGGCGATATTCGAGTGGTTATATACGATTCTCGCACTATTAAACGAAAACAAGGGGCAAAGAGTAACACGTGACAGGTTGTATCGTAAATTTCGTTGCAGTCTTGGCAAATGGTCTGGCATTCATACTCTAGAACAACGACTTGTTACTATCAAACGACGTTCAATCGTGTGCGTGGACTCCTTAAGCAAGCGGTAACGTAGATAACATTCGACAAAATCTTGCAGAGAATCGTTTTCAATAATATTTATTATATTGAATTATTGTTCGCAGAATGAAGATGAATAAGCAGGACGAACCAGGTGATATCGATGCTCCTAACGACAAGGTATCATAGTACGAAACGAGACGATGTTCTCGTTGCGAACTCGTTGCTGTTACTCGCCGACCACTTTGTGCTACTTTGTGCTTATCTTGAAATCCTGATGGCCAAGGAAGAGACCAAACGTTCCCCGATATTTCAAAAGTTTTCTCTGGCGGCCACCCAAGGCTAAATCACTCGAAATAACGCAGTAGCAATTTGTGTAGGCGTGCTGCCGGACGGTCAGCCTGGTCACACTGGTGTCCGGTGGCAGGTGGAGCAGCTTTCGAGATGGATCTCACGCTCTGTCTCTTTGGGTTCTACTTCGACCGGTTAAACGACGAACGTAAAGGTCGCGAGCGCCAGCAACGAGGTCTATGGAACTGGGTTAACCAAATTCGCTATTTTCTCGTCTCATCGGGTACAATTTGTATTCGGATCATCCTTAGTCTACTTGGATGTTCCTTCGCATCCTCTTGGGAATCAACGTTGATTACTAACCGTCGTTTTTCACCAAACGAATGGAAACTTAACCCATTGGTCGTTAAGGTAATTTCCTTCTTACCGTTGCTCTTCTTTTGGTAGATGCATTTGTCTAGTACATGGAAGAGGCGAAAGGTGAGGGCGCGTGATAGATAGAAGACGACTATTTGGCAACCTTGAGCGATCGGCCGATTCTACCGAGGCTATAGCACGTACACTTCTCTCAGTATAATTCCTAGTGTTCAATCTACGGATTTTTCTTAAAACGAGGAGCTAATCGTCAAGGTGAATTGTAAATCTCACTAACCATTAAATCCTTCGAGTCTCTGATCTAAATCGACAGGGTAATCGTGGATAATCACAGAGTCGCAAGTTCTCGAGAAACGGAGACCTTGCGATCCTGGTTTTACAGAAGAATTAACAGAGGAAAAAGAAAAGAAAAAGAACAAAAAGAAGGCTTGAAAGAAAATCTCGATAGTCGGTGACGAGGACCTACTTCGTAACTCGTGCACAAAGTGGAAAACGGTATCACGTGGCTGCCCAAAAATACGTCGAGAGGTGACTCGATTCGATCGCCTTCACCTATCGGTCCGGCCAGGACGAGAGGCGAGTCGGTCGGACCGTTGAACGCACTGCCAGCAAAAAGAAGAGACGATTGAAAATACCCACACGTCGGCGTTCTGGTCTCACGGTTTCGAAATCACTCGTGCAGCCGAGAATCGTAGCGTTTCACGGGAGCACGGTGTGGGCCAGGCTGCGCTTTTGCTTTGGCATGGACCGAGCACCTGTCGCGCGTCGCCGACGGTGGAAATAGCCGTTTTCGACGGGGAGAAACGCGCGCCTGCGCTGACACAGAGTAACGCGATTATGTGGGTGCGCCGAGATTAATTGCTTCCACCGATTACCGAAATAATTGTAAATCGTCCGCGTCCCTACGATCGCATCGGTGTAATTAAGCTCTGTTCTCGAAACGCAACGAACGAAGGTTTCGTTGGTTCGGTTCTTTAAAGAACGTTGATCTTTATCCTATGCAAATAGCTGGGAAATTGCAGGAAAATGGATGTTCCTTTGTATAAGGAAATTGGTAGAAGATTGTTTTCTTTTGTCCAAGAAAATTGAAAATTTCGTGCAGAAATGTTGGTCCCTAGTGTCGCTTTAATTGTTTAAAGTTTGTTTGACAAATCTCGGCTACTTTGCCTCTATCTGTATAATTGTAAAAGCCAGAGATTAAACTGTAGGAGAGGAAGCGAGATTAATGGATGGACGACCGGTGGAAATTGTCGAATATAAAGAATATTGCTCTCGAAATGTCACAGATAAGGGAAATGGACGATGATATGGGATTGAAGAGGTTCGATTGAAGTGGCGGAAGTACGAAAATCATCTTTCTCCGACGGAGGGGTACTAGAGGTCCCAGCAGCTTCTTGTTCGAAACCTCTCTAGGACTATTTTTGTCCATAAGCTGAATAGCGGAAATAGCCTAGCCTAGCCCCTGGCCTAGAGCGTAGGCTTGACCGGCCATAATAGCGCCTCTTTCAAGGATATATCGTGACGTCACGATTTCTTTAGAGACAAAAGTCAGACGTCAGTGATCACCTAAATGACGTTTCTCTTTCGATTATGAAATTTGGCATGTTAATAAATTAGACGGGGCTATATTATTCTCTTCTGAAACGTAAATGAAAATTTCTTTAGAGTTATAATTATCTTATGGGTTAAACGCGATCGTATATGTTTCTCTTCAAATTCTAATGGTACGCGAATTTGTTACGTTTGTATGTATGTTTTACCTAGGATAAAGACGAGTATCGTATTAGACACCTTGGGGCGCGTTGTCTCGTCTCAGGATGGCAGACGTAACGTCTTCTCCGATCAAACCACACAAAAATAATCTAACGTTTTACAGAAGCATGGAATTATAAATACTTCTGAGCACATTCGTCTTGTTTGAATAGGCTTTGCTTCGTTCGCACCGTCAATGAACATTTTTAATCTTTACGCGTTTCAGGCAAAATCGTCAAACGTATAATGTCCATTGCTTCGTTCATCCTCCATTTATTCCTTAAATAACCACATTTTCTAATTTTGTTAATCATCTTTGTGAAATATGTTACGTAATTATTTTAATGCAAATTAATACTTTCAAAGATGGAATCTAATAAAGAGAAATTTCTTTTATTGCAGAATACTAATACTGCTGTAATAATTACACCTAGACATCCTGACGCCGTTCATCCTTCAAAAAATGAAATTTCCTATTCTCCTGTATACAATCGTCCACCTCCTAATGTCATCTTCAACGATTGTTACACAGAACGAACGACGAAACTGGACGACTACACCTTCAAAGGTAAGCCGAACAAAAATATTGAGACAGAACTCGAGTTTATGGCATTTTGATCTTTTTTCGAGTCGTGACAACAGTTGTTCCGTTTCACGACGCTCGTCAGAAGCTGCGTCGACACGGATCCACTCGCATAGTCACAATGAATATGTTTTATATCGCATTTGTAATATTACTAGCTATTTATACAAACTTTCATAATTGTCTATGAATAGTTCCAGTGCCTTGATGAGAATAGTAAGCGCAACACAGGTTGTAAAACTTACAGTTTGCTTTCTACAGAATTAATAGAAGATTAAGAACAAGATTCAACGAGATAGAGATTTTTAATATTGGCGTGATTTCTTAATCGGATAATTATAATAGAATATAATAGATATCATAATGAAAAATAATAGAAGATGCAACAGCTCTGTTGATACGAATTCTCGGTTATCGATGTAGCGTATCTTAAAGCGGATATTCTTCGTAGAAAATCGCTGATAATTTGCATTAATAACACAATCGTTATTTTATATCTCGTAAAGTTCGCGAGTAAACAAAACAATTAACTAACGTGTCATTCGACGAATTATATCGGACTTAAGTGCACATGCACCTAGCGTACCATGGCCTTCTTGTGAGAACAAATTTTGTGCAACGTTTTTGGTTTGTCTTTGCGCGAGCTATCGGCTTTATAGCGTCGTACGCAGTTTCAATTTTCAGAAGAATTTCATTAAATTCAACCGATTGTAACACTCGAGGTTTCCAATTGCTTGAACTTTCCAACGTCCAAACATCAGACCTCCACATTTCCAAGCGGCAGACCGAAATTTTCAAGTCGTCGACCATTCGAACGTGAAAGTTTTTAAATATCTCGACTTGCGAGCTTTCCAGTTGAAATTTCCCGATTCACATTTCTAGACAAACATTTTTGAACATTTTGAAATATCATGCCAAAGAAGCCGCGCGATCGAAAGCGGCCGACGCGAGGATGGCGAGATTGTCGCGGCAGCTGGTGCGTACGCTTGATAATCCACGCGCACCCTTGACGCCCGGCGTCCCGTCCACGCTCTCGCCAAGTCCGACCTCGGTGTATCCTTGCGACTATTTTCGCGCGTAACACGTTTCGACATGATAGATGAGAGTTTTCTGCGTTTCCTCCACGTCGCCTTTGCTCGAAACCTGCCAAAGATTCTCGTTCGTACTAGTGGCAGGGAACGTCGAATAATTTAGGACCGCGGACAATACCTGTCGTTTTGCTACCGTTTCGCCCTCCGTCGTCTCGTACGCTTCGTTCGTTTATCCTCGCGCTGTGAACGCTTGCCAGCGGCAATTTTTGCGCCGTTCGAATTTTACTACTTTCGATTCGTCTATACAGCGAACGAGATATTAAAAGAGTATTAAAACCCCTTAACAGGTCGATAATTTGAAAATACGCGTACGACTATTTACGACACGTTTGCCGCACGTTGGATTACACGTATCGCGTGTTTTATATTTCGAATTACCGCATACCGAGAGAAGAGGAAATAATATTAGGTTGTCCGGAAAGTTTCTTTCGTTTCATCAGGAAATAACAGACGCACAACGTTTTATATTATTTTGGCGAATTACGTACGATCTATTTCGTTCTGTCGAGATAAACACCGTGACATTTCACAGACTTGGTTTCGCGTTTGTACGAAGCTGCACTCTTGTAAAAAGCACGTTTACCGAAGAAAGACATTTTTCTTTTACGACAACCTAATACTCGCTAATGTGCAAAAGCTATAGGCAAACTTTTATAAAAGCTGTTGCTACTAATCGTATAAAATAATTAAACGCGAAATGCGTGCACATCTTCGATAGTTTATCGATCATAAAACGCTATTAAATGTTAACGAGCGGGAAGATAAAAGGGTGAAATGACAGAGATCGATGAATAGAATTAAGGACAGATACGGGTTTCTCCGGGCGCCGCGTATTTGATTGCAGACAGATTTCTTACCGGATGTAAAAATAGATACCCGGTGCTTTCGTTCAGCCGTAAACACGTGTAATGAAAGGCAGGCTTCGCCGTGACCCTTTTCCTTCCTTTCTCTTCTTTCTTTTTTGCTTCCTCTTCTTTTATATTTCCCTTTTTCCCTTAACCTTTACGCTTCTCTTCTTTCTCGCTTTTTTTATTGCGCACGGAACAATCGGTTTTTCTACTTTCACCTTTACCTAGTAGAAAGATTAATCGTCGAGTAGAATGGAAATTGGCGGAAGATGATGATCCGTAGAATTTATGGACGAAAAACAAACGTCTGTAACGACGTATCTGTGTAACAACGAGTTCGAGTACTGTCCATCTATAAACGTAATCTCTGACTCCTCGCCAGCCGTAGTTACGTCGGTTTCGTTCGTTTCTTCTTCCCTTTCTCTGTTTTGCTTTTCCTGTGCTTCGTGTGTCGGTCATATGGAATTCGTCAGAATGTCAGAGACCCTCTGCTCGTTCGCTTTTTCCCTGTTGCGTGAGACGATAGAGACGATTGAAAGAAAGGTATCTTGTAACGTTACTTAAATAAAAATGCGTGGAAGTGAAATGCAAGTTCGGAGACGCTTGGAATCAGATATCGAAACATCATTTTTTAAATTCTTCTTTTACGTTTTTCTGTAGAGGTAAAAGTCTCTACTTTTTTTTTTATTAACGTCTTTTCAATACTCTTTTTTCCCCCGCTTTATCGTTATTTTTATCTTTTTACTCCTCGTTCTTTTCGATCCTCTCTTTTCTCCTATACATTCTTTCGAATATTTCTTTGAAAAAAAATAAAAATGACACTTCTCAACAGCATTTTTCCTAAAATATCGAAAGAACGATCGACCTCCGCGACACTTTTTTTCCTCGAACCGATCTCGCGTGGAAACCGCTGTCCTTCGAACTATCCGACCTCAGAGGAAAAAAGGAAAAAGGAGGGAACTCCTATCGCGGAACAGGGTTGCGTGCATAAATTTCATGCGTTATTTATACTGGATTTTCCTTGAGAGCGAGCGATATTTCCTTCCCCTTTGTCGCATCCCTCGCGCGATCCATCAACGTCTCGCGGCAACGAAACGGTTCCGCTTCTACAGCTCGCGTCGCGGATTTCCAATCAGACGTCCGATGCAAACGTCCACGACTACTTTCACGATGTCGTCAGTCACTATCGACGTATAAACAATCGCGTGCCATTTATTTATAACCGTTGCACGTGTCGTCGTAGATCGAATTGAAGCAAACGTACGATAGTGTAGGTTTTCTGGCAACGATCTAGCGCGAGGATGCTCCGCTGCTCGCGAAAATCGCAAAATTAAGTTGCTGGCATCGGCGCGTTCCGACGAGATTCCTCGAAAAATCTTCTTCTTAAGCCGAGAGATTTCAACCTAAGCGGAGAATTCGCATTTCATTCGGATTTTCTGGTTGATTTTGGAGGCGAAGGATCGCCGAATTTCTATTTAATACACTTGACGTTTTTATCTTTTTTTGGACAAGCATCGATATTTAATCGAATATCTTTTTACCATAGATCGTCTGCATTTAGATCTTCAAACGTGACAGATTCTTCGGCTCGTTGATTCATCGCCTCTTGATTATAATCATTTACTTTCTCGCCTATCATTTGCTTCTTACACATATATTTGCTACGACGAATATCGATCAAAAGTAAAATCAGTTTTACTCCACGATCTTTCAACGTTTGTAACTCTACGAAGAAGCGAGCCAGAGAAAGAAAGAGAAAAATCTTCTGCACTGAACGATTCGCGGAGCTAAAAACTATTTCAAGGTTTTGACTTGCTACCAAAGCAAACGTAATACTTTGCCGCGAAACCAGCCCAAAGTACTTCAGCAACCTACTTCATCCCAACCATCGAAATAAGCCATCGCCATTGTCCGGGATCTCTCGGCCGCAAATCTTCCAACCTGCAAACCTCCCTCTCTCGATTTCAACGAAAGCACACGATCGTATACAAGAAACAATTACATCAACGGAGCAAGAATCTGAAGAGAAGACAAAATTCGACCCACCATCAAACCATCAAAATTGTCCTACGGATTCTCCTCTCTCAGCTGCAGCGAAAACACGCGTCCATACACAGGACGAATTATACCAACGGTTTGACAGAATCTGCGACGACTCGAAGAAGACGAACGCGTAGGAAATTTGGCCGCGTTGGGAACGAGGAACGAGCGGGAGATGATCGAACGATAGGAATGTCATTAGGGAATCGTGGTGACAGCCGCTATTATACTGTCGGTGATGTTTGCACGTTGCCGCGGATGCCAACTATCGGCACTCCGCGACTATATGTACAGATGTCGGACTATATTTGGGACGTTGAGCTACGGTTACTTCACTGGCCCAGTTGGCCGTTGATCGGACCCCGTACGTATTTTTAGTTTAGGTCGTAAGCACGTCTAACGCGGCGAGGATCTTCTCCGCGCAGCAAATTACTCTTCTGACTGCGACGTTGTACGCGGTCAGGTAGGTAATGAACGCGTTTCTACGTTGCCATGGGCCAGGCCTGACTGCCGTGTTTATTATTAGAATGCCAATGTTACTCGTACGAGATTTTACATAAGCGGCACCGATATTTCGCCGCGTTAACCCTGAAAGTAAACTAGTGGACGAAAGGCAGGAAGACAGAGAGGAAGAAGAAAAGAGGATAGCGGCCGATCGCGCTTTGATTCGCCGCTGTCACGGACCGCTTGACAGACACGACGACGACGACGACGACGACTACGCGCCGCAAACTTCCGACCGGAAAGAATGCGTCGTCGTGACGCAACGACACGAGCCAAAGACCCGTTGTTGTTCTTCGACTGCGTGCGTATGTACCTTTGTACGCGTTGCGCCGGTACTTCATTTACTTCGAACCGGTCAACCGATAAACAATTTGTTATACGATTGTACAGACACTGTTATTGATGGTACAATGGTGGAGGAGTAGTCGATTCTACGTGAAAAAATAAATAAAAAATGTAGATGAAATTCTTCTTATTCGAGGCTCTGTTAGCGACAAAATGGGATTTGAAAATTTCTCTGATATATGTAAAGTTTACCCACAGTCAAAGAGGAAATAGCAAAATATAGCGACAGATATAGCAAAAGAGTCAACAAACACCGAAACCCCCTAATCACTGGACTACTTGATACGTCGGACCAGATCCGTAGGCTGAAGAGACACTACCCGCTGGACCTAAACGCTAGATTCAATAAGTTATTTAAATTAAGTAATATTTACTTATTTATAATACTTACTTACTAATCATACTTATCTGTAATGAGTATTAACTTATTATAAATAATTAGCCTTGTCACTGCGCCACGCCAGAAAAATTACTGAAAATTCTCAATGCGAGAGTTGATTGTAAATTTTAATAAATATAAAAAAAAAAAATATGTAAAGTTGAATACCTAGTTGTCGATTGGATACGCGTGATCAATATTTGCATACTTGTCTACTCCAGTTCGAAATTAGCAGAGAGTAGCAAGTATACTTGAGAAATTTTCAAACTCGATTTTCTCCAGAGCCGAGCGTTATGTGAAAAAATCTTATTCTATATTTTCCATGTGTTCTTTCACGGAGAATTGCCCTTTGCCGATTGTACGATCGATAGAGGGACACCCTGTGTACTATTTGCGATAAAGTATCATGCGTGGAATCATGTTTGTCGGGACGAAATTGTAATTAGTCGCTATGTAAATGAATTACTCGCAATTGGTCTTCCCTGGGGAACGTATCTCGACGTATCACAACGTTTGACAAGTAACGAAATTCGATATCGACATATTTACATCTCTGAGAACAGATACTGTTCTACTCAATGCTTCGAATTTCTATCAAGAACTAGCGATAAACAGGTCTCGTCGTTACCCCTATAAATGATGTGACGAGGTGTACCTCGTATATCCAACGATTTCCTGCCCTTGCTCGGCACCAATCACGCAAACCTGCAACGCGTATATCCATCAACGTGCACACCCTCCTCTGTTGCCATCAAACTCTGGTAAAGAAGCCTAAATTGCCAGCAAGGAGGCTTACCGCCATTAAAATTCATCAAACGAAATTGCAAATTCTTCCTGGTATCGTAGGTCCAAAAATTTCCGAAGAAAAGAGCTCGCAGGACAGGATTCACACCCCTTTCCTCCTCTTTACGATAAATTCGGTTCTTGTAAAATTAGAGCAGAATTATCGATACATCGTTCGATCCGTTACAAAATACACAAACCAGCCGAACGTTAACCGATCTACAAATCAAGTAGACGTAGAGTGGCTAGAGCAAGTATTGGCACGTACCCTTATTTTCTAATGAAGTGGCGCGATTCGATTTCACAGTAGGGAAATTTTAGTAGCCGTTTAAAAGTACCGCTAAACGATACGTGATTTAATATACCTCGGCCGAGGTATATTAGAACGTAAATGCTGCAACGACGTTGCGCCGATACAGTTTATAGCTACCGTAAATCGACAAACGTTCGCCTGTCTTTCCTTAACGATCGCGACAAAATTCGCAGTGAAGTTTCACGGAAGAACGAACCATAGATCAATAATACGTTCGTCTTCCAGGAAGCTGCACGATTTATATCCTTCGATTATATACAGGATCGTAAATCATTCTCGGGAATGTTTGCAAGCAGAGTCCAACTCGCCATTCTCCATCATCCATCCGGTCGACAATTTCGCTTGATGTTATCGTCGAAGCATCCGTCAACCGGCAAAATTTCTCGCTTCCTTGTTAAAAAGTGAACGTACCCAGGCTTTTTGGTTTTGTATTTTTAGCAAGCGACGCGCAGGATAATACGAAATTAGACCAGGCGGCCTTTGTACGAGCCGCGTTATTAGTTGTTCGCGGGAGCACGAGGCGCGTGTGTTACGGTTGGTCCACTCGGTCCGCTGTCCCTGGCGGGCATTATTGTTGCCAGAATCCAGAATAGACGTATCTCGCGCGCTCTGCCCCTCCCGTAACCCCTATCTGTCATCCAAAGTCTCAACTTTGATCCTCCCGATGCCTCGCTTGTAAATCTTCAGGGACCGTGCGTCTCGCGTTCAACGTGATTTGTTGGCTGTTCGGAACCGAACGGTTCGGCTCCGTTGTTTCTCCTGCTTCCCCTTGCGTCAGATCGTCACCTGCTGTACGAGTATTCTCGATGATTCAGATTATTTCCTTATTTCACGGTTCCTCGAGTGCATTTTTCGCTGCTGACCGCTTTAGGAAGATCGCAAGTGGCAGCTGGCAGCTTCGCTTGCCTCGTCCGAACTGACGTTATCGGTGAGGTTTTAGTAATTAGAAGCAAGTACGGGAATGATAAATTTGACAACGAGCCATACGGCGCTTCAGAAGTAAACTTTATCGTTCGCGAGTTATTTGATTATCGTAGACTCGATCGAACGTCCAGTAGACGTTGAAGAATACCATCGGTGAAGAGCAATGAAAAGACAGCCGGCTGTTTAACCAAGCAATTGCCAAGTTATAAACCTGACAGTTCTCATCGACAGTTCCAACGTCGGTCTCCTCATGATAACAGTGAAATGTTGATTAACGGAGGAATCGATTAATTGGACCTTCGATCGATTGGGAATTCGAGAACGGTCCCTCGGTAAGAAAAATCGGGCGGCAAAGACGATGGCTGGGAGAAAAAATATCGCGAACGAAATTCGTGATAATCGACAGACCTAAAATTTCAATGAACGAACGGAAGTATCGTTTGTTGTGCCGTTCGACAAGGTAGATACGAGGGAATTTAGCACAAAGTTTCGTTTAAATTTCTGGTTGCGCGAACACGTTTGTTTTTCTTTAGCCACGCAGATGTCAAATACACTCGAGATTTTATTGCAGGTTACGTCTCGACTTTTCGCTAATAGAAATAACGTGTTTCTCCTTATTGTTAGAAGATTCATTTCGGGGCAGATCCTATGGATCATCCGATGCCTGACGTCCGATGTCATCGTAGATGTTTAGCACGTCATTTATAAAAACGTTCATAAATAAAATCGGACTTGTCGAGTTTCAGGCAACTAGCGGCTGTCCCACGCTATTTCCAGGCTCTGCTCCATGAGATTCACGCTAACGTGGACTATCAAAGCTTTCGGAACACGTGTTCCACTTAATAGAATCTCGTTAGGTGCACAGCCCGATGGAGGCATTAAACCCGAATCGTAAACGCGAATACGTTGAATCTCTAGAGCTCGGAATTAGTAGGCGCTATTAGCCGGCGACTGAATCAGGTTGTTTAATTTACGTTAATGAACAGTGGTAAACCTAATTATAGAAGAGGAAGTTACAGAGAAAAAGAAGTCCATTTGTGGTTAGAAAGAAGTAACTTGGAAATGTAGAAATTTAGAAAAAGAACTTGAAAATAGCCGGAGAAGAGAATAACCTGATGAATTCGAAGATACGAATTTTTTGAAAATACGTGATAAATCTACAATGTTGATTGAAACAAATTAATATTAAATTTCGTACTGAATGTTATCGATATTTGTTAAATCCGAATGGAAAAATATGTAGTTTTAACGTGCAATTGTTTGGCAACGCGTAAAGACGCGTGTAAGACAGAATATGCGAATTTTTTCATCCAGATTCCAAATAAAGAAAACGCTATATTATTGCGTAAAGTATCATTCGTACGGAAAAATGTAGAAAGAGTTAGAAAGAAACGGATCAACGATATTCGCGGCGAAGTTTCGAACGGCGAAAGAGAAAAGGGAAAAACGAAGATTCGCGCGAAAATGTCCCGAAACGTCTGTTCGACGTTTACGTAACGCTTTATGTTTTACCTAAAAATAAAGCCATGCTTTAAACCGCGGCTTCGTGTAAGCGACGAAATAACGATGTCTATTTTTGTTGGTTATAATGAGAGAATACCGACTGCTCGTGTACCTTTTACGAGACTCGACTGATTGGCGTATAGTTCTATCGATGATACGTACATCCAACGTCAAACTTCCGTTGTTTCGTAAAAGCCGCGGATGTACATCGTTCTACGGAAGCTTAAATTGCTGGTGAAATGCAATTGACACGCGATATTCTGCGCGCGATTGATTCATTGGCCGGTAGTTTTATAATAAATTCTCTTCCACGCGAAATTTCCATTTCTCGCGATTTCACGTTTGCTTCGATACACGATTCTTATATCTTCGTCAATCGCTAGTAACTTATTACACATGATTCCTTCGATTTATAAATATTCAAATATATTTCTTAGAAACTTTTCATTAAGAGATTAAAGAGGATGAGTGGTTAATACAGAAGTTTAATAAAATGTACGTGATTCGCTTAGAGAAGACATTGGGATCATCTCGAAATTTGGGCAATTTGTTAGAATATTACCGCATATTTTTATCTATGCAATAATAAAAAGTTCACAAAATAAACGATGGAAAAATACAGCAACTACGTACATTCAAGGTCCATAGATTTTCATGCTCTCTTTTACCTTCTTTAATCCGCCAGAAGAAAGCGTCCGATTCAAAGTGGTTCCTGAAAGAGAAGCATTTTTAGATCATCCTGTATATCCAGAATTAAGTATCGCTGATCTGCATGGCAAAAGGACGATCCGATCCGCAGGTTAACCACCTTCTTTGGTATCCTTTACACGGTGCTCGTTAACCATATAGTAGGTTGCAATCGACGAAGTAGGTAGAAACACTCGAGGAACTGCGACCTTCCAGAACTCTTTCCGAAATCCCTGACCGTCCTCGCGGTCGACCTCGTCTCTTCGTTCACTCGGAGGACGCGACATTTCCCATCGATCACCGCTATCTCCCCGGAATCGAGTTTGCGTTTCGATCTGTTCTACGTTTAGCCCGGCACCGTGCGTAGTTTATTTCTGATCGGCCGGTAATATATTTATTTCCGATTTTCGGCGCGATGCGCGCGATCGAAGGCCCTCGCCTCGATCAGCTGGCCTGGATGGAACGGATTTAACGCGTACCAAGTTTTCATGGACGACGAACGCTACGCGAGTCGAGCACGACGCGCTCATATATTAAAATGTATTTAGAATCCGCGCAAGAAGCAGAACGTTGACCGTTGCGCGGCTCTTCTCTTCCTTCTTCTTCGCCTTCGGCCCCCATCCGTTGCTTCGCGCACTCCGGCCCTCCTCCTCTTAGGCCTCGTTCACATTAGTCAAGTTACTCGACTTTGGATTCAAGTCACCTGGCTGTCGATCCGTTTCATTTACTCGACGCTTCAGCGTCGTTCGGATTAATTAAACGATATTAGACTAACCTGACGTCGTCTGATACTATAAGCAACCCAATTTCGAGCGTCTAAAACGGTGTCGAGGAAGGTTTGCTAGAAATATGAAACGGCAGTAAAGATCCCAGTAGCATAGAGTACGAAGAAGGATAATGGTACAGAGTATGAATGATGTCAGGACGGAAGAAACTATGAGCGAGTGGTTAAAAGTTCGGGAATACGGCTGAGAAATCGGTCTGTCGCGGGGTTGATATTTTCTTTAAATGGAAGATCGAAATGGATGGAGACGGCGAATCGAAAGAAAACTCGTCTTCCCTTCGTACGGGCGAAGCAACTTGAAATTTATTTTATTCGACCGGGGTTAAAGAGAAGTAACCTAAGTTATATGAACCAGACTTTATACTCGAAACGCCGACGCGTGGGCGACTAATGCTTCTTTTCTGCTCCTATCTATGAATAATGTTCCTGGTACGCGAATCTTACTGCATGGGAATGTAGGATCGAAGAAGCAGAATCTTGAACCGAGGGGCTCGTGGGGTTAGACGCAACATCGTTTCAGCTTCGTACCTCCTTCGATCTTTTCGCTAGAAATTCGACTTGCGAAATTCCGCTTTTCGTCGTATAATTCGTCTACCTATTGCGATATTTTTGAATATCATAGCAGAGTAACATACCATTGTTAGATTTATATACGTTGGATGTTTGAAACGATAAGAAAGTTCTATTCGCCGACATAATATGGCAACGGAATTGCGACATTCTAGTCACGCAATTTAATTAGGAATTTAATGCTTCGACTAAGTACGGAAGACGTATTACCTAGGCCGAGTAAATTTGGATCGGTACAGCTTATTTCTTACTAAGCTCACATAATCCTGCACCTGAAGATAAATGTGATGTATACGCAGGAACTCGGCAAACAACAACTATATTCGCAGACATATCGTTTCTACGAAAACTGAAGTCAATTAAAAGTGACATGCCTCTAGTCTACGTCGGCAAGCAAGTCGCTTCTTCAAGCTACATGTACGTCATGGTCAAAGGGTGAATAAAGTCCGTTTCAATTAAACCTTAAACGAACGGCCTATGATCGACAGCCGGGTGTCTACGTATTCTCTACCGTCCTTGAAAACATTCGGAGTATTTATTTGACGATGCTCGTGGGTGAACGAAATGGACGATTCGGTGGATGGAAAATTTGGCCGAATGGCGACAAGGACGTTGAACGTTGGCGAGCGATTTCCGATTGGAAGAGGTTCCGGAGCGGCAGAAGTCGGTCGGCTTGTCGAGACAACGAAATTAGTGTGGAACAATTACAGAAACGAAAATGGCACGATCTTATTTTAGGTTCGCCGCGTATTGGACCATAATTACATAACCAGCCGCGGTTCCTACGAGAGGGAACGGAGCAAGGTTCGCCAACCGTTGTTCGCGTCCCTTGCCCGTGGAACATGATCGATCCATCGTCGTGTTCGGCCCTTGATTGGCCCGAACGTTGCTAATCATCGGCGAGATAATAAATGCCCCGCGATGTTACCCATCGGTTGGGGGTCGCAGTCGATGGATTGTCTTCGAGGTTCTAGCTGATATCGCATTTGGACATACGCCAACCACCTATTTTCGATCTTGAGAAAAACGCGTACCTTGAACGTTTCCAATAGGAGCATTGTGTATCGGGGAACTGGCTGATCGTTTGTTAAAACCTGCATCTTACGTGGGTCCTTCACTCAGCCGATAAGTGGAATCTGATGGATCCCGATCAGGATCGCGCGCGTAAACCGCGAATCGGAATTTTTGGAAACAGAAATCCTTGACTCGCGTTAACGTGGACGTCGCGGAGCAGAAGTATGCGCGAAGTTACTCGAAAATGAATGATTCTGCCTCGTACGCGACGAATATAATGAAATGGAAATGATGAGATTTTAGGGTTGTCCGAAAATACTGGCAAAACATGGCGATCTTAAAAAGTTCGAAACTGCCGCCTGCGGGACCTTGAGTTGCTTCCACGTAATTCTATTTGAGGTCATTGAATTCTTGTGTCTTACATCATATTTAAAAAAGACGCACCCCGAACCTGGCTATGAAACAATCTTAAAAAGAAGGAAGAAACAGCAATACCATCGATGTTCCACCTTGAAGCAAACCAGTATCTTTATTATCGTTCTATGAAACAATTAACACGTACATACCATTTCGAGCTACGCTTATTCTCCTATTTTCTACGCACAGATCGCAAGCGGAAGCACGAACGTAATTTATTCGAACGGGGAAATCTACACGAAGCAATCGCTTCTAAGTGGTAAAGTTCAACGCGAAGGATTTTCGCAATGGCGGCCGTGGTGTTCCGGTACCGGAAGTGGCTGGAGCGAACTGCTACCTGGAGTAGTACCCTTTCGCGTAATTCTCGCGACACAAATTTAAGGCTAGCGAGTAGCAGGTACGGCGAGCTGGTTCCCGAATCCAAGCGTGTGCTGGTGAAATTCGAAGGTTAAATGGAAAAAACTGCGACGAGAAGCGAACCGGGAGGCTGTGCGGCGGCCGCCGGGACCACTGGCT
>NT_176552.1:309939-349466 GCF_000188095.3 Bombus impatiens | reverse complement strand
CTTCCGGCCAGAGTTTTCCCTCGTTCGGTGTCTGGCCGCCAGGTAGCGACGCCTACGGACTATTTAAAGGAATTTCGGCGAGGTTCGTCGCTTCGTTTCGTTGAGCAGCGCAGGCGTTGCCCTTTGAATGTTTGTTTGTTTTCGTCCTCGACCACCCTTCATGTAAAGAGGAAAGCAGAGGAACCAGAGGAAAGCGCGCGTTCTCACGGTACGATGTTCAGGGAGGAGTAGCGAGTCTGTAATCGGGATCGTCGCATCAACGAGCAGAGACAGGCCTCGCAAAAGTTCGTCGCAGTGTGACACACTCGCCGCCTTCTCTTTCGCTTACTTTACCTGTTTCCACGGTACTCTTCTACGCATTGTCCGTCGTACAACGCGAGAGAAACGCGCGGCCGATCGTAGAATCGCAAAGTGCGACCGGGACCCAGCCGCACCGGTGCCGGTTTCCTTCGAGAAATCGATTCGGTGAGGAAACAACAGCCCGGAGCCAAGCACAAGAAGACGAAGCATTGGTAAGTCTGCTTGCCGCGCGAGTACAACCAACAGGTGAACACAGGAGGTTTCCCAGATACCTATAGTGTTTTTGTGACATGTACACAGTGTGATACGAAAATCGACTGAATCGGTAGAAAAGAAAACGACGATCGGACGAGATCAGTGTTGTGTGACCGAAAAAAGCCGAAAGGGACTTAGCCGAGGGAGGCCGTGAATCGTTCTATTGTGGATCTCTTAACGAACAGCGTGAAAGATCGTACGCTGTTTTTCGTCGATGTCCGATGCTTCTCGAAAGAAATATGTGTGTTTGGTCGAATCCACGTACTCGATATGCTCCGTTCGGTGTACAGTGACAAAAATCTCGAAAGGGTCCTCGACTCGAACTTGGAAATTCGGGGGGATTTCGTTCCGGTAAAATCTATTTCGAAATTGTGGAAAATTCGATGGAATACGCTCGAGGATTAGGACCGCGCGAAGAATTTGATAAGTCAGTACTCATAGATAGAATCGTACGAGAGGGATAAATTTAGGAGCAATTTCTGCGCGGGTGAAGATACCAAAAGTTTCGAAAGGCGATCGTTCGTCATGTTATACGCTCGATTTCATGTTGTCATAGATATTTAGTGACGTATATCAAATCGGCGTCCAGCGAATGTTTCTTACTCGAAAGTGTATCACTAGCCTAAGTAGCCAGCCAAACTAACATAGCCTATGTTACTTCATCGAAGACGTGTCGATGTGGAGCTCACGTTACATACAAACACGACCTCTACTTGTTTGCCAACAAACGTACTACATTTCCTATCTTTATAGCTCGTCCACCGTGTTGCATCTCATCTTCAAATAGAAACTGTTCTGCCACGCCGCCAACCATCCCCGATATTATATCATCGTCAATCTATTACCTAACACAATTATGCTATTAACATATAAGCCTGTTTTAATTCAAATGATTCATCCTGTTTGCTGCATCCTTACGTACATCTTCGTAACTGCTAGAATCAGAACAAATTAATCCAATAACAGTTCCATTGATCCAAGGGTTAAGAAACCGCAATTAAGCCAGTCTCTTCGCAAAATCAAAAGTATTTGAAAGTAGTGCAGTTAGCGTATCGCAGAAAATTAGGCAGAAAATCATTATTGACAGAGGCGAGGAGAAAACGGAAGGAAACAGGAGAAAGAAAATAAGAACGGGGATAGAATTTGGTGGACAAGAAGAGGGATTCGGTGCGTAGAACAGGGACAGGGGTACCTGGTGAGATAGAGACGAACGTAGCGGCTAAGGATGGGAGGGGTAGGGAAATCAGTGGCTGCTGGCCATCTCTGCCAAAATAATTAGGAAGTCGTCGTCAGAGACGTGCTAAAATGGTCCGCTGGGGCGCGCGCGATTTGGCCGGTTAGTCGCGTCCCGGGCGTTCGAGCGAGCTGATCGTCCGGACGGTGTTTCGGACCGGTTCCCAAGTGTTCCGCAGTCCTGTTCGACCAACCGACCAACCTCTTCGTCCGTTCATTTTGGCGCGCGACTTTCTTTCAAGTTTTCAATAGCGACTTTTGACCATGATCGTTGCTTGTTCAGGTTTCTTGTAGCCACAGGACGATCGAACTCATCAGCGTCAAAAGGATTGCTTGACAGAATTCCTTGAATCTCTTCGTACGTTCGAATTGTAGATTTTTTAATCGAAACAGTAAGAGAGAGAGAGAGAGAGAGAGAGAGAAAGGAGGAAAGGAGGAAAGGAGTTGAAATCCGACGTCGAGGACTCGTTGGAATTTTTTTTTTTTCTTATCGCGTAAGATCAGGGCTTTCGGTTGTGGAACTCGTTCGGGTGAATAGGATTACAGGTCGAGTTCCGGAGACGCGGAGTCTGCCCGGTGACTGATTCCAACGGCCGTAACCCCGATCGAGTCTCCCGGCTAGTCACCGCTCTTCCATTCACACTTAAGTTTAGCGCTAACCTTGGCTTCGGCGTTTGCTACACTGGCTGTGCGACCTTTGCACTCCATCCGAGTTTTAAGTCGCCGCGACGTTGACCTTGAGCGTGCGACGATCCAATGACTTTTGGAAACTCGTCGTCGATACTAGCTTCGCGTGTACTTTTTCCTATTAACGTGACGTTTTAATAATCGCAAACAAACAGAATTGTTTCTTGAAATTGTTTTGCTCTTTTTCTTCTTTTTGTTGATATTTGAATCTACATATGTATACATTATGTATGAATATGTGTATTCAAATGCATATATAGTCGAGGAACGTGAAAGAAAATTGACTGGAAGTTGCGGATTATCGTTGAGCAAATTGGTTGATATAAGTGTTTTCTCTTTTTTTCTTTCAAGTATTTATTTGAATTAGTAATAAAACCATACATTAGTAGTAGTTGCAGCTTCTACGTCGTGAAAGCTTACTGGTTTATGATGTTTGAAATGATTCGATGTACTCGGTTCAGTTTAACGACTACCGCTGCTACGGTCCGATGAATTACTGTTACTGTAACAATGAAAAGTTACAGGCCCAATTTTAGGCACGCGCGTGAACGTTGCATATTGTACATTTCGGTACTGATATATTACATAACATCATCTCATTTGGCAAGACGAACGACAAACTGAACAAAGTTGACTCAGCGAGCGATAAAATATCGATCTTTTATTCGTGATCGATTAAATGCAAGAAAGATTCGGATGCAAAACAACTCTATATTGTCGAGTCATCTTTCGTTAGGTTATGTAACGAGTTTCAAAAATTTTATACAATCTACAGACAGCCGGTTACTTAGTTATATAACGAAACCACCTAACAATCATTCGGTGTCGATTCGATTACCTGGCCGCCGTATTTAATCGAACGAAAATTGTCGAATGGCGCGAAAATCAACGCTCCGTCGCGAATCATCGACCGTAGCGATCGAAATGAAATTATAAGAGCAATAGTTATATAACGAGAATATTAGCCATGTCCTTTGAATGTCTTAAAATACGCGCCAAGGAAATAGACTAGCAGAAGCCTGAAAATAGCTGAGTGCGTCATACTTGACGAACGCTGTCCAGCCAATGGCGTCGCTCCACATGCTCGGTTCATTCGACTCGCACGCATTTTCATACTATACGGTGCGCCGCGCTGTGACGTGGATTTCGCGAAATACAAAAGTGAACGAACGACTCGTCTTCATAGAAATTCCATAGTTTGAAAAGTGAAGGGCTATTCATATGGAGTAATCGTAACGCGTTAATGAATCTCGATTAACTGGATATTTATGTTTATAATTACGTTTGCATTGTAGACGGCGCGCGGGCAACTACGCTGCAACTTGTTAATGGCGCATTCCGCGAGGTGGCGCACGTGTGCAATGATTTGTCGTTCGCCGTGTCAGTCTCACGGAAGAGGAGGTTTGCTTAGCATTTAGGGGAAATATATCGTGAAGAAAATGACGAGCGTCTTAAATTTCTGTGCCCGCGTATCGTGATACGTCGTTAATCGGCCGTAGAACTTTTCATTTCAGTGCCCGGCAAGTTTGTTCGTGCCAGTTCGTTTCATTTTTTTTCTCTTCTTCGTCTTTCTCTCTCATTCCTTCCCTCCCTCTCATTCTCTTTCTCTCTCTCTCTCTCTCTCGCTGTGTGCTTGAGTGCATCTTAGGGACCTGTAGCTAACCTAAATATTCGACAGCCGTAACGTAATTTCTCTGTGACACGTCGCCAACGAATACTTCGTACTGGTCACTGGTGAGTTTACTTCTGTTTTGTTATCGAACTTTGTACGTTTCGCGTCGAACGATCAGGGGAAATCACGGTGCGTACACCTTGAAAAGTTTCGTTCCACGACAAAGGTTTAACCTGAAACGGTTTGGCTCGTAATTGCGAGCACGCGGTGACTTTTCCTCATCGCCTTTATCTAAGCTCCGCTCTCTGGGAATCTTTATTTCGACAAGTTTCTGCAAACTATGTATTTTTACGGCCTTACGAAGTGTTTAGGATTTATCTGAAGGAGTATAGCTCTCATTGGTTATATTTCAGCTTTGAAAACAATTGAAATTAAAGTGCATCGAAACGTCTGTCTTTATAGAATCATTTTGTTATCTGTCTGGTTATTTAATAATTTCTGCTGTTTTCAATAATTGGTTACACTTGTTATTTGCAGTTGATATTTATGCGATGAGCAGATCAGTTTATTTGTGCATGTTTGCAAAGAAAATGAATATTTATTTGAAAGAACAAATAATCTATAATTGTTTGTCTGTTTGAATTACAGAAAATTGCAGTGTGAATGAACGTGGACAGTCACTGAACAGATAAAATTAGTGACTAATACAGAAGTAACCATGGAGGACGGTCATTGTAAAACAGTGGACGAGGTGGTAAATTTCTTTAATGTCGATTCTGACAAAGGATTATCTCTTGACCAAGTTAAGAGGAACCAGGAAAAATATGGTCTCAATGGTAAGTAACTTCTTGTTCCTTACAATTATTTTTACCTTAAGCTTCAATATTATTGGTTCGTACGTGCAATGGTCCTTGCTTTCGTTACCTACAAACTTTACATATGTTACAAATCAATCTTACGTTTCTAGGATCAGATTAAATACTGATTAAGTATCGTTTATTGTCCAAATGTAACAGACACACAAAATGGTAGCAGTAGCATAGTACTTGGCGGTAGTATAATATCCTATTTGTAGTATCCAATATATAAGTTAGATAGAAGATTTAAATCTCATATTTATTACAATATCTGTCATATGTAAAGAATTTGTAAAACGAAAAGAGTTTATAGATACAAATTTGGAGGCCATGCTACACTCTAAAAGTTCAGCGTATCGCGAAGTTATTTACTGGACTTTGTCGAGCAGCGCGGTAAAAGCATAGTGACTATCTAACTGGGTGTTAGCTGCTAGTGCATTGGTTCGTGCACGACGCGCGATGCTTATCCCCACCCATGCACGGTTCCACTGCCAGTCCTTTGGTACACGTGTTCGAAGTTTCCTCAATGGCCCGCATCGGTAAAATGCCCTGAATCATTCTGCCGCTTCTGAACGTCAGTATTATACCTTTATGAGGGTGTCTTTCATCCAATATAACGTAGTTATTCATCTAATCACTTTGAAGCTACCAAAAGCACAGACATTTCTGAATGCTATTTTGCATAAGAACACCAAATATTTCTATGCTATATTATACAGATTCATGGCAAGTATATCTTAGATCATTCTTTTTACGAGGTAACACATTTGTATAATATTAAAAATAACACTCTCGAAAGCAGGTTTTCTGCGTTCTAGAAAATATTTAAACATTTCCATTTAGATGGCATTACTTTAAATTCCATTATTACACGTATTCTCAATTTATTGGAACCACGATTGTTGACAATGTATGTATATATACGAAGAGAAAGAAGAATGGTCGACAATAGCATCGTACGATAACGTCGGAATTAAGTACCCGATAAAAATTCGATAAGCTATTCGTAATGTTCGTTTGTCTCATGAAACGATTCTCTATATGAATTTCCAATTTCAATTCCAATTTCAATTTCATTCTTCGTCGAGTTAGAAGATACGTTCTTTAGTTTACTCCTTTTTTTTCTTTTTTTAGCTAACAATCGACGTTAAAATTGAAAGGAAACGAGAAGAACTAAGCAAGGTTGTTCGTAGCTCGACGTCGTATTTGAAAATAATAATAGGTCGTGGATTGTCAATAGTGGCCTTGAATCATTAGTATCGTGGCATTCACGGACGACCAGTCGGAAGATATGCGTTGCACCTTTTCTGAAGCAGCCGGGAATACCTGCGGGTTGACGTAAAATCGATCCGAGACGCGTTTAACGTACGATCACGCGCAATTTAACGCGGTTTTCATAATGAAAATGTCTCGTCTATGAAAATTACAATATTTATCGAAAGAAAGCACGACCCACTTCGCTAATATTTAATTCGTCGTCCATTTCAATCACTGAATCGGTCGAATGTCTGTGATCTTTTATTAATTTTTCATTAGTGCGATGGTCTGTATTCTCCCCACGTGTCCCTTCATTTTTCTATTTGAAATCTCGCGAATTCGTTGAATTTGGAACGACGTGGAAAAGCCAATAGACTGATGCTACTGTTGGAAAATCGATTACATGGATTGTTTAGTGCTTTCTTTTTATTACCTTGGACAGCGTTCCTGCGCTTCAATTAGAGAAAGAACGTGGAAGTAACGTGAATCGTTCGGGGACAATAAGTATTGATTACGTAATTTCAGTTAAACATTTTTTCTCCGAACAACCGAGTTATCCTACGTTTTTAAAATTATGTTTCGATTTATATAATTACGCGTGCATTCAATTTTCACAGCAAATTCTCCAGCAAATCGCGTGTAAATGATATATCGAAGAGAACATTTTAATGCTTTCAGTTTGAAATACTTTCTGCTACAAAGACCATTCTCAGCGCTTTTTCACTTTCGATACGCGTTCTATCTGTCATATATTACTTCGATAATGTATCTAGCTAAACGTTATATTCAATGACACAACACTGTCACGAACATCGAATGCATACAAGTGTCCTTAATCCATAGCCAGGATTTTCTCTGAATGGTCGTGAAAAGGTTAAGAGGTTCGCAACAACGTGACACGTACACCTGTTGTCTCCGTCACGAACACTTTCCAATTCGATATCGAAACCAGTTAACGCGTCATCGAGCCGATTCTACGATCATGAATGAGTTCACGGCCGGCGAAATACGCTTGGATCACGCTCGCGAGACACGCAAAGAGGAACCGTTACGAGGATGAAACAGCCTTTTCTCTTTTCGTTATCGCCGTGCCAAATTAATCGTGCCGAGCAATCGCACGTGGCATTCGTCGTTTATTTTCACAGAACGCTCGTTTAGTTGGCTAAACATCGAGTACCAGATATTCTTCTCGCGCTCCTCGAGCGAGCTACGCTGATAAATATAATCACGGCGATTTACGCGATCTAAAAACGATCTCGATCGTACGAGAACTCGATAAAACGCAGATAACGATTTCCATTGTACACGCATCTTCGGTAGCTTTGAAAGTTCATCGGACAATCTGTCGTCGCCGTGACGAATGCGAGCTCTTGCAGCAAATCGTGGCCTGAAAATCCTAGTAGCGCAAGTCAAGATGTAGAAAATTTGAATTCAGTCACGTTCACTTCCGTCTATAAATATTAGAGCATCTGGTTTTATATAAAACGCGATAAATGGCTCCAGTTGATTTAGGGAAGCGATTAATCAATTAGAACGCCGTGTTTTGTACAAGCAAACGCTCCGGAAATTTTTCCAAATTATTTACACGAGTCAGTACTATTCCGCATGGGCAGAGATTAGTAGGTATAATAAAATGCACACGACGAATTAACGATCATACGTCGGCCTTCGCGATTTTACTCTTATTAAAAATCTGTTGAACAAGTCAAACGAAAAACCGCGAGAAGTTCATTCGTAATTTGTACTAAATAAAAGCGAATACGATAGATGAATTAATAATAAGAATGTGAAAATTGAAAGCAATAATTGAGGAACGTGGTGGATGTAAAAATGAGACTTTAGTCTAACATTGAACATGCAAACTTTATTTATGTAGGGTGGAGTTAGAACTTGTGTCTTAATTTCACATACATAATGTTTGAACGTTCTATAAATATCTTGATGTTTATGAACGATGGCGTGTATCAATCCTTGCGAATATCGCTCCTTTAGTTTCATAATTCAATTATAGCTTTAGCCTTTCGTAATGTTTCATAATGATAAGTTTTTACGATTCAATACAAGTACAATGGATTTTCCTAATAACAAATGTAGAACGTTATTTATTACAGTATACTTACAACGCTATAGATATTTTTATGAAAATAACAGTGAACTATCTTACGCTACTATCTGATTGTCAGTTGGCCATTGACGCGCCTGTACGATCGTATCTAACGCCTTTCGGAAAAGTCAGCGATTATCGCATTATCGGTCGTGTTGATTCGCGACCATGATCGTTCATTCTTAATGACGTACGTATTTTCCAATTTGCATTCTGCTAGTCAGAACTTTGCTGATTCCTGTGGTCGTCGAGGTTCGTGAGATATAAACTTGTCGGCTGTGAACGCGCAATATCGTGGAATTTGTTTATTTCGTATTACGATTGCGCTGGGTTTAGTTGCGATCGAGAGTTCTTCGAAATTATCGTATTATCCGCAGCGATGGAATTTTTCTTAAAGTTTCGAAGAATTCGTGGCGGAGTGGAAGAAGCTTTTAAATATTTGATTCTGGGACGTGGAGCCAAGCGTTGCACAGTTTGTTCGTAAGAGTAAAAATAATCTGTAAAAATTCCATTCTCCGTATTTCTTGATTTAAATTCTACGAGCGAGCTACAATAGTTGCGTATCGTTTCTCGTTTCCCGCGGTTATACTTTAACAAATAAGGAAATCTCTCGCATAAAGAATATCGTAATCGTTAACGCGCAACTATCTCGAAGATAGCAAGATCGTTACTTACATAATCGTCCTTTATCGATCATCGAACAATTGACGAACCTCTGCTGGTTTCTCATTTTAGAGGAACGTAAACTACTTTGCACGTTTAAAACAACGGTAAATTATTCTTTCGTGATTGCGTTTAACGCGTAAACGTTATATCGAGTCGTCGAATCCATTTTAAAGGAATATAAATATCCTGTCGTATTTAGAACTACCGCAAATTATTCTTTGATGATTGCACTTACCGCATGTAAAGGGTATATTTAACCCTCGTAAATCCTCGAATTTTTATGCTCCGATTTCGCTCTCGTTTCGACAAACGAAAAGGCCCTTAGTGTTTTACGCGATACTTTAACACGGAATTCGCGACGTATCATCCGAATGATCGGCAAAGTACAAATGTTGGCGGTCTGAAAGACGAAATGGAAACACCGAAACTAGCGTCTCGTTACCGTTAGAATTTATAGTTTGGCGCTTACGAGCCCACGAATCACGGGGTAAATCCACGATCTTCGACCAGACGACCGCCAATTCGAGCGTTACGATCGTCGATTACGAATCCTACGCAAAATAGACGATTTCGCGCCGCCAAGTATCATCTTTCGTTTACGAAAATAAAGCACGTATCTACAGAGAGGGACAGGCTCGGCTGGTCGGAGGTCCATTTCTCTTGGATCTTGGTCGTTTAGAAGACGGTTTCTATAATTGTTGAACGACGGCATTCTAATTCGTGCATCGTCCAAGAAACGTTAGGATCCGGCGCATTAATCGAACAGACAAGGCTACACACGGTTTCGTTACGTTGCTTGCACAACGGTCCTTCATAGTTGCGAAGAACCCGCTGCGACTGGAAAACGTTGAACGCTAAAATTGGATCTCGTGCATTCGAATTCCGGGATTAATTCGATTCGATTAGCCGGAATTCTTTCGCGGCTGATCTCATTTTCCTCGAATGCCACCGCGTTGGTTATTTATACCAATTATGAAATGCATCGGAAACTATTGAACGCGAATCGCTTCAGCCACGCAGATTATCCGTTATCTGCTACAGGTTACAGAGATCTTTTCATTTTTCACGTTATGATTATTTATTTTCATTTATTTCCTTATTCGCGTGTTTACAATATTCGAATGTTGCCTCGTGAACCACGCACGGTGGAATTCTATTTGTTTTATCCATTGAAAGATGAACAGTTTGTACAATAAGATCTCGTTGATTCTTATAATCCACGATTTCTCGTCCGTAGCATACTGTACATAATTAATAGTAGATAATTCATTTCTTAGAGTCTATGCACCTTCGACAGCAGAGTTGAAAATAGGAAATTTCTTAGGTACAGGACACTCCACGTTCTCGAGTTCTACGTTTCGTTCGAAAGGATCTGTTCGAAATCACGAGACTCCGCGGATCCTCTTGTTGCACGTGCGACCCACATCGATTATCGCGGAAACTCGATAAACGATATCGCGACCGGGGTTAATACACCGTGTTACGCTCCAACATCATCGACTATTGTCTCTGGATTCGCCGTTCCGATCGTTTAATTACACCATTCCGACTTTGCGCAACCGTATACGCGATCTTCTGTTCTCGCCAATGTTGCAATTGCAACGCGTGAAAACGATTTGTCTCTTCGCTTTTCTCGCGATAATTCCTTGTCCTATGTAGCATTTTCTCATTTATCAGGACACATTCGAATATATGTGAAGTCTTCCCTGGTTATCTTTTAAATGAAATTCTTATTCTTCTTAGACTGTCGCAAGGTTTAAATTAAAATTTAAATTGATTTAAATTCAACCTCGTTTTTCTCGGCTGTTTCGCAGTGAAAATAAATGTCCATTACTAAATTACGTTAAATCGTATCGGAGGGAAATTTGAACTGAGCGTAAGCGACAGAGCACGTGGCGTTTCGGCATCGTATGGTAAAATCTGCCGCCTCTCTTTCCAACTTCACCGACGAAGTAATGTAAAACTAAGAAAGTCAATAGAAACGGATTTATTATGTAGCCCCGTGTGATCTTCGCTTATGAAGAATATACAACGCGCGTGTACGTTTCGCGCTTCGTTTATTCCGTTCCAGAAATATTCGAAGGCGGACGTCGACACGGAGGTGCTCGCAAACGAGTCGTTTCTCGCATCGGTTGCCGCGTTACGAGCGGTTTTTAATTCGCGATTGAAAGCGCGCCAACGTGGCGACAGTAAACTCGCCAAGGTACGATGCAAATAAGTCTCAACCGTCTCTTCGCGAAAGGATAAATTGCAGCCTGCATTTCGCGCACGCTAGCGAAATAACGTGCGAATAACGGGTCGCGATATTCGCTTTGTTCGATGGTAAATCGACCGTGTCAAGTGTCAGAGGCTCGTTCGTCAAAGTTTGGTATCGCCGGGCCCTTTTAATTAAATTTTAATTAAACTTTTAATTAAAAGGACTTTGTTTCGCGTGCGTTTAAATCTGGGGCTTATTTTTAGTTTAATTCGTGTAATTTTTAACACATACATGTTAACATCGTATATGGTTGTGTCGCAGAACGAAACACGCAGTATAGGTGAAGCGATCACGTTTCAATTTTCGCATTCAAATTTTATTCTCGATTCAAGATCAACGCCACGAACATACGGACGTTAATTTCTTTTATTTTCTTCACAGATGTTAGAAAATATTCGAAGATTACAACACTGTGACTGCCACGTTGGTCATATGATCGACTGTGGTTTTTCCTGTGACGCCACCGTGGTCATTGGTAACCGGAGCGCTTGAACCTTTTACGATTGTAAAAATTGAATGACAATTAACAGTTAGTATTGAATATGACCGATAAATAGAAGATACTTTGAAATAGAAAATGCCCCATCGAACAATTAAACATTTTTATTAGAACATCAATAAAAAAAAAAAAACAAATGAGAACAAGTGTTGCATCTAACGGTGCACTGTGATAAAACACTGAGACGTTCTGAGTGAAACATGTGATTTCGGCGTGGCAGTCAAAGTGTTAAGACATTAGCCGACCTTAACGTAGCAGATGACTTCTTTTAAAAAAATTTATGGACGCATTATGATTCGAAGCTTTTAGACGATAAGACACGTTCCACTTGGAAGATATAATTCCTTTTCTATTATACATAGAGTCACTTCCTGGATTATATTACAGTCTGCGTAATATACGATAAATATTTGTGCGAAGAAGAAAAGAAGAGAAACTCAATAGGATTTTCTCTGTTGGAGTAGCGTCGATACGGAAATTATTAATTAAGAAATGTGATAAAAATAAGGATAGCGAAAATGCAAAATTTATTTTTAATACTCAAACAGCTGAATGAATCTGGGAACGCAATTTAATGCTTCCTTTTATCGCACATCCTTGCGTGGCACGTGCACATTCGCTAGATAACGAAATTACGCTTCAAATAGAACCGAACGGCCTTTAAATCTACGACCATGCTACGTGCCGCAACGTAAATACTAATTAGCTATGTTTTCCAATGGTGCAAAATCGTTAAACGTATCCGTGGTCGCGTTCTCGTTTAACGAGTTCCGTCGTGTCGATCTTGTAGCTCTACGTTTGCAATTCTATCCGCTTTTCGTCGAATTCTCGCAATGGTACGTTTAAGTACGCTAACGATGCTAACAGCGTTGTTAATGGGAAAATTATTGATCTTATCCTACTTGGAATTGTTCAAATATTTCCACCGTGTATTCTGTTATTTTTTAAACCTTATTTATGTCATTTATAATCCTGACATAAATTTTACAAATTAATATCGTTATAATATTTCTTTAAGACAAATGTTTCTATAATCTCTCCAAAGCTGTATCTTTATTCGGCTAATAGCGTGACGATGGATAAATAAAAATATGTTATTCTCGATAAGCGACCATTTCTTTTAGATTATGATCACGGCTATGATTACGATCATGTGTGTCGCAAGGTTGAACGAGTTGCAAACATTTTAATTAATTAATTGGTTTAATCGTGTCCGTTTCGTGACCTTTTAAAGCCTGGACATTCATTGTTCCATCATTGCTTATGTGTTAGCGTTTCAATTGCAGATTAAATATTTTTTTGTCGTTCCATTGTCCATGTGGTTTTACGTGGAATGGATACGAAATAGCGATAATTCGTATAGAAATGGAACAATAGGAAGATAACAAAGATTAAATCGGACAGTGTTTTAACACCTTTCGTATTTCGTGGCGGTGACGACTGACTCGCAGTAATCGGACGCAAATAGGGCTTCATATCGAAGAACTTGGGATTTAAAACGTTTCTTTCTTCTTCTTTTTATTGGAAAATAAAGATATTTTAATCGTATTATTCTGCTTTCAATGAAAACGCACGTAAAAATGGGCGGAAACGTTTGGAACACATTAGGATTGTTATTTTTCTTCAATTAAGTATACTCCGGTATATATTTCTCTTATTCTAATTTAAAATTTTACTTTTCCCAAACTGTTTACTGTTTCTGGAATCTATCAAGCGGATCGCAGTTTAGAACCGGGCTTATGGTATTTTTTTCTTACACCACGGGTCGTAATCTTTCCCTTTGTTTAGAACAAAATGAAATATTTATCTCGCGTAATATTGCCATTACCAACGATATTTATTTACACCTTTTTCGCTTTTTCTTTTTTCTTCCCAAGTGAATACCTTTCTATTTATTCGATTCGATGTATATTTGCGCTGAATCCATCGGAAACCGCAACACGCTGCGATACCGTCGATTTTTGCGACCGCAGCGATTGCGTACGAAACGAACGTACAGCGTCGTCGGAATGAAAAATAAGTTCAAGGTCTATTAGCTTCGTACAAAGCCAGATGTAGACGTTGTGCAACTTTGCAAAGCAGGAAACAGCAATTATAACGTTTCGTGAAACACGCAGTTTTTCTTCGTTCGGCGAAAACGCTCAGGGAAACGCTCGATCGTCTAGAAAAGCGACGAGAGTTGTTTTCGCAGAACGAGTCCGTTCACACTTTCGTAGACAACGGACGATAGAAAGCGAGAAATCATTGGTCGGTCGTCTTAAAATTTTCAAGCTTTTCTGCCGAAATACACGAGTTTTAAAAACGTTATAATTTCAAGCTTTTCATCGTTGTCCCATTGCAGACGAAAATTGCGAAAATTCTTCGAGGCAATTTCCTATCGAGTCTACTTTACGAGAGAAATTCCAATTTCCTTAATAATTTTGCTTTATAATTCTATCGAATTTGAAGAATTCGAATCATTTTATAACACTGTGACAGGCTGTAATTTTTGAAATTGTGCAACTTCTGTTCATCTGGAAACAAGACAACGTCGTGCTTGCCTTTTTAATGACGTTGACAGAATTTTTACACGTAATTTCGCCGCTTAGCATTTCTTAGTCGACTGCATAGGAATCGAACAATTTTCCTGCGAGAGAATTTTCTTTGAATATCGCCCGATGTTTCCGTTCGATGAAACTCTTTCTGGACATCGTTAACGTCATCGAGATAGAGATTTCACTTGAAACGATAACAGATTTCTTTGAAATAAAGCGGGTCTTCTAAAATCCATGCCTGGAGTCGATGAATCATTCTCGTAGAATTTTCTTTCACTATACCGAGAAGTCTGGCAGTCATTGGATGCACAGTACGTTGACTTGCGATTACGTTTGCCATTAATCGAAACTGATCGTTCGATCAATTACATTTTGGTATCTGTAATTAAATTATTTTTTACGCGACAGGTAAATAATATTTACGCGCAGGCTATTCGCTACTATAAAACCTAGTCGCGATAAAAACAGCTTATCTCGAAGCAATTTGATTACAAAATTGAACTACTTACCTTGGCGAGAAGCGAGGAGATATGGACAAAAAAAAAGAGCGTGAAACACGAAAGTTATAAAGAGGTTGCAGCAAAATAAAGGAGAGCGGCAGAAGCTATAAAAAAAAAAAGAGAAGAAGTTGTAAGACACAAGAAGAAGCAAAGCGCGCTGTAATAAAAGAATTGGGGGATGCGACAAATATAAACAACCATAAACACTGTAATAAACGTAGAGCTTAAAAGTAGCTATAAAAAATATTTTTAAAGAATTGTACATTTTTAAAAAATCGTAAAAAGCTCGTAAAAAATAGTGCTTAAGGCCATCGGGACATTTGACACTAACCTTACAAGGCCCGGTCGAACGATCGCTTTCAAAATTTAATTTAAAATTCTACATTACTCGTTATCCCTATATCATCCGATTAATCTCAATTTTTGTTAATACAAGAATATACTTAAAGTTAGACGAGGAAAAGAAATAACGATGAACGTGCAATTTGAAATTAAATTTCGAAACCGGTCTGGTCGTATCACAGTTCGTATTTCCAAAAAGTATAGCGTTTCAAGGAAATACACACCGATAGAGATAAAGTTGATTATATTTCATCCACCAACTACTATGATTCTTCTTTGAGCTTTCCCGATGACTCGAATCGTCGATTTATTAATTTCTCTCTTTCTCCACGACGAATGGAATTAATTCTCAAATCAAACTCGCGTCACTTGAAAATAATCTACTCTCGTGTATCCGTCTACATACCGTTAAAATACTATTCCATTTGCCGATCTCTATACTTTGATGCTCCATTGCTAATATCGTCGTGTGCCGATATCGAGCGTTCAAATTGTTTCCATAATTCCTTTCTATTTTTCAAATGAAAAGCCAGATTGCGTTCGTTCGCATTATTTCCTTGTCAGAGGCGAAGGAAATTGCTGTTATGGGGGGGTTAACGTTCCAGGAATACACGTGGCGACACAGTTAATTACGGAATTGTCTCAATCAACGGTGGATGGTCACGAGATCGGCGTGTAATTTCATCGTCCGATCGAGTTTATTATGCTTGGAAACACGCTCACAGGGAACGTTCCACGTTTTTCACGAGATTGCTGTTTGATTATACAGCGGTGGATGCAGAAACTTCTTTTTTCGTGGCTACCTTAATGCGTAGTAAAAGACTTTGGAAACTCGCTAGCGCCATATCTCCAGTCGTATCTCGAAGATTCTAATCTTTTTTTTTTTTTTAATTATTTAATTTGTTCTTCATAATTTGTCCAGCTGGACGTTTGGTAAATTTCTCTAACTTAATTGCTAAATAACCCGTGGATGGCTACTCCCAGCGGGATACCATCTTCGAGAAGATTCCAATCTGACCGACATCTTCTAATCAGTAGATGTACGTACCGATATGATCGTAAATTATGTGCCGCGAGTCGAACGTCGAACGAATTCGTTTCTTTTGTTTGAGAACGGTGGATTAAAGGTCGTATTTTTCCTTCGCTCTTTTTACTCCTCACTTGTCCTATCTTAGTTTTTCAGATCTACGATTCTCGCAAAACTGACGTGATTGGGACAGAATATTGATTTTCGTTTAACGAGATTTAAATCGAACGTAATTTTTGCGATTGCCAGTTCCGCGGAATATTGGAAATTCAATATCGACGGCGGAGAATCATCGTAGCGAAAGAAATTGCAGATTTTCTCCTTTGAAAATCGATAACGAATATAATGAGAATCTTCGACGCTTTCAATTTTATTATAAATTTATCGTATTTTATTTCATATTAGCAAATATGTTTCAAGATCTCGTGATAGATCTAAAGATACTAACGAAATTGTGGAAAGAATTCTGTTCGCTTCAGAGAATCATATTTCACGTTTTTCTTCGAAATTTCCACGTAGCCAGATACTCGCTGGAAATTCATAAATAATTAAACGAACAACATGAATGATTAAAAACACGACGCTGCACGACGATGTAGTAAAAGTTGTAGTAAAAGAACCTACGATTAGATGAGGTGGATAACAGGTGAGAAACACAATGTGAAAACCTGTTATCTACTACGGCGTTATCGCAAATGTTCATCGTTGTTACCATTCCGAATGTAAATTGTCTTACGCGTGGAATGTTACACGTCGCAAAACGTTCTGTGTCCGTTTTGCTGTCTTTTCTCTTTTCTTTAGCATTATCCGCTTTCCTTTTCTTCGTCTCTCGTAATTGGAATTAACGTTTTATCTTCAATTTTCAGAAATTTCTTATCAATAGAAAAGTACGATCGAGTATCAAATTAATCAGATTGAAATTAAATGAGAAATTTAAGAGATAAAATTCTTTGCAAGCATTGCTGTTAATTGCGTAGCTATATCGTTTCTGAAATTTTGTACGAAACAAAATTTTGTGAAAGTAGAAAGGAAGAAAGTTGGAAACGTATCGATCTGCATTCGATATTGAAAATTAAGAAATTTCGAAAGACAGCGGAGAGAACGTAGATTCTCGAAAGCAAACAGAAAATATAATAAACAGCTTTGAATCGCGATAAAATCGGAGGACGCGTATCTTAGCTTTTGTATGGCTGGAAATAAACGATAATATTAGCGCCGGTTGCGCGTTGCCTAAATGCCAGGCTTATATTGCCACGGAACACGACGAACTTCATGCTAAAAACCGCTTTTACGGCCCATCTACAAATTGGAATGGTAACAGCGGCAGAAACGCGAAACGCAACTGGCACAGTCAGCAGAAGAAAAGCGGTTTCCGACGTTACAATTTTGCTGAAAACAAATCGTAGCTCGAGACACAGCTGGTGGAAATATCCAGCAGAAGAAAATAAATCATCAATTCTCTACACTTGCCGTTGCAGCGCGTTAAATACTCCTTTAATACGATGCGAACGCTTTGGGTTCATTTAAAACTCGACGGACCGAAAATGTAGCGAGTTACGAGGAGGAACAATAGCGAAAAATGTCTCCCCTTGTGCTCGAGGTAAACGTTGCAGAAGAAACGTTCGACGATTCGCTCGTTTCTCATTATTTGAAAATAAACTACGAAGATGAAATATTGTCGATTATCGGCGAAAAATAGATTTACTTGGCAATATTTTTACACTCAAAACAAGAAAAATAATGGAAGAATATATGCGATAGACGTATAAATACGCAAATATTCGGCGATCAAATATTTCCAAATAAACCGTCGAAGGGAAATATTTCTGGCTATCGGCAGCGACACATAGCGGTCCATTTGAAATTCCCGGCTATTCTTCTTCTTCTTCGTTCTTCCTGTAAAAGTAAAGAAGAAGAAGAAGAAGAAGAAAAAGGTATTTTTAAAGTAGCCGAAAGTAGTTCGTTAAAATTAGTACAAATAAAGAAACGAATTATTGCCAGCAGATTCATGCTGGAAGAATGCAAGCCATCTTCCTGTTATTGGTTATTTATAAATGCTTTAGTCGGTGCAGACATACACCTGACGTGGACAACTTCGAGCGTAAGCAACCACGTCAGGCCACCTCGCTGTCTGATTCATTATTAATAAGCTCCTCGGAAAGTTACACTCTCTACCACTTTATTCGTCCGCGTTACGCACAGAATTCTAATCAAACCACGCAAAATGATAAAATCGTGCACGTATTCTATGAAACCTTCGTCAAAGTTAGACACTAGTCGAAACGTGAATTTTTTTAGATTTGCGATGCCTGAATTCAAAATTCCTAAAGTCTCCGTCTTCTTCCTTCGTTCTTTTTCTCTTATCTTTTTTTTTTTCTTTTTCAAATATTTTGACCGTTCGAATATCTCGTTTCTAATCGATAGATTGCGAATATTCATGGAAATTTATATCTCCATCGATATAAACATAAACAAATGAAGCATAAATATAAAAGATTCGTTTCATCGACTATTACATTATTATCATATATATCAAAGACTATAATTAATATCGTAACATGTACTTTCCGATATTCCGTATATTTTTACGCGAATTCCGCACATTTTTCTCTGTATAAATTTCTTTTAAACGCGCGAACGTTCGCAATCCGCCAATTGAAATCCATTCACTGTTCGAAAGAATCTGTTCCTCGTAATATATACTGTCTTGGCCGTTTCTGTAGACGCGGAGAACATAAAAATCGGCCCGTGCTCGGTAAATCGCACATGTTACGGTGAAATTGCATTAGAAGTTATCGCGGCAAATGGGGTTAATTCGTTTTAAGGCCGCACTTCAAAGTTATGGCTCGTTGCGGCGTTTAGCCGGAGTCCCTCGCTCTGCTCGTATGTTTCATCGATGTCTGCTGCTCGAGTATACCGCCAGCCTCTTCTCTTCTCTTCTCTTCACTTCTCTTCTCGTTCTACCGTCTTCATGTCACTCTTTTTTTAATAGTTGGCTGAACGTCGACTGGCCGTGAAACGTTTCAATTTCGAGCCAGTTGACAGGGTAATGAATGAAACGAAGATGATCGCCAGGGTAACTCGTTACGAGCTCGTCGTACCGCGGATTCTTTTTCATAATAATGAGAATAAATGGTTCTTTTGTAATTGCTGTTGCTCTCCTATCGTTCTCGTGGATGCTGCCCAAGCATTCTTGAAATCGCCGAGTACTCCTTGCAGAGTGTTCTTTTCCTATCGCGTTTTTTTTTCTTTTTTGACGATTCCCATCTGAGCTACTCCTTTGAGACTAGTTTATCGTTAGAAAGTAGGCAAGGGTTCGCTTTTCCTTCATCTATTTAAAGAAATTTTTCGCTACTTTTATCGAAAGCAATTTGTAAGAATAGATGAAAACTTGTCTTATTCTTTCTAGCATTTTTCTCTTTTCTT
Organism: Bombus impatiens; assembly: GCF_000188095.3. Classification (NCBI taxonomy): domain Eukaryota; kingdom Metazoa; phylum Arthropoda; class Insecta; order Hymenoptera; family Apidae; genus Bombus; species Bombus impatiens. The sequence continues at coordinate 329,910 of NT_176552.1, read as the reverse complement.
CTTCTTTTTAAAGATTCATTGTTATTTTGATTTAAAGCAGTGTTCATGAACCGATTGGGAAGGACAAGTGATGAAATGAAAGGAATATTTGATACACAGCGTCCAATGGAATTTCACTAACTCAACAAATACTCGGATTTGTCTTATTTTTCCCAATATTTTTCCCTTTTCTTCTTCTCTTTAAGGATTCCTTGTTTTTTTTGATTTAAAGCAGTGTTCATGAACCGATTGGGAAGGACAAATGACGAAATGAGAGGAATATTTGATACACGGCGTCCAATGGAATTTCACTAACTCAACAAATACTCGGACTTGTCTTATTTTTCCCAATATTTTTCCCTTTTCTTCTTCTCTTTAAGGATTCCTTGTTATTTTTATTGAAACCAATTTTTAAGTACACTTGGGAAGAATTCCTTAAGAAAGGAATACGATGGAATTTCATTAATACGTAATCAAAATTCAGAATACTTCGTATCTGAATATGCAAGTTCGTTCTGAATGTCGCCTAACGTGATGGGTTACTATAGATTGGCGAACTAGATATATAGTTTACTCGAATTAGTTAATCCATGCGTATGTAATAGATTAAAATAACCAAGTGGTATAGGTATAAGTATACGTACCCACGTGCAGCAACGAAAAGGTCAAAATGTTTGCCCACGCTGGCGCTATGTCGTGACAATTCAACGCTGGTTAAATTAACCTGATTGTTCCTTATTTTTATTCGCATGCTGCTTTATCGAGCAAACTGGCAAAGCTTTCAAAGTGTCGGGATTTTTGACGCGACAATAGACGATCGGTGACAAACAGGCTGGGCGTGTATATAACTTTGCGTTTTAGCTTCAACAGGGACGAGTTCACGTAATTGAAACGAGTTAACGATTTTCCAGCTTTTGCGCCAGGCTAGTCGTTATCTGCGTGTCGCCGTATCAACCGCGCGTTTACAGCAATCAGAATTGTCACCGTAATACATTAAACACGGTTTGAAAAGCGTGTTTGGCTTTGGAATTTTTAAGTAAACGCGAGAATTTAATGCGAATAAACACGACACAGATAGCGCTTTCGAACGAACGTTCGGTGAAATAACAGGCAATTGGATGTCGTTAGTCGAAGAAATTGTTATTTTCCTAAGGAAGAGCGAGTTATATATTTTCGAACAGTATTCCGATGTACTTAAAACAGAACGACGTGTCGTTCTCGTCGCTTTAATGTGAAGTTGCTGTTGCATGTATAAACGCTTTGTGTATGATGGTGTCAGAGAGGAAACGTATGATAATAATTATTCAGTACAATTATATAAGTACAAAGCGAAGCAAGGAATATTTTAGAAGATAGAGAATATCGTAAAAAACGTGTTTCTATTTGCGGTATATATTCTATTGCAATCTAATAAAGAAATAAAAAAATAAAAAGAAGTAAATAATTAAAACAAGATTGCATTTATATTATGTGATCTTATACATGAAAGTTCCTTCTCTCTTCTCCTCTAGCCAACTGCCCCAAAATTGTCCACTTTCTAAGAAATATTTTCATATTCTCATTAATACTCGCGCTAACTTTCGTGACTGAATTAATTAGCATATCGAAGATCCCACTGCAGCAATAGACAGAAACTTGAATATCTGTTTGAAAGTAGAAAGGCTGCGATACGCAGAATATAAACGTGCAATTGCCAAAGAGAAACGTGTAGATGTTGACAAACTTTCACTCATGGCAATCAAGAAAATTCTGATATAATGAATCGACGTTAAGGAGAATATTTTGAAGAAAGCAGCTATCGAGATAGTAGAAAGAAGTAGGCAAATGATTGGTAAAAATTGGCTGGAGAAGATCGTAGAAAATTACTCGAAAATTGTCTACGTGAATCGCGGCTAACTATGGACTAGGACAATTTTAGACGACAAATTTCATGCTCGCGTTGCTTCGATCGATCGAAACATCTTCGAGTATGATTGCACAACGTTAGACATTTCCTCGCGAACAGCATAAACAGGAAACGAACGTGGACGATGCGATCGATCGAAAATGCGACGATGGTTTAATTGATTCTTAATTTAATTAATTATACAGTGATTGGAAATAGTATCTGTACAGGATTGTATCGTCACTGTCGATCGACATTAAAGAAAGATTGTTACTTATACACGTGTCTACTCATACAATTTTGTAATATTATTACCTCAGTTTTGTAATTGTCGAAAGCGTAACACAAGAATAATAATAATAATAATTTAAAAGAAACAAAAGATTAAATTCATAAACTCAACACCATTTTTTGATATTAGAATATTAAAATCGTTTATATAATCTCATATTACAATATAAAATAAAACGGAAGATACAAGAAACAAAAATGGCCTTCTTTCGAAGCCTGGGAAAAATTCAATTTCCTCTTGAAATAGCGGTTTTGGCTGCGAAAAAAAAATACAAACTCGGTGTTAACTTTGTAACTTTTCATTCGATATTTAATGGACTTTCTTTTATGTTTTACATCCATTAATCTGTTACGTATACCATCCACTAACTTATGCGAAGTTTCATTTTGAATATCCGTCCACACGGATTTTATTCCACCTCTAAGCTCAACCATATTTTCCGTAGGTAGCTTACCCGGATCGTAAACTTTTCTTGCTAGAATTCCCCGCGGGTTCTAGATCGATTTCGCATCGGTACACAATGTCGTCCACGATAATAATTCCATTCGGAAATTCTGAAACCACTTTTTCGTACTAACAGCTGTACGAAAAGCAGTAGCGTCGTGTTGAAAAATCCTCCTCTCGTCTTCTATATTTCAATTATCGGAGGCCGTGTAACGTCTCCTGATGTCCTTTAGCTACCGATCTACCGATCTACTCTTTACGTGAACAATTTCACTTAACATATTCAGACACGAGCAGTGGATTTCTTGGAAATGACGGGGAAATATCGCGGAAGACGCGTTTCAATCTATAATTACACACGTTGCTGGTAGAATCTGATAAGAAAACTGTTGATTGGAAAATAAGAGTATACGCGTAAGAGACGTGACACGTGGGAATTGGAATCGAAATAGAAACGTGTTCGTATCTATCCGAAGATGACAGTAATGGATAGTCACCCACGTTGAGCTACTCGAGCTCCATAGGTTTCTAGGTTTAAAGATAGCGATGCACGTCTATATTTTCGAACGTTTCGTTATCGTAATTCACGGCGCGCGTAATTGGCTCGGAAAAATGCACGCTGATGGTTTCCACGGTAGTGCCGCTTCCACGATGCACGGCTAGAGCCGATGTTTTCCCTCTTTTGAAGCGCTGATAAATTGTGACACGTGCTGGCGTAATGTAACGCACCAGAAATAAGCAATGTTATGCACACAGTGTATCCTAGCGTAAAATAACTTAGGGACTTGAGGAGCCTAGTCGTTTCATAGTCGCGATACTTTCTAAATAACCAGAATCAGTTATCGCGAATAAAAAAATGGACGCAGACGCTTGGTCGACAGGTTGCTAGGAGGAATTTCGGTTAAGGTTTATTTCGAGAATTTTACACGGCGCACAGATTTTTCTTGCTTATGCAATACTCGTCGAGTATATATCAAGTTGTTGGATAAATAGGTTGGGAGGTTAGCGAGATTAAGTTGTTTAGTGGATTAAGTAGATTGGATAGTTTAGGAGATTAGGTAGCTAGATAGGTTTAGTGGATTGGGATAATTTATGTTTCATGTCTTATGTATTTATGATGTACGTATTACCTTCTTTTGCAAAGTATATGAAATTATGACATTGACTTTTAACGTATTTTTTATGATATTGAACTATATTGAACTTTCTTATTTTCATTAACGCAACAATTCCATTTTTAGTTTCTACGTTCTCGTTGGTTAATCCTTTGGATCTCGCGAAAAGTGATTTATTTTAATTCGTGTGTAATCTCTGCTCCTAAAATTATCATCTTCGTAATATTATTTCATTCGGTATAGCAGTTTCCAGTTTTTATTAATTATAGCGAAATCCGATATCGGAAGAAAAACAGAAAGAGCTTACACGGTCAATTTCAAAATTTCCATTTGTAAACTCGTCAAAGCGCTGAGTCAATCTACCAGATGCTGAACAGTTTCAATTTCCACGTTTCTTCGAGACACGTGCTGAAGCGACTTCGGGACACAAAAACGGGCGGAAGAGAAGTCTTTGGGTGCGTTAAATCCGATCGTTCCTCGCCTTCACACTCTGCAAATGTAATTACATTGAAGCAGATCCAATTAACATTTTGCCTAAGGGGAACGCGAGCACGCGAATCGATGGCCTTCTCTTGTGCAACTCGTAACGAGCTAACTTAATGGTTTCGCGTGAAAGTGTGTCGTTATATCGGGCGACCTGCGTTCTCTAATTGTACCATTTCAATATCTTGACATTTTCCCAATTTCAGTCTTATGTAGAATAAACGAAATACAACGTAAAGTTATTCTTTCCCAGAAAATTTCGCGATTTTCACTGCCGGAATAAGCGATCAACGTTTAACCTCGACTAATCGTGGAATAACGTTAAATTTTGAAGATTAAAAGAGAAAATTATGTAACGATGGTACGGGCTTGTGATCGAACGATTGATTCACGACGTCAAAGTATTCTCTAATATCGCTGTAAATTAATTAAAATCGTCGTAATCTTCCTATTTCACCGTAGATAAGTTGAAAATATAAGCGTTGCGACGAATCGCTCTAGGCACGTATCTAATTGTATTGCCATAAATTACGATTATTGCAGCGAATGCGCGTTAATAAATAACAATACGCGCAAGGCTATGTTTTTACAACGCAAATAGACCACCACCTCGACGCACTTGCCAAAACTTACGTAACCTTTTATCAGATACTTGCATTCGCTGGCATTCCGTAACCTACATTTCAAAAATACACAATCAGATGGGAGAGTGGCGGGCAAGAGAAGCACGTGAAATGTTCGGTATTTATATCTGGGCCAAGTTTCGCTGTATTTTCGAAATTTCGAAGCGCGACCTGCGTAGGAAAGTTCTCACGTTTTAATTCGCGGAATTCGACCTCTCCGACGATGTTCTAAATTAATCGCGCTCGTCGAACTTCGTGGCTCGATGGAAAATCGCTTTAACGTGGAATAAAAATACGTAGATACTGGGCTGGCCCGTGACCGATGGTGCAATTGGTTCTAAGGCGATTCTACGAGGAAAGATAAGGTGAAAATATAGAATAATATCTTTTCACGCGACGTCGCGTTTCCGAGAAAATCGAGTTTGAAAATTTCACGAGTACACTTAGACCTGACTCGTTTCGGACTGAGCAATGGTAAATATAATCAATAGGAGATTAAACTATGTGTGAAAATATGTAAAAAAAAAAAACGTTGAATAAGATTTTTTCACAAGATGGTTTCTTTTCGAGAAAAATAAATTTCACGATGTATCGCGCGCGTGTATCGGATCAGTTCTTAACTGATCACGTTTGAACTTTCTTTTCTTGAAAACGGGAGCTTAGACGGAAACTGTGCTGACATATTTCTTGCTGGTAATTTATTTGATCGCGTGTATGGTAATCTTTCGCTGATTGTTTACTTATACTTAGCCTGTGCTTAGCCGAGTTTAAGCAAACTTGATAAACGCTCAAACTTGATTTTCTCAGAAACGAAGCGTCGTATGAAACAATTTTATTCCACATTTTCGATTTATCTTTACATGTACGATCACCCTGTGGCCCGAACGAAGCATCCTTTTATATGGAAATAGTGAATTCTACTCGGATCGGTCGAGTACCAAGTTTCAGAGTGCTTTTGCAGCAAAGTTTCCTTTCTTTCCGATAATTCGTCGATTAAAACTCTACTTGCCAGCGTTGAGCAATTCGAGGAACCATAGAGCTTCAACAAAATTTTTCCAATCTGTCCGTTTAGAGAGCGACGTGTCTGTTCGTATTTATTTTACAAGATAAAGAGAATAGCGCGCGCACGAACAATAGCACCGGCAAGTATCCTTCGAAATTGGCTCTTATTTTGCGTTTGAAAATCTTCTTTGCGATCTGTAGAATCGTATCGTTTCCTATATTATACAACAGATCTACATCTCGTCACGAACAGCCGCTAAACCCTGTCTTCCATCGTAAATTCCGCTCCAACTACTGCAAACCTTGTAACGAACGAATTAACGCGAAGTTCGTGCAGACTTATCAACTCTGCTTCGTCACAGCTGCTCCTAAACTATTTAAAACTTCCACGACCACGGAATTATCCTCTTTCCATGCAGATTCTTTCAAAATTCTCCGATCCTTCGAAAGATAAAAAAAGAAAAAATGCCAATTTACCCTAAAATTGAAATCTGGATTCTGTCCAAAACTATCGCGTGGTTAAATCATTTTTCTAACTCGAGATATCCAGCGCATGAACGAAACCGAGATCCAGCGACAATATCGCGTTTGTCGTATCTGCTAGCGAGATTCGTCGATAGTCTCGCCGTGTGCCGCTAGCTCAGCTTTGTGGCCCTGGCGTTGTCATCGTGTGACATCGGCTCAACGTCGCGTGATTAATCCGCAACCGTGACGCTCCAACAACGGGAAAACTGCATTTTTTTTTTTTTATTTTCCTTTCTTTTTTTCTTTGCGTCCTCGCGTGTCCCTCGTCCACCAGCTGTTTCTGATCGCGCTGAATACACCGGAGATGCTGCATTGTTTCCGCGAGAGCGTGTTTCGTTGTTGCGGATGTACGTACGTTGAGCGCGTTGGTCGATGTGCATGTAAATGAGTTCGTTGAAACAACGACGCGGGTATTAAAGGCCAATGAGTATAATGAGCGCGAAAAACTTCGTGACGTTCACGAGCAGGATTTGCATACCTATCGCGAGTCTTCTATGGTTGCGCGATGCTTATGACGACAATGAGTTACGCTTACGGATCTTATTGTTAGTCGTAGTCGTCGTTGTTGCTTGCTATGGTGGCTTAGCATCGTTTAGACAGACTTTTATTGGGCTACGCTTCTGTAACTGCAAATTTGGCGACAATTATTCTTATTTAATCGTTTTCGACACTTCGGTAACGTGGTGACAAAATTTCAGTTTCTTTCGCGAAAATTTCGGATTATGTTTTTTAATTAAATTATGGAAGATTATTTTCACAAACTTCGCGTTAATTTCATTTGCCTAATTAAGAGACAAATAGGTGGGATAAACGTCACGACATGGAACAGAAATTATTAACGTGTAATTTTATCAAATATTTTGCGTCTGGTTTAGCAGGAAAAAATCCTGTGTAGCGTGCGATCAGGGAAAGTATAGCGTAGAGGGTACGTAACCCACGAGGCAGGGAATGTGTTAATATCGTGTTAACCTTCTTTTAACCAGACTTTTCCTTGCTCGTCGGAAAAAAAGTTACAGTCGAATCTGGTTTTCCATTGCGATGCGAGAAGTAATAATTGGTAGTATAAATATATTGTTTAACGAAAGATTACGGCTTCCAGGTACACGCTGTTGCAATTTATCTTAAGGATAGGTACTCTGAATCGTACAGATGTCTCGAACAGTTGGTTAACGTCGAAATACCCTCGTCTATCGAGTAGCTAAAACTGGTTCGTCACAAATGAAAAGACACCCTTGTTAAATAGGGTCAACTCTCCCCCATATTATCATAAGAATTAAATGGAACAAACATATGGTGCTAGGGGCGGCTTGGGTCCCCGAGAGACTCCTATACTGTAACACCTAAATAGTAAATCCATAATAACAAGCTTTTGCTTGGTCTCGCGAGGAGAGTGCAAGATCTTGCGTTTTGTTTAATTCAAAATTCCTAATCTCATAGGAGCATAAACTGTTTTAAACTTGAGATGTTTCTCAAGGTACGCTTCACGGTTGAAGATTCGCTAATGCATCGAACTACGGCTGAATTATTATTTTATTATTGTTACTACTGTGAAAATTAGTATTCTATATACGGTGTGAAAGAAACACGGACTACCGCGTAGAACAGCATGTAAATAGAATTGAATTTCAATTCGATCAAAGTTCGGTCAAGGATAGTTGGTTGGTTCAGGAGGTAGAATACAGGTTAATTGGTTTGTTTTTACAGCGAATATCGTACAATATTGCGTTGTGGTTCGTACATAGATACGTTAGTTCACCGCGGCGGAAACCGCGAGGCGTAATTCGCGCGTGTGAAAGCCGCTAAACGCTCGAATAATCCAATATCGAATCGACCGTGTTCGAATGCCAATTGGCGCGACTCGGAAGAGCTTGAAATTACGAAATCCTAGCGTACGATGTCTACTCGTCTAATAGAAAATAAACTAGACAGAAAAAAAAGAAGCTGAGAAGATACGCGGAGTAAATTTTTAATGAAAATAAACGGTGGCGTTGTTGAAAAAAGACTATGATCTCTTTCCGATACTCTTCGTCGTGTTCGATGCAACAGCGAATGAGAATGACACTTTTATGCATTCTTTGTTGAAATATGAGACGCCGAAGAAAACAAGTTTCTGCTTTCAGAATTGTAAATTGCCTTCATACGGCATTTCTATACGCGTGTATGTGAGTACACGCACATGCGCTTACATTGAATTCTTACAACGATAATCTGGTTTGTTCCACTTGCGAGAACTGGCTGCGTTTTCACTGTATGTCAGCAGGTAAACGTTGAAAAATATACGAAGTTTATTTCATTGCATCGAACTTGGTGAGCCGAACGAGATGTTACTATTCGCGTGTATGTTATTAGCCTCTACGATAGTTAAAGAAACAATGGGAAATGTAAGAAGATGTCTGAATTAATCATTTGGCCGTGGAAATTGCTATTGAACCGTTGAAAACCATCTAACCGCTTATCTTCCCTGAAAACCCGGGCCAATTGCCACAAATTCAATCCCCTCGAGCCTGTCATCCGCAAAATCCAAACAACCCCGACCTCTCTTGGCTTCGCGCCATTTCCTCGTACGAAAATTCGTAACATGCACGTTCCACTTCTCGTGTTTCGGCTCTCGCTTTCACTCGATGCGAGAAACACCTCTGTTCCCATTCAATCCGCGATTTATTTTCCTTTCGACGAATTCTCAACATTTTACCAATGTAAACACGATAGTCGCGTCTCGTGTCGGTACCAATGAAATCTCAAATATTTCCTACAAACTGCACCACGTATTCGTAATAATTTCCTATGGTAATTGTTGGAGTATCTCTCAACACAGTGGAATACTTTCGCGAGCCAAGTATACTACACACGTTGTAAGTACGAGGAACAAAGACATTTTCTCGTTACATTTATCGAAGGACACTGATAAATTTTATCCTGACACGTTCGACGAAAAATCGACGAACGTATGGAGAAGGAGGGAGTCCTTTCCTGGCGACGTTTTCGTTAATATTTTTTCAACGACCTAACGCGTATTTTAGCCATTTCTCAAAGAAGAGATCTGAGAGTAAGAAAATATTCTTCTTTTAATTATTTTCCTCGCGGAAGGTAGGAAACACTAGGAATCGTAAAAATCTTCTATCTAGGAAAAGATAGCACATTTTTAAAGTAAAAAAGTTAGAAAATAAAAGCGGCGAAGAGCATTCAATTTTTATCGAATATCATATCGTGTCCTGATACTTGATACTTATGGCAGATAGTGTACGTGGATCTACATAATTCGTCTTGATGGTCGACTGTAGAGGCTCGATGATTCAGGGGCTCGGGAAGAACGTTTGCATAAACAATCCACGAGCGCGTAACTTGCGTAATCGGCTGATGCATCGAAACATTCGATCCATTAGCACCGCGAGCATCGAATTCTACGACAGCGATGTTGTGTAGTGCGAATGCTTCGAAGGTTTTCGGGTTATTTTAAGTATCGTGTGTCGATCTCTCGAGAAATCATCGATCCCTATCGATAATGCATTAGCTGATGCGTCGTGATTAATACAAACGCTCTCTGTGCTCTTCTTCGCTCCGACGTATGTTACTAGCTTTTCAGTTCTTATCTGCTTCTTATTTTAATCCTTTGGAACTTTAAGATACGAACGAATTTCTTCCTTGTGATCCATTTCTAGAATAATATTGTACAAATTTTGCAAACAACCAAAGACGCGCGTACAACATCGTGACAATCGACGTTTTTTTTTGGAAATTTCGGTCAAATGCAAAAGAAAATATCGAACCTTACGCGCGAACTAATTTTAAAATTGCTTATCACGTTCTTCTCTTGTAGTTTTTACTTTCCAGCTATCCAGGTAAACAGATAACGTTAAAAATAATCAGCGTTACCTGGAAAAAAATTACAGAACAAGTAGGAAGAGTCTTGCAACCTTCCGAAGACACAAGTGGCATATTTAGACTAACCAGGAGAAATCAATCGCTCGTAGAGTTTTCAAGTGTCGAAGATTTAAAGAAGGAGGCGAATATAGCAGAAGAATATAAGATTTGCTTTTCTGTGTAGATTCTATGTAGATTTATGTTCACATCAACTACGATTACCTTATTATTAACGAAAGACGAGAATATACCGTTGTTCCGTGTAAGAAAGTAAGATTACCAAATTTACATAATCTTCCTTCCAGCTTGAGCGATATAGTTGCGCTTCCAAAGCTCCCCCGTTAAAATGGAAAGCATCGAGTGTACGGTTCCCACACGAAGTATCCCGAAAGAACAGTTTTCTGCCCTTACAATCGATAGGAAACGAGAGGGTGTGCCTCTATCTACCGGCGCGTTTCCCGGGGAATTCAGCCGAAAAGCGATAGAATCTGAAATGCTTGGGGTCTGAGACAGAAATTGCACCGGATAATCGGGTTTTCCTTTGGTTTACTTTTCAAACTGGTTCCCTATCCTACAGTTTCATTTCATTTATATTAACTTGGTCAAGCAGAAGTTAGTGAAAAGTGGACGTAAATGAAATTTACAAACTTTCTTCTTTCCTATAAAATTCATTACGAAATTAATTATTTAGAAAGCACGCAGCATCAGTTCCTTGTTTAAATAGATCGTAGGAGCGGGAAATTAGGGGGAAAGTAAATATCATCGAAGAGATACGTGAACAGAGTTTTGAAACTTTCCTGAAGAATAAGATTGCTCGTAAATATATTAGATTAATGCGTATGGGACGTTGCTGCTTAGAATAGTTTCGATTTAAAAGAGATGGCATCAAAGTTACCAAATATAAATCCGACGTTTCAGAAGATCAAAGGCATTCTGTATGTCCTGCCTGCACAATTTTCAATACATAAATTATTTTAACAGAGTCTCTAAATTAAAAGTACTTGCCAGCTAAATTTATTCTTCTCTTTCAAACTATGAAGGAACTAATTCGTTAAAATTATCTTAATAGTACACCGTTCATTTAATTATTTTTACGATACACGCACAAGCTCCAAGAATTCTTTTAGAAACGTAAAATAATGAAACCAGTTAATCGTTGGGACGTTACTCTCGCGAACGTATGATATTTCGAACGAACCGGCGCTGTTCAAAATTTATTTGGTGGAAACGATATTTTCTCGATACGACAAATCAAATCTCGCGAATGACGATTGATTCTAACGAGATAAGGACGCTCAGCATCCCTGTATTTCGTGTGTAAATCTGTCAAACACACGATACGACGGGCACCTTGCCGGCTGCCGAATTATGTCAAATGCAGCGCGTGTCATATTAATGGCGTTGATCCGCAGGACTTCAACCGGTACTCGCCTGGTTTCTTCGTTTGAAAAGTCTCGTTTGGAAGAGCGGACGAATGGTTTTGCATATTTCTGCCCTTGCGGCCAGCATTTTATCGGTTGTCACGGAGACACGCGTCGATGAGCCGTCACCGTGTAAGGGCGTTTATTATCGACCAGGAAAACGTTGTTTGCGATGCCGGTAACGCGAACGATGCTTCGGAAATTCGAAGTAGGCCACCTTAAAGGAGATGCTGCGAGCTACTGCGACTTAGGCGACTTTCAGATTGCACGTACCAATCGTCTATCCGGCTTTTTAACCAATTAACTTGGGGCAAACATGGGGTTAATTTGTCGCCTGCATTGTCTACATCTTCGACATGGTCATTTGTTTACCCACGAATCATTCCTTTCAGCGATTGATTCTTACTGATTGTAGATACGCTTGCGAGAAGTTTATAGAAAATTTATAGAAGATATTTATGGAACATTTGAAGACGTAAAAGTTCATAGAACATGCGTGATGTTTAAAAAATATGTTATCTAAAGTATAGTATTTATCGTTATAATTATAACGTTAAACAGACGTCTTTGCCTAGGTCTTATTGCTTTAGTTGTATTCGTAAAAAAAAAAAAAATGAATTTGCACGACGGTATTTATAAATCTAATAAATCTAAAAATGAAACATATAAAAAAGCTTATAAAACTAGGAATCATCCAGTTTGAATCGGTTATTTATTTGCGTTACATCTTGTCTGTTTCAGAATTGCCAGCCGAGGAGGGTAAGTTTTTCCCAGCGAAAGGTTTCTTCCCTCTGTGACGATCGATACGGTAAGCTGTTTGGATAACAAATTGGCATTGATGCTATCTGTAGAGTATCACGGTGTAAACATCGTATTTCCAGATAATGGTAGGATACTTTGCGACAAGCTGGTAAAAATGATGATGATGATAAAGAAATCAGATATGTATTTTAAATAAGTATCTTTATTCAAGAACTCAAGCACTTGTGCATTTCTTTACTTCTTTATCGCTTTTATAATCGCTACCGGATTACTTTTATATTAACTGACGCAGACACATACATACACAGCAGCACATAAAATGTGCATATCGATACACTGTGTTGTCCGTCGAATCAAATATTTATTTTTCCATTCAATTTGTCCAATTTAATCGCTGAAATAACGCGTTAACGAAAGTATGCGAAAATAAAAGGAAATAACGTGCGATGAAAGGTGGCAATCAAACTAATATTTAATCAATTTCGAGCATAAAATTACACGCCATTTACATACCACACGCCCTTACACTTGTCAAGAAAAATCCTCATTGTATTTCTCACAGCATTTATATTTAATGACCAAGTCCAAACGTATTGATCTAATCTCAGTTTACTGTGTTAAGTTCAAAGCTCGATACCGCTAGAACGAAACGTAGAACCAGATAAAAAGACGCTTGATCGGAAAATAACGTTATGTGACGATATTCTTTTATAGCGACCATGTTTTGGCGTTCGTTCCTTGGACATCGCGTAAGACGAGGCTTATCTCAAGACACTCGATGACACGCGCTCGACGTCATTACCAATGTTCTTTTCGAGCGAGAAAATATTCCTTGCGTCGTTGATCGCTTTACAGATCGCACGACGTGGAAACACAGTCGCGACTCGTCCAATGCCAGACCCCTGGCAGTCATAGGTTCTCCCACAGGTTTCAGATCATGTAAAATCGAGGCTTCTTTCTCCTCTTTGTTTACGTATTTACCGCGTAACTCGTAGTACCTTTTGACCCTTTAAAAATAGACGCACTTGTACGTGGTCGCGCCTCAAAAGCCATTCGGCGATCCACTTTCTTCTTATCGTTAGCCTTAGAGCCGCTAACTATTTTTAAAATGATAAATTTCGTGAAATGCGCCGCGGTTCATCCAATTAGTCCAGTTCCACGGTTTTGTTCTTAAGCTGTCTCGAGGGGTTTTCGAGTAATTTCGATGCAGAGAACGAGATATCGGTTTCGTTCCGACTGTTTCTTTTTATCCTCGCTTCTCCTTGTGTAAGAGGCACCAGTTAAGCAGTTTAACTTGGAAAGCGCATCTAACGCGACTTCGAAGCGACGTTCCTTTAGATCGGAGAAGAAGATCGTCTCTTTGCGGTTGATTTTTCTATCGGGAATTTAGTACTAGTAGTTGCATAAGCCAATCCTTTTGTTCTTCAGGTCGACTGGAATCAATTTTATCGCATGGAACGAAGATCAAAACTTCGGTAGAATAGAACGCGTCCTTGATACTTCTTACATGTTTCGTATATATTTCGTTGCAGAGTTCGCTTGAATACAGTGGAAATCCATTTACCTGAACCAAGCGAAAGTTCGCAAAGAGTTCGTATAATAGTTGTTGCAGGCTAGTTCACCAATTTCTTCACGCTACGAGCTTACTAAATAGTTTCGATTCCCATAACGAGGAATCACGTTCGAAGTACGTATTTTAGATTTTCATTCGGATAAGTGCAAATTCGATGAGCTCGCCTCGAATCAGATTCTAAATCACATTCTCGTTTCAATAACTCAAGTTTGAATAAACTGAGTTCCACTGTACTTTACGTTCGTCTTTATCGCATGATTGATCCTGCTCCATATGAAATAAGTAGATTGTAAAATTTCGGTTTAATAACCGGTGTTCGGATAAATGAATTCCAATCATTTCATATCCAATGTTTCTAGCATGATCGATCGTCTTGCTCGTCGGAGGAAGTTCGAAATTCTCGCCGAAAATGCAGCAACCAGTGGGACGCTGCAATTTTCCCGTTATCGTACTCGATCCTCGTTATTACGGCGCTTAAATCGATCAAGAAGCTCACAGCTGTAAACGACGTCAAAGGAGTTGGTCGATCGGAGGTGTTCAAAGACGCGAGATGCCTTGGGAAATGCGGAACGCGGCAATATCGAGCACTTAGGCCAGCGAGCTGTGTCTGGATGCGAAGGCAGATGCCGTGGATGATAGTTGGCGTCATTATCAAAGCAGGCCAGGCCTGTCTACATTGCATTATCGTTTCACGCGTGCACGTGGTCGTGTACATAGCATAGAAAGAGGAGAAGCTGAAGGGAATAAACGCGAACGTCGGTTACGTCTGTAGCCATTTAATTGCGAGTCAACGTTACGCTGGATCATAAGGTGGTATCCCATCACCTTCTTTGAAGTCGATCTTCCACATCGTTAGGATCCACTCGTTTTCTTGCTTTCTAGTCGGAAGAATAGGACGATTGCCAACGATGGTTTGAATTACGGTTGGATTTATCAGGTGTGAGCCGAGGAATCATGGAATGGGAAGTTGGATTGCTTTGAAATTAGCCGTGGAACTTGGCATGAGAATCGAACACAGGATTTTTTTTTTTTTTTTTTTAGTATTTTTGCAACGTTCTTTTGTGTTATGGAGCAGGCAGGAAGTTGGTTTGAATGAAACAGTTGTTGGAATAAAGATGGAGAAGCGAATGATTTTTTTAATAGTTTTACAACGTCGATTGAATATTGCTGTGCAATTGATCATGGAACTTACTGCTAGAACGAACATCGAGGGAACATATCTCTTAGTATTTTCGAAATATTTATTTGCCTTGTGGAATATAGCTATTATGTTGTTTCAGCTGGAGTTAGATTGACTGGATCGACTTAAAATTGGCTGTGGACTGTTACTCGAAACGAACGATCGGCGTTGAATCTTTTAGTACTTTGGAAACGTTAGTTTGAAATACGACGCAGCTATGAAGTTATCTTAAATGGAATATTGGCTATGATGAAAGTCGAGGAGTGTTGAATTCTCTAGCCATTTTCCAGCATATAGGTTGAATCGACCATAAAGATATTCCGGAACGAAGGTGTTCGAGGGAAAAGTATAGTTTGGAATAAAGTTTCACTGAAATTGAATACAATATTCTAATTTCGAAGAAGTTTTCGCTTGAATTTTATACGATATTAAAATTTCGAATTTGGTATTCAAATAAATGCGAGACTCGTTCAACGTTTCTAAGACAAACAACATTTTCAAGCAGCAAGAGCTTTATATTTCCTTTGCGTCCATAAAATCGCGACACCAAGTATAACTATTGGTAATTGAAGAGAGTGGCACGCGATCCGTCACCACGAGTCTCGTGTTCCTCTATGCAGTTTAACGTTTAGTCAGAGAGAACAACGAGACGTTATAAACTTTTCTCGCGAAACGATATACGTTTCTTTCTACCTTGAATCATTACGTTGCTTTTCTAATCAGATCCACTTCTTCACGTTGTATGATCCACGTCACACGTTGACACGTCGACTGTCACGCGAATCCGATACATTTTCTTCTGGCAATAGATCAAAATGTATAGTACGCCATGGCGTTTAATTTCTGCCAACTGTTATACCTACATCGTATTTACGATCTTGTTTTTTGCGACGATATTATCAAAGCCATTCGCATTGTTGAAAATTGATTAGTCAATGGCATTTATCTTACTTTAATCGTTCTAAAAAATTTAGTAGCGTGAGTCACA
This sequence comes from Bombus impatiens, assembly GCF_000188095.3. Classification (NCBI taxonomy): domain Eukaryota; kingdom Metazoa; phylum Arthropoda; class Insecta; order Hymenoptera; family Apidae; genus Bombus; species Bombus impatiens. The sequence continues at coordinate 313,777 of NT_176552.1, read as the reverse complement.
CCGATGACCGTCGTCTCTGTCGAAGTGTTCAACCGATTTTTCCGCAAAGCAACGATATTTGTTCGAAGAATATTTTATATCACCCGAGAGAGCATAACAGAAACGAACGACGTAGAGAGATACTCGTAAAAGAGACCTCGTAACTCGATTTAACTTTAGAATTATGTGAAACTCGTCCCTTAACGCTTCAGTTTCTCCCGGTCCGTAAATGCGAATCCAGAAGTTGGAAATTGGAATTCTCGATTTCCAATCCCTGCATTTCCGCGCCAGCAAATTACCGGTAAATCGTTGCCTTTTCGGCGAGTCATCATCGGCTTTCTCGAACGAAGAATCGGCTATTGAAAATCGACGTGTCCAAGTTACGTCGAGCTCTCCGCTTCGCGTAATCACGCGCTTCCGTTGCTGTTAATTTCGCATCATAACATTCTTCACTAAAAATTGTATTGACGTAGATTTGTTAATCGTGGCCGCGTTAATGCGATTTCTTTCACAATTTAACGACACCGGCCGCGATCTCGCCGTGGCCTGTCTCTCTTTTCTCTTTCTCGTCTTCGTTCGTTGCTCGTTCTCTGTCCGAACGTCACCGATCGACTAACAATATCCGTATTGCGCGGACAAATACGGTGATGAAACTGATGCTTGCACAAGAGACGTCAAAAAGTACTCGGATGACATTATCGTCGTGGAATCGCGTTCGAAAGAGTCACCTTGATTGCCAACGCCATACGAACTTTTCAACTTTCAATCGCTTTCGTCCTATTTTTCTTTCTCTCGTACTGAAAAATGAATTACGTATTTCAAGCCTTTGAAGCTTTTTCCGTGTTATATCTGAAAATCGGATAGACAATGTCCGTGCTCTGGTTCGTTTATCTTAAACGTGTCAAGCTGTTTCGCGCTTTTGGAAGCACGTACTACTCTGCAAGCGTTTTCATTTAAGTAAATTCTAAAAATTTACATATATAATTCGAAGAATGGTTTTATAGAATAATTTCGGCAATATCTTTTACCTTTCAAGTCTTCTCTGTATAATATCGAGAAATTAGATCTGAAACTATAATTTGTCGCGCAAGATACAACTTTACAAAATATTTTATACTCAAAATTGTAACCATAGAAGATTACCGACCATGATAGAGACGTAAAGTGCATTACTCCGGCACGAAGCTATTTTATAAAAAAATTAAAAAAGGAAAGGGGGAAAATTCAAAAATTTTAACGAAATTGGAGTGCAAAAAGTGAACGTTAAAAGTGCTTCTGGCGGAGGAAGAGGATCGAAAAGCGCGGGAGACACGGATGACGAGGTAGAAACGCGTTCCTATAATTGCTCGGCAATCTGATTTTCACTTGTCTTTGCTCGTAGATTACAATTAATGAAATCGTCGATCGTACAGCACGTTGAAGCGACATGACGTCAATCGTATGCTGGCAAAAGGCACTTGCTATCAAGGACACCATAGTCTGCTCCCGATTACTCTCGGTTCTGCCATCTTTTTCCTCTCTCTCTCTCTCTCTCTCTCTCTCCTTTTCTCCCTTTTTCCACATTTATCCATAGAAGATAGATCACGAAGCCAACAGATCGCGATAGGTTTTCCCTTGACGATCGCAATTGTACCTGTTGTTTCAATACATTTTGCAATTGAACCTTTTTCCCTCAATGACACATATACGAAGATTTTGATTTCCTTTTTGGGAATGACAATCGACGTAGGATTTTATTGACAGTGGCATCGAAGTACTTAGCTTGGAAAGTTACCATTTCTTTTTTTCCCCAATGACAATATCTTTTTCCTTTTTTACGTTAAATCGAAATATTTAATACTATTGTTGCCGCTGATTATTTGCTATCGTTTGATAAAACCTATGTTACTCTTGGTCGTACGTTATGTAGGAAAATTTGATGGATTTTTCTAAGATACCGCGATTCGATGATATCAACTCGGTGGTTGAGTGTCTTCTTACGTACATCCATCGATTCTCCAAAATGATACTGATATCATTTCTCTAACGAATAAACCATTTTCCTTCTGGAAATTAAACTACAATCAGTGTCGTTCAAAAAGAGAAGAAATGTTTAAAAAAAATATGCCAATTTGTTCCTTCCATCCAGAAGCTCCTATTTTTATACTAACGAATCGAATCATAAACGTTGGATCTATTTACCGAGACGATCGTCCTGTGTGTGAAGATATTTTATCCGCAGGAATATGGAAGAACGATAAAAATTTAATATACTTTTGGCAATTTCAGGAAAGTCCATATGGCAACTCGTGTTGGAGCAATTCGACGACCTTCTAGTTAAGATTCTTCTATTAGCCGCTATTATTTCTTTTGTACGTATACATTCTATCCACGAATTATGACATTTTTGTTCCATATCTATCTATCCCATCGGTAGTTCATCGACGCGATGATAAAAATTTTTCTTTCAAATCTCGCGGAAAAATAGCTGCTATCGGTTTCAATTTCGCAAAAATAGCGAAACGATAACATCGGTTACAGTGATTCTGACGTTCACATGGCTTGAGATTGTTTCAAGTACATCGATGACGATCATAGATAGCATTTCGATTGTGATAAAAGGAGTAAAAAATTTGTGAAAAATTATCGACACGCTCGAATCGTTAATCGCCGATCGAAATACGTCGAAACGTTTTGCTTTTTTCGAAGGTAAACGTTCGAATGTAAGCGGCCACCGTTTATTTTTAGACGTGACGCGAAACAACGGTAATTAATAAAATCTAAACGGTGCATAATAATGCTCGTCCGCGGGCCGCTTAGTGATTATTAGTTAGCAACGAAGTCGTACGTACTATGTTTACGAGCGGGTTCAAGGCTCACTCATTATAAATACATCTGGTTTCAAAGGTGAAAAAATAGCCTATCGATCTGTCGCCGAGCTACGCAGAGTATAGTTATCCTTACGCACGTGTAGAAGATTCGTAATAGATGTTGCGAACATATCGTCGAGTTTAAGACGTAGAAAGTTATCTGTTTAAACGCGGCAGATGCAAATCATTTGATTCTCTGGATCTTTCGAGTATTTTAGTTAAGCTGTTTTATAGTATAAAATAATAGTTGCACTAATTTTTCTTAGTTTTTTATTATCTCGATCAGTGCTTAAGTGTCATTAACAAAGGAATTGACTGATACACGCTGATCTGATTAAGATTTTGCGCAAGTGTTTCGTTAGACTTACTTAAGAATTTAGACGTAATTCGTTCGTACCTGTCTTTTTTTCTTTAATGTGTGTGGATATAAATCATAAACGCAACAAGATATCAAAAATGGATGAAATAGAAGTTATATCGTGTTATGTGTGCGAAAATTGTTTTGAAAAATTCACCGTTCTTCGGAAATTATATAAAAACGAGACTTCTTTTCAGAAAAATTTTCGCACAGTTTTATAGATCTCAAGACATGGTATAACTTTTTGATGTCTTTTGTCTTTCACGATTTATTAGCATACTTGCATAAAAGAATCGGCTCGGTTAAAAGGCTTGATTTCTATTTTAAAATAAAAAACAGGCACGAACGATTTACGGTCAAATTTTTGTATGAACACCTGTACAAAATTTCATCCAACTCCGCGTGTATCAGTCACCAGGGTTCCCGTGTAAGTTTTATATTCTAAAAGTCCTTTTCTGTTCTTTTAACTATTATTCCATATATAGGGCGGTTGATAACTGGTGGTACAAGCGGAAAGGGGGTGATTCTACGCGAAAAAAGAAGTCGAAAATATAGAATAACAATTTTTCGTTTGAGGCTTTGTTTTCGAGAAAATCGACTTTGAATTTTCGCTCGGTACGCATGCACTTTATCACGTCTCGTTAGAACATAC
>NT_176552.1:191714-308978 GCF_000188095.3 Bombus impatiens | reverse complement strand
CCGAGCGAAGATTCAAAGTCGATTTTCTCGAAAACAAAGCCTCAAACGAAAAATGTTTGTTCTATATTTTCGACTTCTTTTTTCGCGTAGAATCACCCCCTTTCCGCTTGTACCACCAGTTACCAACCACTCTGTATACGAGAGCGGAACTATCGGGCAACATTTGAGCTGCAAAAATAAAACATACGTACACGGTGATTTAAAATTTCTCAGTCAAAAATCTTTCGTTTGTTATTAATAAAAATATTGAACGCGCGATAAGAGATTATACAACGCACCGATCGTTGCTGCCGCTAAAAAGAATTTCAATGATCTCGTATAATAAAAACGTCTTGTATAAGCAAATTAGAAAAATGTCGCCGACCTATCGGTCCTTCGACCTGTCGTTCTTCGTTTCGGGACAGTACGACAATAAGTACGTTCTTGTTTCCTTTGTTATACATTTTCCCTACTGCCTTTTAGTGATAACAATACTGTTCAGAAGCATTTTACATTTACATAGTCATATATGTATATCATATATTTCGTCTATATCTATAACTGAGGCAGGAAAAATCGCATGATAGAAACCTGCACGAATGTACATTTCTAACGAACGAATTCACGATTCTCCAGGTATTAGCTTTATTTGAGGAGCACGAGGATGCGTTCACGGCCTTCGTCGAGCCCTTCGTCATTTTGCTCATTCTTATTGCCAACGCCGTGGTCGGTGTGTGGCAAGAACGTAATGCCGAGTCTGCGATCGAAGCGTTGAAAGAGTACGAGCCTGAGATGGGCAAAGTCCTGCGAATGGACAAAGCCGGCGTGCAGAGGATTCGTGCCAAGGAGATCGTGCCCGGCGACATCGTAGAAGTGTCCGTCGGTGACAAGATCCCGGCCGATATCCGTCTAACCAAGATCTTCTCGACTACCCTCAGGATCGATCAGTCTATCCTGACCGGTGAATCTGTCTCGGTGATCAAGCATACGGATCCTGTGCCTGACCCACGTGCCGTCAATCAGGTTCGTGTAGTTGATATAATATTCCCATGGTTTTGCGAACGATGAACATTAAGGCTAAAATTTTCTTTCGGGTATTTAGAGTAATATTTGGAATAATATCTGATAACGAATTTCAATAACGATATTGAGAAATTGACAGGACGCGAAGTCGATCAGTTTGACATCTAAGGATCTGCTAACTGATCAGACCATTGACCAAAATTGATAAAACATAATCTTATAATCTTATTTCCATCTTACTTTTTCCTTCCGTAATAATTTTATTTTCCTTTCGTCACACAGGACAAGAAGAACATCTTGTTCTCTGGTACTAACGTAGCCGCGGGTAAGGCTCGCGGTGTCGTCATTGGAACTGGACTGAACACCGCCATTGGTAAGATCCGTACCGAGATGTCCGAGACCGAGGAGATCAAAACGCCTCTGCAACAGAAACTGGACGAGTTTGGCGAACAATTATCGAAGGTTATCTCCGTGATCTGCGTGGCTGTCTGGGCTATCAACATTGGCCACTTTAACGATCCCGCTCATGGTGGATCCTGGATCAAGGGAGCCATCTACTACTTCAAGATCGCTGTTGCCCTAGCCGTAGCCGCCATCCCCGAAGGTTTGCCGGCTGTAATTACCACTTGCTTGGCTTTGGGTACCCGTCGTATGGCGAAGAAGAACGCCATCGTGCGATCCTTGCCATCCGTCGAGACCTTAGGTTGTACCTCTGTCATCTGTTCGGACAAGACTGGTACCTTGACCACCAACCAGATGTCTGTTAGCCGGTAAGTTATGTCGATGGACTATTAGCACGATGTTCGTAATTTTTATGCTGATTTGGGAATTTTCAAATTTTCGTGGTACCAACGTGGCACTAGTCGAACGTTCATAATGATGATTTTGTGGCCAATAATTAATTCTTGTATATTTTTCTCTAAGAATTTACAAATTGTTACAGAATGTTCATCTTCGATAAGATCGAGGGCAACGACAGCAGCTTCCACGAATTCGAGATCACTGGTTCGACCTACGAACCAGTTGGTGAGATTTTCTTGAGAGGCAAGAAGATTCGTGGTCAAGACTACGAAACTCTTCACGAAGTCGGTACGATCTGTATCATGTGCAACGACTCCGCTATCGATTTCAACGAATTCAAACAAGCATTCGAGAAGGTCGGCGAGGCAACAGAGACTGCTCTTATCGTTCTTGCGGAGAAGATCAATCCGTACGGTGTCTCTAAGAGCGGACTGGATAGGCGTAACACGGCCATCGCTGCTAGACAAGACATGGAGACGAAATGGAAGAAAGAATTCACTCTGGAGTTCTCTCGCGATCGTAAATCTATGTCTTCTTACTGTACACCCTTGAAACCAACTAAATTGGGTACTGGACCGAAATTGTTCGTTAAGGGCGCCCCAGAAGGTGTTTTGGACAGGTGCACGCACGCTCGTGTTGGATCTACCAAGGTTCCTCTTACATCTACTCTGAAAAATCGTATATTGGATCTGACTCGCCAATATGGTACTGGCCGAGACACTCTGCGTTGTCTTGCTCTTGCTACTGCTGATCACCCAATGAAACCCGACGATATGGATCTTGATGACTCCACGAAGTTCTACACGTACGAAAAGGACCTCACCTTCATCGGTGTCGTTGGTATGCTTGACCCACCTCGCAAGGAAGTATTTGACTCGATTGCCAGGTGTCGTGCCGCTGGTATTCGTGTTATTGTCATTACTGGCGACAACAAGGCTACTGCTGAAGCCATCTGTAGACGTATCGGTGTCTTCGGTGAAGATGAAGATACGACCGGAAAGTCATACTCTGGACGTGAATTCGATGATCTTCCTTCGTCGGAACAGAAGGCTGCCTGCGCCAGAGCTCGTTTGTTCTCTCGTGTAGAACCCGCTCACAAATCCAAGATCGTTGAGTTCTTACAAAGCATGAATGAAATTTCGGCTATGGTAGGTTATTTAATCGATGCTGTCTATATATCGTAAGAAATGTAAGTCGTGATTTTTATTTTTATTTTTTATTTTTTTTCCTTCCTCGATCATAGACTGGTGATGGTGTAAATGATGCGCCTGCTCTGAAAAAAGCCGAGATTGGTATTGCTATGGGTTCTGGTACCGCTGTCGCGAAATCTGCCTCTGAGATGGTATTAGCTGACGATAACTTCTCTTCCATTGTCGCCGCTGTTGAGGAAGGTCGTGCCATCTATAACAACATGAAACAGTTCATTCGTTATCTGATTTCTTCCAATATTGGTGAAGTCGTAAGGTTTGTACGGATAAACCAATATGTGTATCAAATATTGATTAAAGAAACGGTAAACAACTTACTCAATTCTTCTTGATAATTATAGTATATTCTTGACTGCCGCCCTTGGTCTTCCCGAAGCTCTGATCCCTGTACAACTTTTGTGGGTCAACTTGGTAACTGACGGTCTTCCAGCTACTGCTCTCGGTTTTAATCCACCTGATTTGGACATTATGAGCAAGGTAACGTTGTCAAGTAAATAAGTTGTATTTTATGAAAATGTAAAAGGAAATTATAATTATATTTATAATATTATAGCCTCCTCGTAAAGCCGACGAATCTCTCATCTCTGGTTGGTTGTTCTTCCGCTATATGGCTATTGGTGGATATGTAGGTGCTGCGACTGTTGGATCAGCCGCGTGGTGGTTCATGTACAGTCCGCATGGACCACAGATGAGCTATTATCAATTGGTAATTATCATATTAGTCGATGCTCTTGATACGTCATCGTAACGATAATTGCTGTGATTTTCAGACTCATCACTTGGCGTGCTTGGGTGGTGGCGATGAATTCAAAGGCGTTAATTGCAAGATCTTCACAGATCCTCATCCCATGACGATGGCTCTGTCTGTACTCGTAACCATTGAAATGTTGAATGCTATGAACAGGTGATACCATACAAACGAATCTCCTCTTGTAAACGTTTAAACTTATATTAATTTCTACTTTACTTTCTTTTTATTTCCTTTCAGTTTATCTGAGAATCAGTCTCTCGTCACTATGCCGCCCTGGTCTAACATGTGGCTCATTGCCTCTATGGCTCTTTCTTTCACACTCCACTTTGTCATCCTTTACATCGACGTCCTTTCGGTATATAAAGATGCAACAAAAAGAACTGCTGCTCATTTTCTCACTGTTCTTATATGGATGTAATGTAATAACATAAATTATTATTTGTTTTAGTCTGTATTCCAAGTTACTCCTCTAACGGGCGAGGAGTGGGTTACCGTTATGAAGTTCTCCATTCCAGTGGTACTTCTCGACGAAACTCTTAAGTTCATTGCCAGAAAGTTCGCAGATGGTGAGAATCCAATTGACTCAGTGCTTTGGATCGTTCTAATGTGGGCTGTGTTCTTTGGACTATTAAGTATTTGTCCCATATAGAACGTCCGTGAAAACAAACATTTAGTCTAACAGACAGTGTTTTTCCTATGGAAAACATTTTGCAACTGAGTTCTCGGACTTGCAATTGCATTTAAACAAAAACCGAAGTTCTTCCCCGTTGCCCGGGAAGCCTCGAAGATAAGTTATTAATTGAAGTGCGTTTAAGTGAGATTTTAACCAGTTTGACTGTTGTGCATGGTGTTAGTACAACCAATACAGATTTGCCACCAAGGCCCACCATGCCCGCATCACACCGTACCCTGAAGTCGCTCTACAATCATATTACGGGTTTCAGTGGCTTCGAGTGATAAAAAAGAGACCCCGCGCAATCAAAACTATTGTGATTGTTAAATTATTTTCTACGAGTGCCTTTTAAACATTAACTTTCCCTCCCCAACAAAAGAAAAGAAAGAAACGACACCCACCAATGTTTTTTCTAACCTTGATACATTAGTACACCCGTTTCCCTAACCCTGTTGTTAAAACGTATACACATTGCATGATATTTGAGCACAATGCACTTCTAAAACATTAATTTATTCATCGATAGTTTGTGGTAATACCTTCAATTCTGTGTAGCCTGTATATTACTGTTTTATACGTACTGCACATCTGACGATGTCTTAGCGTTTTGTAACTGAGAAGCAAGTTATTGCAAGTAAAGTCGAATATCAAAATTCTCTTTGAATTAGTTAAAACATCGACAGAATAGAGTCCTAGAGAGCATGTTGCACGATATTTTGCGGTAGTTCTATTTTTGGACACTTAACTTTTCTAACGCACAGCAGCACACACGTCATACAATTTTGTTCCTTTCATTTTTACTCGAAGAACATCCTTAGATGTTTTATATTTTCCATGCCGTATTTATTCCTAATTTTAATTTTCTCTCACTGTTTATCTTTCTATCTAACTCTAGCCGCTTTTGTTGTTGCTTGTTCTTAAAACACTTGTTGTTATTCGTTAATCCTTAGCACTTGGAGTGTCTCCTTCGATCAAGACGACAAAACTGGAACTGCCTAACCCGTTGCTGAAATATCAACGCAGAGATTGTGCATGAAGTTGAAAAATTAATGGATCTCACCTTTGAACCCGTCTATTAACTATGTCTTCCTTCCCTCGTAGACGAGTAATTGCATGCACAACCGTACTACCGATGGTAAATCTTAACCAAAACAAGAATATTCACCTCGTAGAACAATCACTAACAATGGTTTTCGAATCCTGCTGTGCTTTACCTATTTCCTTGATGATACTCAATTGTTACATCTGTTTAAGGCATTCTTTAATTACTCGATATTTAGCCTGGTACAAGTAAGAGTCAACTTCAACAGTGTACAGGTAAAAAACGAAATTTACGTATACTTTAAACTTTACCTTCGAATTACGTTAGCACGGCAGGATCATCCTAACATCTTTGCACTATCATTGCATCCACGCTGTTACCTTCACGTGTACTTTACTGGATGTGATTTGTGTCTAAACAATCGATGCCACGTAATAGATTTGTAATACCACTAATTCACCGGACACGGACTGCAAAGGCTCGTGCGTATAAGATACAAAAAAGAAATAATTCGACACTGATCTATGGTCTTTGACAGTCCGTGTCTCGTCATATTAATCTCCCTCAGGATGGTGGTCTGAACACGAGAACGCTCGATCAGGAAGTATATCTTTGTTCCTATTAACAACAATTGCCGACAGTTCAAGGCATTGGAATCTCTTCACCTGACTCTTTCATTGTGGAATTATAGGTAAATAGCGGACGATAGTTTTAGCGTATTTGAATAATATATCATTTCTACGAAAGTACACGTTATCAGGTGAATAAAATTGACTTTAATCAATAAGTCGACTAAAGTGGATCACCGCGATGAAAGAGTTGACGCCATCACGAACGTTCACTGTCCGATAATCTATTTTTTCTCTCTTTTCTTTGTACAGAGACACGATACAGTTTTCACATATAAGAAATTGTAAAAATGAATGTTATGAATGTTATTTACCCTGGACAGTATAAATGTGTTAGATCAGTTCTTGACACGTTACAAACGTTGCTCAGTCGAACGTCCAAGAGAACTGCATAGCTTTTCCTCTATAAATACTTTCATATCCTCATTATCATCATCGTCGTCGTTTTCTTCTTTCTCTTCTTCTAGTTGTTCTTGTTGTTACAACCAACGTAGATAAGAATGCTCGAGCATCGAACGAGATTTCGAGTTCAGATTCGCCATCAGATACACCCATGCTATATAATATACACGCGCCACATGCGAAAGCGAAAGATCCGGTGTCGTCACGAGTATACGTGGGCCTTTTTAACGCATCTAACTGCTGTCTCTTAGTCATTTCTCTCATTCGGGGTTTTATAAATCGTACCACGTTAGGAAGATACGAAGAAAAAAATAGTGTCATTCGGCCGAGTCGAGTGCCGTGTTTTCATTTTATATTTTTTTTTTTTTTTTTTTTTTTTTTTTTAGTATGACGTAATTTAACACAGAAGAAACAAGTTGCAATAGATAAAGATCGGACAAAATTTACAAATATCGGTACGCGAAATCGTTGAGCTTGATGAATATTTACATCGATCGTGCAGTGTGGAAACAGACGTAGCAGCGCAATTAAAGTCTCATAGGGAACACTAATTGCATGTCATTAATTTACGAACCGCGTTAGTAATAAGCAAATGCTTAGCGAAGTCCGGTTACGAAGTTACGCGACGAGAACGAAAGAAATCCTTCGCATTTTCGAACCCACGAACCAGTTCGAATAAAATAATTATGCAACTTTTTTTCTAACAAACGTATCTGTTACATAGCAAATTGTCTGAGCGTGCCCTTATCTCGATTCGAAATCTGCATCACTTCCATCCTCTTGAATATGTGTAGCCATCGAGCCGAGAAAGCCGACGATAAACGTTCATTGGCGTAGTAAAACGCACTCTTGTCGATCTTATTTCGCGTAAAAGAAAAATTAGAACACTCAGCAGGACAATTTTCGCTAGGAAACTTCAATCCCGAGGAACATTATGTTTTCAATGTTAAGTATGTGCAAGTATTTAGGAAAAAAATCTTATTCAATCGGAAATTGACGAAGCGCGGATAAACTCGAGTTTCGCGAAGATCGTCGTTCTGCGTTACAACGCGTTCTATTGGGCTGGCAAGTAGGTGATTGCGGATTTTGTCATTAGGTGGCAATCACCAATAGTACGATTACTTCTCCAACGCCCTCTTTATTTGTCTCGTTAGAATTATCCGTTTTAGAACGATTTTTTTTTTTTTTTTTTTTTTTTTTGGCGAGCAAACTAAGGCGAAATATATAAAAATCGGATAAGCCATTCCTCGACCACGTGCAAACGCAACAAGACTGACGATGTGGCCTCGAGGATCAGTTTGCGTACCTTTTGCGTTCAAAAAAAGACGAGACGATGAGAACGTTCTCTCTTTTTTTTCTCCGTTCTTTTTTTCTTTGTGTGTCCACCGTTCGTTCGACGCGACGAGTGCATATAATTAATTTAATTCTGCGTGAGACAGCGCCATTCGCAGTGTAACGACTAGTGTAATATATAAATATACATATATGTATGTGTATATATATATTAATTACCGGTTAGGGCGCCATACTACTTTGGTATGGACATAATTAAACTTAATCAGACCCGTGAAGCAAGGATTCGTAAAGAAACATCGAAAAGACTTGTACAATCCGTTTGTCCACGTGCTTAAGGTGCAGCGCTAGAGCGTGCGCGCACTCTAAACCACGCTTTTATTTTATTTCATACTTTTCCCTCCTTTCTCGACTGTATTCAACTCACTAACTTGTATGTTTTATTCGAAATAACGGAATTTACTTTTTGTACAGCGAGATATGATGAAGTATCGGCACGATTTTCTCCGATAATCTCGTGCGAGACATAGTCGATAAACGAAAAATGAAAGTGTAACGTTATAAATGTTTAGCCTTTCCTATTTTCTTCTTTCCCTCTCTTCGAATTTAATTGTCGTATCAGCACGGAGATATCAGCGAGGATCGTGGTGCCGATACGGTCAGAAAAAGCAAAAAGAAATATTAAAAAGATGATTGAAAGAAAACAAAAAGAAAAGTAGAACGGTCTGACAGCACTTCATCAACGCTCAATAAACATTGACGAGAGAAATTCCGTGCTTTCTTTCGTTCACTCGACGTCTCGAACGTTTGTAAGTACTTGCATATTGTGTGGATTGTGTTCTCTTCATCTTTCACTTTTCCTTTTCTTTTGCTCTTCGTTCACTTCCTCCCTTTTAATTAACTCTCATTGACAAAAGATCCGTGACAAAGAAGCCGAGGAGCAGTAGAGAGTGCCATCGATGAAAGAGAAGGCCAATGCAGCGTTGGGCAATTGATCGCACTATTGAATCGCGATCGGCGCGCGCCTTCGAGTATATCTCCTTCGATCGACGATCGAACGAGAAATTATTTTGCAATTTGTCAGGCAAAAAAAGAAAAAAAAAGATATATATATATAAGTATATATATTTTGACTTATCTACCTTCGTAGTATAAATCTTCTCATTCAAACCTGAAGAAGATATAACTCGAAACGTATTGATTAACAATTGATTAATAATAATAAAGAGAAAGAAGAAATAAAAAGCAAGAGGGGGGGAGGTAAATAAATTATTGAAAGTTCCACGTTTCTTCGCAAGAAGCTTGCCCAACGCTTCAAGTAACCTAATCTAGTACGATATAGCTACGATGATGAAACCACGGTCGCATCGTTCGTGCAGGAAGTACCTATTTCTAATGATATAATGAGATAATAATAATATTAATATTAATAATAATAATGATTAATAACTTATAATAGAGAGTGCGACTACATTGAATGATTTTTTTTGATGCATACTATCATCGCCACGGATGCACGTTGTGGCGAGCCACGGTGTGTGATGATCCTAATTAATTAGACCCGGGTATATTCATAGTTTAACGAGTAACCGGGACGAGGTTCGATCTTGTACACGGAAAGAAGAAGTTAATAGTAATATAAAGAATTATAAACGATCGCGAGTTACTCGCAGGATCGCTATGAAATAGAACAGTCTATATATATATATGTATATACATATATATATATATTATACGTGTATACCAATATTTCGATCGATGATTGTAAATTAACAAAAAGACAACGTCGATCGATTTATGGGCGACAGATATTTTCATCTGTCGTTAGTAAAAATCGAAAGGTTTATTTATCAGTTTATTTTTATTTATTCGAGTACACATACACACAAACACACACATATATACACAGAGAAGTTCGAATCGAGACCGGAACAACAATTATAAGTGAAAGTATAAATATCGCATCGCGGCTATCATTAATCTCAATACGATGATTAACTGCGGTCCGATCTAGTGCGTTACTTGTTGTAATAAAAGATAAGAAAGAAAAAAGAAAGAAAGAAAGAAAAAAAAAACAATGGTGTGTTACTAATGCGTGTTCGAAGTTTCATTGATCGGCCTACCACGAGTTAGAAATTACTTGATAAGAATACGGTATATAATTGAGAAGTGGCATCTGCCGCGTGTACGAACATCGAACACTTAATACAATGTGAACTGTAATAAGTGTTTGTCTCCATTCACGCCTGCGACTATTTGTACCTTCTTCTCTCTCATTCATTCACTTCTCCTGCCATTCCCGTGATCTGTTTGTATCTTATCCTTTATTGTACTACGACGTCCCGTGCCGTGGTTAATATTGTTAGCGATTTCTGGGTGTACATGGTACTTCTTTTTTTTTTTTTTTTAACATATTTTCTTTCCTCTTTCTAGTACTTTTCTTTTTTTTGTTTATTTATTAGGTTTGGAGATGAAGGAAATAAAGGTTTTTGATCACTCGAAGTGACTTTCATAAACTTCGTTCGTATATCTTTTTTTCACTCGGTTTCTCGTATTTCCTTCTTCTTTTTCAATTTCTAAATCGAAGTACCGGCAGAACGTTTGTTCGCGGAACGTTTAATGGACACTTGGAGACCTCTACCATTCTTAACTACCGTAGCCTGGATCAGAAATTGCTCCAGGATTCCGACTCGCTCCGTTATCGACTGGACGTGCGAGGAATGGTCGAAAGGATGTGAAATTCGCGGGAGTTCGCTCGTGGGACCGGAAGCGGACCAGTTCGGAATCGTCATCCGCGACTCGAAGCTCGAACAGTCACAACCATCTCGCGTTATATTATACATCATCATCACCGGCCATTCTGTGTTCCCCTCGGAATTGTTGTTTGAATTTTTTGCATGCTTCCTCAGAACAGAAAAAAAACACAATTTGAAAATCAAAGACGAACAGAATACCAATTTATAACTGTCCTGTTGGCCTGAATGACAAAAAAAAAAAAAAAAAAAAAAGCAATCTACTCCTAATCGAAGAAGTTGACCCCGACACACTTTTCTTTGCTAACTCCTGCCTGCTGATGTGTGAAAACTATTCAGTCACAGAGTAAAAACGTAATGTCCGAGGAGAGATCGCTGCTCCACGCGTGGATCCACCAGGTAACAGTTTTTATTATTTCCATTGTTTCTTCTACTAGTTTATGTATCTTATTATTCCCCGCACCCCTTGAGAAAACGCCACGATACATGACGCGACGTATACGACAATATCAGTTGAAAACGACAGTTGAAGAAAAGGAAATAACGTGAAACGATTCGAGCGATTATCCTCGCTTGAGAATGAAAGCGAACTTACGATTTGTTGGCTGTAAGTTTCACCATTTCCTTTTTCTTCATTGATTCCTGTAGCCATCTATCTTTTACGGTAAATGATTTTTCGTTTAACGCACTGCGCGTGGATTATGAACTCGAAGGAATATCTTCTACTTGGAATTCAAGCGATTCGTGTATTATTCGAGAAGCTCAGCTGTCTGCTAGCTGTTTCTTTCGGCAAGTTTAAATTCGACCGTAGGTTTTCAGTTAGTTACGATCTTTAGCTTCGGTGAATTATAAGCGCAAGGTTCGTGTTGCTCGACTTCGTCATTAAACGGGAGAAAGAAAATACTGTCGGTAAGGAAAAATGAATAAAATAGATGAAACGATGCTTAGAAAATCCTTCGTAGCACGCCAATAAATTGCTCCACGGTTGTTAGAAAATCCCACGCAATGCGTTGATAGAAAAAGCTTCCACGTAAAACTCGAACGTATATATTCCGATTGGACGATGTACGAGCAATCTTGGTTAAAATTGTTCGAATCGAACTGAATGACGCACAGACCAGAACCGCGTACGCAAGAGAGAAACAGAAGTAAAAAAGAAAAAAAAAAAAGAAAAGGGACGGATAGGGGACAAAAAGTAACATGGACGTTACGGGCCCGGCTGTTAGGATATGCGGTAACCGGGGAACAATGTTCTGACGCGCGTGATTGTTCCCCGTTCACAGTTTCTTGATAATTAATCGAGACTACGTGTGATATGCTTGCAGTGGCACCGCCTGTGACGCCGCCGAAATAAAGCTCGGGAACCGCGATAGGACGAAAATCGCCAGCAGTCCGGACACAGAGAAAAAAATCGTCAGAATGGCACTTAAACAACACCCACCCAAGCAACAACAACCCGCAAGCTGACCGATGGGATCGAGCCGAAAACAGAGATCTTATGAAATACCATCGACACGTTATACACCGACACACGCATATGTACACACATACATACACCAACCACACACACAATGCTATACAGTCGTATACATATAGAGAAAGAGCGGACAAAACGGAAACTACGAAACGACGGGGCGCGTTCTTCGCTTTCGTTGAACGAAACGATTCTGTATCATTGGTAGAACGAGTATGGCGAGTTTCGAGGAAATTTCATAGCAAGCGTAGACGAGGTGCGAGTGCCTGGGTTTGGGTGTTAATTTCGTTGGCTGTTCTCTCGGTGCGTTGACACGTTTGCCATCGGTGGTTTTCTGTGTTGCTCGCCTTCCCCCGTTTTCAATGAAAAAGACGCTAATTAAATATGTAATAAAGGAAAAGACAAGATGTATATCGTTGAACGTGTCGATATTTCAACAGTTTAGCAGTCCGATAAGAAGTTTACAAATTGTATATTAATAAAGTATGTTTGAAATATGTCTTCTATCTATAGACAACAAAAAAACTGATCGAACACTTCGCTATACTCGTTCCACCGATTATGCTCAATATAGTGACCGCGCCCTAATAGAGGGGTGTTTAGAGACAGACAGACAGAGAGGGAGAAAGAAAGAGAGAGAGAGAGAGAGAAAGAGAGGAGAAGGAAAAATTCACATTCGAAGAGACAAAGGGGGTACTCGTCATTCACGGCGGTGCGAAAAATGATCGAGGAAGTTCGAGGCAAAGAAAGAACGAAAACAAAGAAAAGAAGAGATACGATCGATCACAGCTTCAGGCTCGGGCTTCGAGAATCCAGAAAAAGGACTCGAGTTCTCGAGGCAGTTGCTGGCAAAGAGATACAAACGAACGTCTAATCGGAATAGCTTGCCAAGTTTGTTACGGTTGATCCGCACGACAGATCGAAGGATCGACGAGCAAGTTGAAAAGCCTTCGCGACGCGGTGTAGGAAAGAATCGAATTAATCGATGTGTGCCTGTGTTATTATGTTGCAGCAAACGAAGCGGTTGTCGACAAGTGGGCCTAGGCTTGTCTCGTCGTGCTCCGTCGGCAACAGAATTCCTCTGCCAAGCACGAATCAAAAAACAATCCATACACGCGTGTACACACACACACATATACCAAAAAAAAAAATCAATATTAATAACGATAATATAACACTGTAACGAAAAACTAGGTGAAAAGGAGACACGGAATAGAAGCAGGCACGGCCGAAAGCGAAGACACGAAATAATGGAACCGGTGGAAGCGGAGAGGAACCAGACTGGAGCCGTGCGAGAAATTCCAAAATTCCAACACTTTCAGGGAAAGTCGAAAGAAATTCCAGAGGAATTCGCGCGAACGTTACGACGATGTGATAATCACGAGTGAGAACGAAAGATAAATGAAAGATCGAATGATATTTGGGTAAAGACACGACCTGCTGTAACGTTAGAGCGGCTGGACTGAGTCGGTAATGCAGGGAGGAGCTGAGATAGATCGCTCTCTATTATCGTTTTACACCTACTCCGATTTCCTGGCTGACTACCGTGTCACGCACTGCCGCTGCTTTTCCGTTTCATCGTCTACTGGTCCTTGCAGGGATTTTGTTCGCGTGTTTCCTATTCTTTGTACAGGGAATGTATATGTACATAATATATCGTGTTGTATCGTGTCGTCGGTGAAGCCGAAACGCCGCGAAGAGTAAATGAAGAGATTGAAAATCGTGGTTTCTGATGAAGAGTAGATAAAAAAAATGAATGGAAAGGGGGAAAAAAATCTTTTTATGTTTTATCTAGAACAATACGCTGATTTAAATCTTTTGACCGACAGTATGGTTGTTTCTTTTTTTTCTTAGAGTCGCGTAACGATCGAATGGTACAACCATCGCCTTTCGTTATCATTAATTCTATAACTTCTTTAACGTCGGTAGAATTTATTGTAGTGTTAGCTGGTAGAGTTTTTTATCTTTAAAGAAGCTATGTTTTCTTCGATTAATTAGCAAACTAACTGCAGAATTATCGATATCTTTCTTTTTTTAAACTGAGTAAGGAACTTATTACCGGATCCATTTATTTCACATTTCTAGCTCATTCTCTTTACGAACAACTTTCTTCTTTTCCTTTTCTTCTTCTTTCTCTCTTCTTCTGGCTTCTTTTTTTCTTCTATCCATTCCTTCTTCTTTCTCGATCCTTTTTCTCTCTGTCTCTCTTTCTCTGTCTCTCTTTCTCTGTCTCTCTTTCTTTGTCTCTCTCTCTCTTTCTCTCTCTCTCTCTCTTTCTCTCTCTCTCTCTCTCTATCTCATAACTTCCACGCGTTTCTTTTCTCTAATCGTGTCTTCTTATCGCTATCCTTAAAGACACTCTATATTTTCTACTGAAAAGAGACACACCTGTGCATCATCCTGGAAAGACTTTTTCCCTTGAAATGTATTCAAGGTTCCTATCTGAAAAATACTCCAATAACCACGAAACGCTCCAACGGACACCGTCGAACGTCTAGCAGAACGCTTGAAACGCGATGAAACACGCGTTTCCGCGATGATGATCGTCACGATGATTCTAGTTCTCAGTCACCGAGGACGTCGTTGTCAACAGCTCCAATTGTCGTACCTCGAGGATCATGCTTCAGCGATTTTCCGCGAGAGACACAGCGATCGAGGTGAAGAAAACCGGGACGTCGATCGTTGAAAGTTACAGAAGGGACTTCGTCGTTGAAAATTCTGTCGAAGCTCGGCTCCAGGATCGAATTCGCAATGGCGTTGGAGGGTAACAAATAAAGACGAAGGCGACAACCGGTGGCGGAAACGCGGTGGAAAAGCAGTGAGAATCGACGATGCGTTACCTCCCTTTTGTCGTTGGATCGTGTGGTACACGTTTTTAGGACGAGTGAAAGTAATAAAAATGGTATATCCTGATCGGTGACGTAACTTTCAACGGAGGCTTCCGGCGTAACGGTCGTCGTTTCCATTAAAACGACGATGGATCGGTGCCACCCACTCGGAGGGTGTAACGATCGCGGAAGCCTCCTGACGCTCACGAAACTTACGCCACTAGAGAGAAGAATTTAAGAAGAATTGTTAATAATAACGATGTTAGAACATACACAAAACACACACAGAAAAAAAAAAGAAGGAAAAAAATCGATGAAGCTCGCGAGATATAATTATTGTACATAAAAAGAGTAATGAAAGGATACGTTGTCACGCGCGATATTTAGAGAGAAATTGATTATTATTATTATATATATATTATGATTAAGAGACATTAAATATATATATACATATATTTTTCTTCGTGAAGAAAGCGCACAGACAGTCGCTGACCCGAGCGACCTCTCGGACAATCGAACGGACGCCTCTCGAGCGAGAAGGATTCGAATCGACAGAAACGAAGAAAACCCGGATCCCCTGTGCTTTTTCTTTCTCAGCTTCGTTTCCTGATTTTCTTTTTCTTCTTTCGAGTTTATTTGGTTTAATATTAAGATGGAATTAACTGCCTGTGAATATTTCTGATTGTTAGGAGAGAAAAAAAAACAAAGAAATTATCTTTCTTTTACCTGGATTCCTTTTTTCTCTTCATTTGCTTCCTGTTTCTTATCGTCGATATCGATGGAAGATGTTGCCACCCGACGAGTTACTCTCGCTTCCTTTTGTCCGTTTTCGTTCTGTTCTTGTTTCTTCTTGCTTGAGACCCTTGCTCGTAGCTAATATATCAGACGGTTCGATGAAACGATCAGTCGATTCCTACGAATCTTGGCGAGAACACGAACGTAACGAGGAATTCGATTCGGTTACTTTCGCTGTCTGTGCCAGCAACACAATGACTCGTGGCTTGTTGGCAAGATTTTTTACTCGACATCCTACAAAGAACTAACAATCCCGCTGGCTAAGCTACATTCTGATAAAAAAGTTCGTTATCTTTAGAATTAGAAATACGGAACTTCGTTCTTACGAGTTTAAACGTCTGATTTTTGAATTAACGAGCAACAGGCATCGTGTACCGTTGGTCTAGAAATCGTCCAAATATTACACACTGTTAGCTGCTAATAAATTACGTAATAACGTGGCAATAATTAGATATCTTCGAAAATTCGCCTTTGACGCGTTAAACGCGCAATTAATTTCGCTTTGCCTTCCATTTAGCGCGTAAACGCGGAATACGCGCCCCAGTATACGAACAAAAGACGAAAGTTTACATACATAAAACGTTTAGCGTGTTAAGGCTAAGTAGCTGCGCATTTTTCCTCGATAGCGTAATTTTCAAACGTCTGTTCGAATTGGGCGACCGCACCGATTCACAGCAAACCGATGACCCAATCAACCACTGAGTCATCCGTAAACGAGAACGTTGGAACGCGCAACGATGTCGTTTTCAGCAAACTGTGACACTTTTGATCTCAAGTTTTTCCATCGTCTAAGCTCGTTTCTAAGATGCTCTCCCGCGTTCTCTGCCTTTTGACATCTATTTCCCACGTATCGTCACTTCTCCCAATTTTTCAAACTATCTTCTAAACCACTGATTCAAGCTTTACGCAAAGTTTTAGGAAATTTTTAATAAGAAACGATAGTTATCTTGTCAAATTTAGTAAGTTTAGCATATTATCGCGGTAATTATGGAAAGACGAATATAACAAGAGAATTGACGATGGACTCTACTTCAAAGAAATAGAGCCAATCGCAATTTCTTCAAAGAAGAAAGGAAAAGACAACGGTGGTATGCCAGCGAAACGGACGTCGTTTTGGTCCATTGTTACACGAAAGGACGTTGCCTAATCGTTCTCGCTCGAGGTCGCAGTACACGTCGAGAAATTTCGTTGTATTCTTCTGAAAACGGCGGCAAGCCTTGCGTTATTTTTAATGTTGTACGTGAACAGCTCTGTACGAATAAAGGTTTGGAAGTAACGGAGCGAATGGTCTACGCTGATCCCGCTTCTTTTCAGCAAATGGCGAAGAAATTGGATTTGCCAGGACAATCGACAGTGTGTCGAACGGAGATGCTCTAAACCGACGCTACTTTTCGGTAATTTTCCCGGATTCTTAGAGTGCAATCTCTGTACGAATGTTTGCGTCCAAATATTGTGAAACTTCTTTATCTACGATTCTCAAGATTCGCCAGTTTATTTTCGAGATTTTGGTTTGGTAATGACAATTGTTTAGTATAATCGTTCGAGACGGTTAAGATTGACAGAGGGAGAGAGAAATACCGAGGAAATCTTTGCTAGAAAAGAATCTTTATTCCTAATAATTCTATGGAAATATCACATTGCACATATTTGTCCTTCATCGACCTACATCATCATCTCATTCTTCGACTTCAACCACTCGTTCGTCTCACGTACACTTCGAATAAAAATTACAAACTATACAATGGCCGTTCGCGTTGCTTCAACGGCTGTGTGATAAATAAATACAGGATAACGTTGGGTAACACAGAGTTGCAGCAGGGACTCTTCACCATGGAATTATTCGCCGAACGACGAAGACGATTGTTAGCTTATGGGCGTCTCCTGTGCAATTTCTTTTAGCCGCTGTTTGAACATTTCCCGGATTTCGTTGATGGGCTTCACCAGGTAGATGGGTACGTCGTCGTCTCGTCTCTGTAATAAGTCGATGGCAATCGATCAAGATGAAAAATCGAGCGCAATATGTTTCGAGTACAAAGTTTTAATCTTGATTTACGAGGCCACTTTATCGACTAAGCTTCGTCATTAATTTTAGTACAATTTGTTAATCCGTTCCCGAGTTTCGTCACGCGCGATTCTAAGCTTTCGTGAATCATTTGTTTGCGAAAGACATTCTGATTGCCCAACGCGAGGAACGTAGTTGCAAAACCATAAAGAATATTTTTTAAAAATAGAGAAATATACAGGGTGGTTGGTAACTGGTGGTACAAGCGGAAAGGGGGTGATTCTGCGCGAAAAAAGAAGTCGAAAATATAGAATAACAATTTTTCGTTTGAGGCTTTGTTTTCAAGAAAATCGACTTTGAATTTTCGCTCGGTACGCGTGCACTTTATCGCGTCTCGTTATAACGGATCTCACTGTAGACCGTTGTCTCGATTGACGTTATTTTTTTAATTTTTAAAATTTTTAAATTTTTAAATTTTTAAATTTTCAAATTTTCAAATTTTTAAATTTTTAAATTTTTAAATTTTCAAATTTTCAAATTTTTAAATTTTTAAATTTTTAAATTTTCAAATTTTCAAATTTTTAAATTTTTAAATTTTTAAATTTTCAAATTTTCAAATTTTTAAATTTTTAAATTTTTAAATTTTCAAATTTTCAAATTTTTAAATTTTTAAATTTTTAAATTTTCAAATTTTCAAATTTTTAAATTTTTAAATTTTTAAATTTTCAAATTTTCAAATTTTTAAATTTTTAAATTTTTAAATTTTCAAATTTTCAAATTTTTAAATTTTTAAATTTTTAAATTTTCAAATTTTCAAATTTTTAAATTTTTAAATTTTTAAATTTTCAAATTTTCAAATTTTTAAATTTTTAAATTTTTAAATTTTCAAATTTTCAAATTTTTAAATTTTTAAATTTTTAAATTTTCAAATTTTCAAATTTTTAAATTTTTAAATTTTTAAATTTTCAAATTTTTAAATTTTTCTTCTATATTTTCGACTTCTTTTTTCGCGTAGAATCACCCCTTTCCGCTTGTACCATCAGTTACCAACCACCCTGTATATTAAAAAAAAAAAGAAGCGGAGAAGTATTTTTAAAGAATAGAACAATTTGAAAGACGTCGAGTTGTGTCCACTGGTGATTTAAAACGAATGTAGTTGCACTCTAATTTTCAAGGAGAATATAATTATTAATAACGTGATACCTGAAACAGTACTTCTCCTTCAAAGTCCACGAGCTTCTGTTTCCTGGCTCTCAACAGTAGTCCTACGCATTTGTCGCTGATGTGGGTGTAAATGTTGAATAAGTCGCCAAACGTGATTGCGATGATTTCTGGTCGATCGCGACACGGCGTGCCCTCTTGATGAATAATCTCGCAAAGTTCGAACACCTCTTTGAGGATGTGCGCCGTGGCTTTGCGACCACGAATATCTGTCAAGGAGCCAGCTTCTGGTCTGAAGTTCAATCAAGTATTTCGTTAAACACTATACTTCTGAAGACTAATAACGATCAGTCGCTTAAGTGCATGAAGAATTTTCTTCCAAAGTGACGCTAGCTCACCTGCCGTATTCTTCTTTCGAGAATTTCCTTTTTTCGATGTTCGAGCCGGATGTGAACGGATTTTTGCTCTGCTTGTCTTTGTGCTTGTTCGCGTATTGGTCGAACATCGCTACTTTGTCGCTGAACGATTCCTGAAAACAAGAAACAGCCATTGAATTCTTAACTTCTGACCAGTTTTACGTTGTAAGGCGCACAAGTGTATTCTTTAATTGTTCTGCAAAATTAATTCCATTGAACATTGTACGTTTCGAGCATTTTTACGCGGAACTGTTGCAATTAAAAATATTTCGTCCTCGGATTTCCATCACCTCGCGAACGATTATCGTTGCATCAACGAGATAAAATTAGATCGCAGCGAACGTCACGGAGAAGAGAAATGAAAGTTACTTTGACATATCGATAGGACATTGAACGAAATATTCGAAGCAAGAAAAGTACCTTTGCAATGAGAAAATTGTAGAACGCGCAACGTTCCAAGCGACCAGGAATATTCGCGAGAAGACTACAACATGGTCGAGCGAGAACTGACGCGGTGCTAGAAGCAACAGCGGGGCTTCTAATGCTCGAATAATCCAGCTGAGAAAGTATTTGCCTCGCGTAATCGTGAAAGCAGCTTGAAAATACATCGATCTAGCGCGTATTTACGACCATTCGGTGTAACAATCGAATTTCCAACATTTTTTTCTTCTTTAACGAAAGAAATCATCGAGATTAAGGCCACGTCGGAGATATTTTGTATCACTTTCACTTGGAAACGCTCTTTCGACAAGCAAACGAAAAATTATTCAAACAAATTTTTCAATCCAAAGATTCTTTCAATCTGAACCTGTCAGTCGGATGATTTCTCACGCAAAAGTTGCAAATTATCGCGATTCGCACAACATTTTTCGTTTTATATTATTTTATTGAATTACGTTTGATCCATTTTATTCTATTACTGCAAAATGGATCATATATAAATCCATAAAATAATATAAAATAAAAAATAAAATAAAATAAAAAAGTTGTGCATCTATTATTTCACTTATGAAACGAAAGAAACGTTTTGGACAACCTAATACATTGCCTTAACTTCTTTCCGGTGTAAATGTGGCATTCGATAATTAAAGCGAAGCATCGAAACAATTTTATTTCAAAACGCAGGAATAATTGATAAAAACCGATCGTCTTGTTCTACTAGTTTCGTTCGCGAACATTGTTAACAGGTGAGCATCACTTACTTCGTCGGAGTCACTCATCGTGCAAAATTCTAACGTTCGTGAGAAGTTTGCAGTTTCGAATAAATTTTGAAGTTCCTATCGCTGATGCACGGAGGAGACTGAGGATTCGAGGCAAGTGTTAGGAAGATGACAGTGCTACGGTACGTCTAATCAACGACGTTGGATGATGGCCAGTTTCGACCATTAAAGAGCGGTCCTGACCATATAAGACACCTGGCTGGCACTTCGACAAATTGTTGCCGATGTATACAATCAACGACCGAATTAATTTTCCGAATCGAAAGAAATGACCACGGCAGGGTCTTGCGTGGAACGAGGAGTCAGGATCTCGAATAAATATTAGGATTACTGTCTGACGCGTGGTTACGATTTCCTGTAGTTTATAATTTAGAAATATTAATTACGTTCATTCTATATATTCCACATAGTAATCGCGTATTTTATATTTTACTATAGGAGCTACTAAGATCCTTCGTTGCTACGAGATTTCGATCACCACTCTACAAGAATTTATTTTGTCGTAATTTGTACTAGGAGCTATTTATAACGTTACTGTGAAAATAGAAAATTTGTAGAATTTTTAGAAAAAGATAGAGATTAATGGCGACGTTCGTTTTCAAGGAAACTTCCATTGTAATATGTACGAAATGATAACAAAATTTTACTACATGAAAATCGCCATCGTACGTCGATCGATCAAAAGGCGAAAGAATAGAAGAAAATATATAGATACTTGCTAACCGTGTGCAAAGAGAAGCGTAAGAGAACTAAGGAAGGAACGTATATTCAAATGATCGAAAAATCTAAATGCACGGAAGGTAAACTCTGTGCAGGCGCGATGACGCGCTCGGTTCAGTAGAATAGGCCCACCCTGACCAGACGCAAGTTCATTGTCAAGGCTGGCCAAAACTACTAGGTCGCTCCACGAGTAATGTAGTTTCTGCGACGCTCGAATTTCAAATTATGAAATTCACCACGACAGGTATTTTACGCGCTAGGAATAGAAAATTTAATAGAAAAATAAAAAGAAATATGGATGATGAGAAAAGACGTTAGTGTCATATAATCCATTGCAGAATAGAGAAGAATTATTCGTTACTTATCAGAGCAGAATGGAATTAATTATTAGAAAGAAACTAAGAAATATTAATGCAATATAATCGGACGAAGATATAATTGGTTAATTAACAAAGAATAGCTATTTATTCTCATCTGACATATGGTAAGAAGGAAATATATTAAGCCAAAGAATCTGCATTATCTATGGAGTGTAAACGAAGGAAACTATAACTGATTAATTACCAACAGATAATTAGTTATCTTCAGATGCACCTGACACGAGTTACGCTTCTGCATCGTGCATAATCAACTAGACCAATTAAGTACATCTCTTAATTAAAAGTACAATCTCTCGAAGGATAGATACGTTTGAAAAAACCGGTATTACATATATACAAATATCTAAGAAGAGTCACAGTCTGTTTCATGCATAACCAACCGAACCAATTAAAAATACAATCTCTCGGAAGATACTCACTAGCATTACCGAAGACATCGTTTCGCCGTGAACTGTGAAATTCGATGAAACGAACTAGACGACGAAACGAAATAGAAAACTAGAAGAGGAATAAGGAACTGGACTATCCGTAATACTGTTTGGTGCTGATTCGTACGATTCGCGATGAAGATATTCTCGCGAGGTCTGCTAGTCTCTGGTCACTTGTGTGCGAATGCAGCGTCGCGACGCCTCGCGTCTTTTTATAAGATACCAGCTACGTCAAAAGGCTCCCACCAAGAAATTCCAACTGCCGAAATATTTGCCGCGTTTCCGAGCCAATTCCACGGGAATTCGCGCCGTGTCAGCCGACACCAACACCGGAAATGATAATTCTTCGGCATTGGGACGCGCGCTGCATCCACCCCTTTATCTTGGCTTGGTCCGTTCATCAAAACCACGGCTATTCCAATCAGAAGATCGTACATCTTTGTCGAGATTTACGTTTCTACTTTATTAAACATCCGTAACGCCATGACACTTGCAGTTCGTATTTTCGTCGTAACGTTTCTATTCTATTCCAATACATTTCAAAAATGTCTTTTATGCCGCTATCGTGGTATTCGTGGCGCCACTGTATTTCGTCGACTTGCGACACGAATTGATGGAATTTGCGGCAATAGGAAAGCAGCTGCCATATTAAAATCGTATTTATCGGAAGAGAAAGGAAGATACAAGTTTCATATCGTAGTTGCGCAAAAGTTTATTACTACGAATACTAGTTGACGATGAATTTATTCGAAAGTTTCGAAAAACCATTTGATTTGAAGCGATTTTCGGCTGGTTTTTATTCGTTTGCTCAAATTACTCAAAGTCGGAAAGCGGAGTGGCCAGTTCATCGCCGCGAACCCTTCAGTTGTGAGTTCGATTGGAATCGTTTTGGAAGCGAATTTCTGACAAAAGAAAGCCACGTTTTCTCGATTCCACGTGTTTTCTACCTTTGCAAATTCTTCGCGGACGATTACAACGAAGAGGACTCTCTCAAAATTTGATAAATCAAAGAGAAGCGAAGATGATCACGATCGAAGATAACGCAGCTTTGAAGAACATCTTGTACCTTAAATTAATTATCGATATAAATCGCGACGAGATGATCGGGAATAAAATCGAGGACGTTCCAAACGCTCCGCCAGGAATTAATTGCAATTTGAACATCGTCGCGCGTTTCCTACATTCGGCTCCATGTTGTGATATTTCATTTGAAATTCCTGTCATGTATCCGCCGTATTTTATTAATAGCAAATAGCGGATTCGCGGGGGATACGCGGCTTGATTTGAAGATACGTAGATTCCTGGAATATCGGCTTTCAAGGAAACGCGGCACACGTATAAAAGTGAAAATATGCGAACGTAGAATCGAACGTTCGTTTGGACCGATGCGTGCGAATGATACGCGTTCCGTGCTAATTTTAAATGCCGGCATCTTCCAATGAAATTCCAGTCCATACACATGGCCATCGTTTTCAGCATACGCCGACTAAATTAGACGCTGAGTAGACAATTCGGTTAAGATAGAAATCGATGAATGAATTTATTCGTCACGGACTTTGTTGTTTCATTTATTTATAGATTCTTTCTTACTACTAGTGAAGATTGCTCGCTAGTTTCTACGATACATGCGTTACGATATTAGTATTCATTATCTAGTATTGAAATAGTAATACTGTTTAGTATATTGAGTTGTTCGAAAAGTTTCTTTCGTTTCATAAGTTGATAATAGACGAACAACAATTTCTGTTTTATATTATTTTATTGAATTAGGTATCATCCATATTTCTATAATTATGTTCGTGCATAATTCGATAAACTAATAGAAATAAAATAGAAAACATTGTGCGTCTTTTATCTCCTTATAAAACGAAAGGAACTTTCCGAACAACCTAATATTAAATAGTACAATTAAATTGGTTTATGGTGTTTCGTCACACTCTTTACGTTAGTCGTTGCTCGTTGTTCGCTATTTACCTCTTACTGATATTTCTTGTTTATTGGTTTTTATTTTTACTTCGTTAATTGTTACTTATCGCCTATTCAATAACATCGAAGTAATTACTTCAAGAAAAAATTTACATCTTTATTTATGTATATCCATCTTTATTTATGTATATCCGTGATTTATTTATGTATATCCGTGACCTGGAGACTGCTATTACGCAGAAATATTCTAAATAAGGAGCGGTGCATATTATTGTACCTTTCAGTATACAGTATATTTTGGGTTGCAAGGTCTACGAACAAAGGAATTAATAATCAGATTTCTATTTATGTTCCCTGCAGCCTCTAGCCAAAGCTTAACTTTTTTGGTAATGTCCTTTTGCTAGAAATATATGAACGTGCCTTCCTATCGTTCCATCGTCTAATGACACTAAGAGAGTAATGATCTGAATCAGCATAAACTTATACATTATACTTCTACCTTTAATTATCGCAATACAATTTTCTATTACAAATTCATCCACTCGTTCATCAATCGGTCAATCTCAACCTCAACAAATAATTACTACGTGTTATCGATTTATTTATTGTTGAAGTGGTCACCAAGTCTAAGAAAACTCTATATCTGATCTTTTTAGTTTTCTCAAGCACCGAAGCCATCGACAGCGTATAGACAATAGACTGGGACGAAGGCAGACCATAGACAGTAGACAGGCTTCCGGGTTTTCAGTTATAGGGTAACGCTGCTAGTGTACGAATCAGAACCAGCTCAAATTATATTCCTACTTGTACTTACACTTCTGTATTAAAATATATTTTCTATTTTGCAATTTATCCACGCGTTCCTCTGTTCGTACATCTAATAAACTCAACATTTATTACCTGATTATACAGGGTGGTTGGTAACTGGTGGTACAAGCGGAAAGGGGGTGATTCTAGGCGAAAAAAGAAGTCGAAAATATAGAAGAAAAATTTAAAAATTTGAAAATTTAAAATTTTAAAAATTTAAAATTTGAAAATTTAAAAATTTAAAAATTTAAAATTTGAAAATTTAAAAATTTAAAAATTTAAAAATTTTAAAAATTAAAAAATAACGTCAATCGAGACAACGGTCTACAGTGAGATCCGTTATAACGAGACGCGATAAAGTGCACGCGTACCGACCGAAAATTCAAAGTCGATTTTCTCGAAAACAAAGCCTCAAACGAAAAATTTTTATTCTATATCTTCGACTTCTTTTTTCGCGTGGGATCACCCCCTTTCCGCTTGTACCACCAGTTACCAACTACCCTGTAGATTGCCATATATCTACTTATTGTTATTAAATAACACCGTCACGTTATTTAGTCTACCACTCGTTATAATCGTTGTTACTCGTTATTTCTATCAAATACTACATACAGTACCTTTGTGCACCAAAATTAACATCATCGACGTCGTTATGGAATAATAATTTACTGGTTTCAACGACATTTTCCAGTCTCTCGTTAATCATCGACGTATCAACCACGTAGAAATAAAATTCTCGAATTTGCATCAAAATTTCTCGTGCGAATTTCCTGCATCGAACAGAACACGCAACGCTCATCTCCTTCACGTGTCATCGACGGATTCCAAGTTTCCCCTTGGCATGCACACAATGCTTCAGAAACATCGAGCCTCTGCACCAATTTCAAAATCGAGATATCGATAAAATTTCTAGCCGAGTTTCTGATTTATGATCAGCCATAGAGCGTTCGTCTGTTCGCTTAAGCTCGTATATCGCCATCTCGTCAGTGACAAACAGTTTCTGTCGTGTTAAGTTAATTTAAGACGTTCTAGCGACGACGCGAGATTCTGCTCGTTACAAGAGACGAGTACCCATACTCGTTCCGGTTCTCGTTTTGGCACCGATTTCGCGTCCAACACTCACTAGATTGTCACGCGAACGTCACGTGGACAGGCTCAATTTCGAGGACTTCCGTTCCGGAGTAATAATATAATAATAATAATTGGAACGATGACGGCGTCGACAAGAACTGTTCACTCTTAAAAGGGTGTCCTGAATTAGAATGTTCTAAAACAGCGTCTTTTTGTGATTTTTTTTAGAAGGGAAAGGAAGAAACGAAGTTATTGAATTTTGAGGCATGGTTTTATACATATGCAAAGAATACAAAGAAATTTTTTTTAAAGTAAAAAACAAAAATTACAACAGATTTCTAAGCCTATTTCATGGGTTGCAGTCTTTAATCGGCGAGGAAGATCCACCTCGTAATTCTTGACTGAAATAAAAACCATAAAAGGATTAAATTATTGTATATTTTTCTTCTGGGTGAAGTAAAAAATTTCGTCGAAAAGTTTATTTGAATAATTGTTATAGCATCTTAAAGTTTATTTTTCTTTCTAAAACAACACATTTCTGTCTAAAGTAAGTGGTCCCTTGTTGGTTTTGCGCAAAAACGTTTTAATCGAATCAGGTTGCATTTTAATGGGCTCGTCGGACGCACGCAATTTTATTTCCTGATATCTTACGTTTTCTGGGAAATTAAGGTGATTCAATCTTTTCAATGGCATCGTACGTATTTTATAACGTTGCGACGAACTATTGCTTCGACAGGTATTTCGACTTTAAAGACAAGGAAAGAGGCGAAGCGGTATCTTTGAGTTCACGTTGTCTTCGTCTTTCGTACGTTAAATTTGACAATTGAGTAATCGCAGTAGACGAACGGTGACAAAATGAAGAAAATAAAACAGTCATTTCGTTACAACTTAATTCTATGTTATAACTTTTATTTCCACT
Source organism: Bombus impatiens (assembly GCF_000188095.3). NCBI lineage: Eukaryota > Metazoa > Arthropoda > Insecta > Hymenoptera > Apidae > Bombus > Bombus impatiens. The sequence goes on along the minus strand of NT_176552.1, from coordinate 282,277 downwards.
GTTACACACTTTTCAAAGTGGTCGCGACAGCTAACTGGTTAACAGTTTGTACTTCGCAATTATCGAAACTCTTTATGAAAAAAACGCGTGGTTAATCTCCGACTATAAAACGAATCAGTGCGACTGTCGTCCCGAGAAGAAATAACAAAATGCTTGGTCGATGAGACGGGCTCTTCCGTCATCGTTTCGCTATACTTTCGTATTTACTTTCGTATCTGAATAGTTTAGCGCAACGTGTCCCCTTCGAACGTCTTCGAAGGCTATAAATACACGGACAGGTAAGCACGGCCAGAGTCAGTCGTTGATACAGAGAAATATTTTCTGGGAAAATGTCCACCGTAACCGAAGCAACCCCAGCGCGAAGGTTCTTCACTGACCTACGCAACAGATCGCGCCCGTTCATTCAACGTGAATCACAGGTTCGAATTCTAAATACGCGGCCCACGTTCGCAGATGCGATACTATTGAAAAACCGAGAATTCTGACGCATCGCAGGTAAATTTAGTGCAACATCCTCGATCGAAGGCGGAGGGGGCGGTGCGAGCGTACGCGAGCGATCCGTGTCGTTGCTAGCCGACTCGTAGCTTGTGTTTGTAGCTCGTCGTTATAAATGTCAGCGGTGACGTCGTCGTTCATTGATCACATCCAACCACGTACAAACGTAACTAATTCGTCGTCGTTGTTTCTTCGACGCCGGAGCTGATTCCTTTTACGGTTTCGCGGATCGGACGTCGGTCAGTTGGAACTCGCGAGCGACGTTACGCTAAAAGAAGAATGAGCGGAACGTAGCTCGGAACCGCGCGACCTTCCACTTTTGCGTACTGTCGGCGAATCTCACGTTGGGTGTTTGGAATTTCGGGTCGTTCGACAGATTCGTAGGCAAGTTGCAATTCGAGGATCGCTAAATTTTCACAGAAAACTGGCCGATGTTCGAACTGCTGGAACTTGACGAGAAGAAAAAACATGGTCTACTCGGGTTGGTTTTAAAGAGCACAGAGTGTGCTTTCGCAGCTTCGAACTTAATTCTCCGGTTATAGCTTCGACACCGCGACGGTACAGTTTTCGTCTGCAAACGGCGAGAAAATATCGTAACTCGACTGTTTACTGTCTTCGTCTTGTTGTCTTAATTGTCGATCGTCTTTGTAAAGGGGAGATTCGTCAATTGCCTGGATTTGTCAATTTTGAGAAGAAGAGCGACTTTAGTTTCGTACTTCGTTTGAAGAGATCTTTGGCCGTTTAAAACGAGTTCAGACAGGCCGTTGCGCGATTTTCTTCGCGAGATCGCTACGAGCTGAATATGGACGATCGTTCGGTGAAAATTCAGCGATCCTTCGATTTTGTTGTGGCGAAGCGTAGGATTGAAATTTCATCGAATGGTATGCGCAGAGATAATATTTATCGGGTAGCTTCAACGTAAAATTCTTAGAATTGGCATGGAAATAACGCGATTCGCTAGTATGTACGCGCGATACCATTGCGTGGTTCTGATTATCAATGGCGATTCATCGAACAAATCACGGGATGTTTACGACGAAGGTCTGCTGTTGAGATGTGCTCGTCGACGCAGTAAAAATATTTGTCAGCACGTGAGAAAATATTTGGATCAAAGGTTATGAATAAATTTTGTTTTGCTTGCACACCGGCCTCGATGTTGCAGGCAGATTCTCTTACTCGACCAATTAAAATAGCGTTTAATTCTCGCATCTCGCATTTCCTGTTAATTCCTCTTCCAGATATTATGTTCTGCATTAACATTCTACAATTTACATCTCAAATCCAATATTCTCCAATCTGTACGTACCGCTAACACGTTGCTCACATTCCGTATATCGCAAATTGTAGTATCGTGGACGAGGGGCCTGGGGGATGTCGGGCGAATTATAAACAAGCGGTTGCGGAACACGAGGCTAAGACAAAAGACAAGGGTTTGCTAAGGGACATAAACGAATTAACATTCATCGTGAGTTGAGAAGTCAGAGAGTGGGAGTCGCGTTATCGAGAGAGCGTTGGATCCGTGCTGACGAGAGCTTTAAATTAATTATCTAGTTGTCTTAATTATAATACGTTATTGCGATTAGTTCACGTTAAACAACCATCGTTTCCTGTTTAATCAACATCTGTTGTCTAATCCATTTATTGTAAGTAAACTAATCGTAGTATTGATCCTACAGTATCTTCGCCACTTTGCCTATAAATTAATTCGCAATTAACGGCCTTGTCGGTCTACGAATGTTCGAGCCAAGCACCGGTTCTAATTTTCTTGGTTAATTGTACGGCATAAATATTGCAGCAATTTATAAAAGATTAGAAACGATTTAATTGAACCGAGGCGGTGCAGCGTGTCTGACATATGATGGACGCTTTCACTTGGACTCAGACGTACATATTCTCGGAATAAATCTCAAGAAAGTTAATATCGGCGATCTAAGTATTAAATATTTACACTGTTGATATTTGCAATTCTAATTTTTCCATTGAATATAACGCAGATAAGAGTGTTTCGTACTTGATATATAGACGCGGGATTTATGCGATTGTCTGAGTCTGATTTATGGCAGATAATTCCACTTTCTGCGCACGGATTTGCACGTACGTTTGGATAGGGTACAATTATGAGACAGGTGCTTCGTTACAACAGAATGACGAAACTTGCGTCCACGTATGTACGTGCATACGTTGCGTCTCGTAGACACACTGTGCAGATCTCAGAAAGATATTTATACAGCTTCGAATATATTAGCTTGTCCGGAAAGTGTCTTTATTTCGCAAACGTGTTTTTTTACAACAATGTACAACAAGTCTGTCGCGGTGTTTATCTCGACAGAAGAAAATGGATCGTACGTAAATCGACAAAATATTATGAAACAAGAAACGTCTATTATTTGCTCATAAAACGACAAAAGCTTTTCGGACAAGCTAATAATAACGTTACACGTAATGTGTATCGATAAATGAAATATATTTCGACACTTTCTATTACAACAACGCCTCGCTTGTACGTTTTACGCCTTCTATTTAATCGGAGTTGTCTTAAGATGAAAATTAGAAAATCACAAGCGCGCGCGATCTGTCGTCGACGCATTTGAAGTTTCTTTGACAAACGTAGCACGTGTGTGATAGATACACGTGTCTGATAGAGAACTGGAATTATCTACGTGAGCACGCTGCACACGATAACGTCGCGTAGGAGACACAAAAAATCACTAAATTAACTGATCGTCTCGTAAATTAACAAATTCGCACTTTTAGATATGACAGTAACATTTATTGTACGAATCCAACAGAGTAACGGTGCAGAGTGTTATAACAGAGTGTCTACGGTTGAGAATCTTGCGACAGAGTGCGTCGAGTGCTGATTTTGGGTAGGTTTGTATGTTTCGGTAGGTTTGAGCCCTGTGGAGGAGTCGTCACCGGACGTCAGTCACAGGTGGCTATCCTGTTACCGTCTTCTCGGCTTGGGACTCGATGACTGTGGCCTGCAGGAGGTTTGTCAAACGTGGTTATCCTATTATTGTTTTATGGCCCTGTGACAATAGCCTTGCGATGCTGTTTTTACGAGAAAACCTTCTAAAGTTTTCCTTCTTATTATTATTTAATTTGCACTTTACAATTTGTCCAGCTGGACATCTGGTAAATGACTTCTAAAGTGTATCCTAAACCATGTGAAAATAAATCAGCAGAAAAACATGAATGAAAAACAATCTTGAAAGATTGCAGCGAGTAAGAAGTATTTCAAGCAAATAATGAGAAAACTCGACAAATCTAGAGGATTTGGAGATCTTAAAAAAGAAATGTACAAAAGACCATAAACTTTGTATTATTCTTCGATTCGAATTAAAGAAGAAACCCGAAAATAACAGGAAGAAGCCTCGAGAGAAGCTTGAGCGAGTGGTCGTTGGTGTTTCGATAAAACTATACGATACGACAAGCGCCAAGAGGAATCCCGCGACGACGAACCACGCGAAAATCACGCACCACGTCCTTCCGTGCTCGTAAAAAAGCTTCTAAAATTAATTTTAAGGAATTTGACACGGCACGGCGCTTTATCGAGTTTCTCGCCGGCGACCTTCACGATGGCGATGCTCCTGCACGTTTCTCTCGTCGTTCATCCTCTGACTCGCGCTGTCGCGAACTGAGAAAGTGGAAATAATAAGCGAAAACGTTCGGAACGCGAAGTTAATGTAACGTAACCAGGCGGGATCAGAGCTGGAGCACGTGTAGGATATAAATAATTCAAAAATGTGGTCGTGCCGCTCGTGCAATGTTCCACTGTTCCTGAACGGAGGTACGACGGTGTCTTTGTCAGCGCGGAAATTTCTACCTTCCGATTCGTCGTTCAACCAGACGACAAACTCGTCTAGAAAATTCCTTTTCCGCTTTGTAGATAAGTTTCGGTATCGCAAAATGCTACGGCATTTGTGTCGTTTCTCGCGTTTCGTACCCTAAACTTTTCTCCAATTAAAGCTCGAATGTATAGACTTTCCAATTGGTTGTTTACAGATGTAGATATTTTGGTTTTTGTTTTTGTTTTTTTTTTTAGGTCTGTACGTATGTGCGTGTCAGCTTAAAGAAATAGAATTGACCTTGAAATGTTTGAAACGCCTTCGCTTCCGGACCGGACTCACGCGCCACATGACGTACCATTAAAAAGCGTTTAATTTTACCTGACGAATTTTTCTCCACCTTCTGTCGTCTCAGCTCTTCCGATTACGGAGAAACCTAGAAACGATATCGATATCGATATTTAATTAAATCTGATCTTCTTTTTTTTTGTATATCTCTTTACTAGAAGAAAAGCTAGAAGAAAGACAGAGGTTTATCATGTTTTTAGAAAAGCTTATATTTACCATATAATGTTATATTATTATACTAACACGTACATAACGACGCGTACAACGATACGATATTTAGCCTGGCGGTAATTTTCGAGCCACCGTGACGATCGTAGAATTAAAAGCGACGTTGTAAAAACTGGGCTGTCGCAGCTGTAGTTCGCAATTATCGCGAGTTTACAATTTTACAATTAGAGTGGCGCGTGAGACATTCTGAACAGATAATTCTCGAATTTGTCACAGTTCGAGGTTTCCGACGCTCGCAGCACTCGAACGTTTCTCGCCGCGTTCCTTGTTCTTTGGTTTCTTCTTAATTTCGCGAACTGCGCAGCAAATTCGACAGCAGCTGGCAACCACCACCGAATCCCGAAGTAATTAGGCGAATCAGCGTCAACGTGCTTACATAATCGCTGTAGATTCGAGTCGTAAAACGTTGCGAGACGACACCCTCTGCCACCTCGAACGACCAATACACGAACACGCGGACGACAAACTCAATTGCACCGAATTGCTTCGCAACAAGAAGAGGAGGCAGTCGTTATAAATAAATTTGAGGCAGCTCGGTGCGTCTCGTAGAAAAATCTCGACCGTCTATTCGCGAAAGAAGCACAGAGTTTCTAGCGTTTTTCGCGTGGTTCCTCGTGCTCGACCCTGATTATTTATAGGTGGTAGAATTTGCATCGGGAAAGGCAAATAACGATATCGTCGATCTTACGTCGATAATAATATTTTCTAATATTCTAATCTTCTGATATTCTCAATCGTTAGACGATAACGTCTGACGAATTCGAAGTGATAATCGAAAAATTGGTAATCGGAACGAGAAACAACTTTTAATAATTTACGAAGATGCGAATAAACTGGATAACATTAGGATGTTTTCATAACGAGATGAATAGCAACGATCGACGTAAGTTTGTCGAAATAGCGAACGAAGTAAGTTTATCGAGAATTATTCAAAGTATATATGTTTATGCTGGACGTTTTATTTTGAAATTAGAGAAGGAACAGTGAAATTAACGAAATACGAGGAATATGGTTTATTTTTCGTAAGAGAAATTCGAGCAACCTCGGACGATAAAAAGGGGAAGTTATGCGAGCCATCTGGAGAAGGTCGAGTGCTGGCGCCTAACCAAGGTCACGGATAGAGGAATTTACGACCTTTCGAGTGTTCGACGAACCCTCTTTTGTGCCTACGCTTCAAATACCTTTCACAGATTTCACCTGCCTGCTATTATATAAAATGTTCCATTGTTGATTGTAAACAGAAGTTGGTACCTAGAACTTTAATGAATAGAAAGCCTCATTCATGGCTCGATTTAAAGAAAACATTTTGGCTTTGTGTGGCTCGTTAAGCGTTTCGCTCTGCTATTATTATTTAGTTCACAGCAGATACGAGTTTACACACTTACGCTTACGTAAATAAATAATTCGTCGTTCGAAGGATTTATTTATAAAACGGCAGGTTTTATCCTATTTATCGAAGGAACATCCGCCGGTGAAGTAAATCGTTCTTTTTTCCTCTTCTGTTTTTTGAGATAGAAATATTGATTTATTTATAAAGTAGCAGATTTTAATCTGTTCGTCGAAGGAATAATTTATCTCGATGGAAGATATCAATCTTTTAACATTCAATACATCTCGATTTAATATATCGATTTCTAAAGTACATAACACATTTTGTCCAATTAAAAATGTATTTTATTGCTATCCAAATGTATAGTTTATTTGACATGTATATAATCATTTTATCTTCTTCAAATTTACGAAATAATTTCTTTCGTAAACGATTTCCCCTATTCACGAATTACTCGAAAATGAAGTTACGTATTTCCTCTTATTGTACCTTTCTGTATCTTTGCCCGGTAAACATCAACAAGATATACATTGTACACTTTTCTCTCTCCTTATTTGTATAAAACAATACATTATAAAATAGCCTACCTACCGAAAAAAAAAAAAAAATAAATTGCATCCCACAAGTTTGTCCGAAAATGAAACATTCCAAGTTACATATTTCATCTTATCGCGTGTCGCTACTTCTTCATTAGTCACGGTAAACGTTTCAATTTCTCCGAGAAACTGTGAAACGATGAGCCAGTTCATTCTACGATGATGGTTCTATGCATTTGGACGGAAATATTCGCACAAATTGGACACGGAATGGTCGCCTTCTATTTTGAATGAGTAAGTGGCACCGATCCAGGTGAGAGCTAATCGTTAATCGCGAATACCATTCGTGACTAATGCAACCATCACTGCCAAATCTCTCTCTCTCTCTCTCTCTCTCCCCATACATTTATATATATCAAATAGCCGGTAGCTAACGCTTGAAAATGGTCGTATCTCGATGGACGCGTGTCGTTGACACTGTGTTTAGCGTCTCGACGTTATTGTTTCGAATTCCTCGAGTTGCTGCCCGCTGGCATGCACCGTCCTCTTGGTGGGTGTAAATTTCTATGCAGCGTGACGAGTCGTTCAATCTTCAAGTTGCAATTTCACGCACGATGCTCGCACGTGTCGTTCTGTCGCAAGACGAGCGTATCGTAGGTAGAGTTGAAGCTTTGCGCACAGTGTTCGCGAGACGCGTTTAATTGCGCTGAAATAGCAGCTGTGACGGTGATTACAGAAGGAAACGTGGATCTTTGGTCGATTTTTCAATTTTCAGATTCCCCTTCATTTTATCCTGAAGTTTCCGAGTATCCGAAAGTTGAGTTATCGAACCATGGAACTTGTGCGAATGTACAGATCGACACGAGTCTCGAGTCTCTCAGCTCTGAAACTTGAATCTTCGAGCTGTCGATTGTTAAAATCTCAATCTTTGGATCTTTCAATTCTCTTTTCCATCCTTAAAGTTTCTTCGAATTTTTGTTATTTACTTCGTTGCGACGATGTTTGGAGCTTCGAGCCACTGGTCTGCCCAGGAACCCGCGATCCTTCGTTTCTGCGAATTTTCGAACTATCGATCCTTTGATCCTACGAGTCGTCAAATTCTAAGCTTTCGAGTGTCCGCTTGCTGGACCCTGCGAGCCAAGCGACAAGACGCTCAGCCGATTCGAATACAATCGGAAATCAAGCGAAACAACTTGTCAAATTTGTCGATATTTTCGAACTGGATTTATAGATTTGTCAAAGTAGATGTATCCGTAGAATTTGATACAGCAAGAATAGCAGGGGACGGTTTACGATAAAAGCGACTGAAAGAAGACACGTTTCGACGTTGATGACAAGACGTCGACGAAAATATCGACGACGCGTCAAACAGGGACCGGATTTGTCGAAATAACAGACGAGTCGTGGCGGTAGCTGAAAGACAGGCGGACGTCGAGCAGACGCGGAAACCGCGACGATGGCCGTATGCTATTTAGGGAGCGCGAACGATATTTTCGCTCTTCCACGTCACGTTTTTGGCTTCCACGAGATGCTTGATCGACGATCTTTCGTACCGTGGCTTTTCATTGACCGACTTTGCATTTACTGTGGCGGATATCCGTTCCTCGAGATAAATAAATAACGTGTTTCCAGATAGAACAGAGTGTTCTGTGAATGGAAACTTCTGCCGTACGATGGTTTCTCGAAACTCGCGTAAAACTTCAGAATCAACGAAACATTAAGGCCACACAAGAATATTTTTACGAATATCTCGTGATTCAAGAATAATTTGAACAATTCTGAAAAATGTCCGATAAGTCGTACGATATCGAATTCGTGCGATGGAGAATTTTTTCTTAAGTAAATCGACGTTGCCTTGATATCGATCGATGTTAAATTCAAAGTATCGTAGAAAAATTACAATTGCGATCGAAGTACGCGAGTCCAATCTGTTTCGTGCCATGACGTCCGACTACGATGTCTTATTCCACTTATCTAAACGCCGAGACTCGTTCCATTTGTTTAAAGACGAGAAGAAACGCGGGGCTATTCCACTTTTACGATCCGCGGAACATTCTGCCGAACTCGTCTGACCACGATTCTTATTCTACTTAATAGCTCAAGGTCGGATACGGTTCCTATTCTACTGGCCTGATCGAAATCAACGGGAACTCCGCTTTTTTATTTATTTCTCTTTTAGCGAGGTTTAATTTACAGTTGCAAGAAAATTATTAGAACGTCGGTGCGGGTATTCTTTTCGATTATTTGATCGATCGATCAGATTATGATTAATTTAAACGTAGCACGCAAATCGAGACGAATAGTTAATTCTGTTTTACGCAGTGAAAGATGAAAGGAAGGTTTCTGGAGCAATATCTTTATTTTCCTGCGAATACAGTTTCGTTACGTGTATGTATATATTTATATATATATATATATATGTATATTTGGCTTAACAATACGTTCATAAATACGTGAATATAACATTTACATGCGTTTCCCATCTTTTGCTTTTTAGTCTGTTCAAATATACATAAATTGCGCTATTCGATGCTCGACGAGCGACGATATAAATCGTCTGATTGATCAAATAAAAGATGCGTCTGATATTAATAAAAAAAGAGAAACGTTAGAACAGAGTATAATGAGACTAGCGAGTCAATCGTTCAATTGCATTTATTCATTGATCACGTTCAAAGTATCCTCTCTTTCCTTTTCTTTTCTTCTTTCTTATCTTTTTTTTTTTTTTTTTTAATATACCTCGTTCAAATTGCACATTAATTATAATTAGGATTAATTTCACTCGATATCTCGAGTTTTAACAACTATGCTTTCGCCATTTTCAGAGATCACCGAAAAGAAATAAATAAAACAAAAGCGTTCAACAAAGAAACCTTTCGCCATCGTTAAAAATTCGTCGAAGAAGAGATTCTAAAATTAATATCCAGTTTATCGTAGATTCGATTTTACCAGGTAATTTCCATAAATATAGATACCAATATATTTAAATATTTAAATATTGCAAATTAACTTATCAATTATACGGATCGATCGAATGATACGACGCGTACAATATCACTGGAAAATTACATGTCTCCGTGTAATTCGTCTTTTTCCATCGACAGCATTACTACAATTACGTATAATTACATATTACGATCTCTAATTCGCTCGAAGACGAACGTCTTTCAGAACGTTCTTTTATCGCAAGTAGTACACGTACCATCGCTATACGCTAGAAACTATATGTACAAATCCTACTGACGATTACTTAGGGCTTACGAGATTATGCTACTTATATTAAAAGAGAAATTCTTTCTTTACGAAATATGTACTTATCGTTATAGACGTTCTATCTTATTCCGAAATTTTTGCCTTGCTTCCAACACTTATGACACTTCTGCGATCACTTTGTCTATTTTCGTTTTATTTAGAAAAAACAAACAAAAGGAAAAGAATCAACCCTCCTGCGGAGTCATAAAAAATGAACTAAAATTTGTATACGTAGATCCTTCTCTTCCCTTTTTCTTCCTTTTTGCTTCTTTCAGATACCTGTCGGTATGGTACATGGAAATATAAAACAATAACAAGTTCTGATACGTTATAGCGATACAATAAACGATAACGAACGTAAAAGCAACAATAAAGCGTTACAAATGATAAATGAAAAATATACAAATGTCGATTGTTCGTAGAATCCTCCAAGGAAATAATACATCAAATATTCTCTCTCATTCGATCCTTATACAAGACCTACTCGTCTTTTTTTTTTTCTTTTTTCAGTAGATTTTGTATAAAATGAACATTTACGAACAATTATACACGAAATATCAATATTACTGTGATATCATATGCACACGCATATTTATATTAAATATATATTATATATATATATATATTAGGCAATATAATATTAATAGTCAAAACACGATTCATCCTTTGTTATTCTTGACAAATCTTTTCACATGTTTGTAATCATTTTATCGAACCAGAAAGGTATACATAAATAAAAAGAAATCAGAAGATGAAACTGCGGATGAAATAAAGTATCGAGAATGCGATAATACTATGGAAACTATCGTCGAATAAATTTGAATTGAACGGTCGAATTTTCTTACATGACTATATCTACTTTACTTTCTAATGAACATTTCTAATGTTTCAGTGTGTGTTATACGTTGCGTGTATATCTGCGTTTATACGTATAATTATTATTATCACGCGTATCATTACGTATAATTACTGTACAACAGCGTCGTCTTCTTTTTACACGATCCACGTACATGAAAAATTGATACGCGCTAACCGTAAGCTCGTGCGTGTGAGCTTATATTCTCTGTAAAAATATATATATATATATATATGTATATATGTATATATTATGTACGTGGATATTTGTCAATATTCGCTTAAAACATACAATAAAATGTCTCCGCGTAAGGAAAACGTATGGACGGCAGAAGTGGCGCGTTTCGATCGCATATACACGAGAGATAAATACAAAATTAGAAGAGTGGAATAACGCGTGAGAGAAATTGGATTTTGTCTCAGAGAGATACAAATGAAATTACGATAAATTATGTTAATCGTATTACAACGACGATGTGTTAATTTGTACGTACACAACTGGCCGAAAGCTTGGAATCTTTGCACGATCTCGTTGAACGTATGCGTTCAACGATATATCAACTTGCTTTAGAAAATTCTTTAGTCGAGGTTCTCAAGAGGTTTGATCAATGTTCTTAGTCAATCTATTTAATTCGAATCACTTCGAATTAATAACAGTGTCAACAAGAGGTTTGATGTAATAGGGCTTGAACTAACTGGATTGAAATTTCTGGCCAGTAGTGTATACATGCAGGGTACTAAAAAATGTAGCAGTCGAGCAAGCAGCATACATTTGATCAAAAGTTATCGAAAGAAATAAAAATATCTGAATAAAAAGGAGCACAAAATTATTCGCTTGATGGTCAGAAAATAGTTTTAGCTACGAATGTTACTCTGATGGAGTAACAGACTTAACTAGGTCAATGTTTAAAACATCTAAAGCGAGCTGTTACGACTGTTCGCTTATTACAAAATCAAATAAAATAAGCTAGTACAACTAGTATTACATAATTGTAGACAAACATATGATGTCACTCGGCAATAGTAAATAAAAGGATGTCGTTGTAGTTTTACAAGCATAGTGTGCCAATAAATCTCTGCTATTATGTTAGAAGATAAAACTTATTAAAATAGTAGTTTAAAAAATAGTACAACTTTGAAACTTTGTATTCCTGCAGCTATTTGCTTATTAAGATGTTTTGCTTGTTTCGATGCGTTTAAGATTTGACTGCAACGTCTCTTAACATCCTGCATGTCAATAGATAATTATTTCTTCCTCTTGTTTTAAGATGTTTAAAAGTAAAGTAACTAATTATAGGATAGCACTTGGAATCTCATGAATGCAAAGATATAACTTGAATTTAATTACAGATACGTAACGATGATAGTAGTCTTATTAGGTATTATAATTAGCAACAATAATAGTGATATCAATAATAATGATTCGATGTGAATAGTGGCGATCTACTCGCATGAAACGAATAAGGATTGCTTAGAGAGTAGGTGCAAATAAAGTGTATGCAACTAATTCTACCATACGAAATGGACAATTATCATACAAATACCTTTTTTAGGAACTTGAAATTCTATGATAACGCGCCTCGTGAATGTTTATCGTATCCAAATGAAATTTAAGATCGTGCAACATCAAGATCTTAAGAAGAAAGTTAATAAAGAATGACCGATATTGCTTTTTCCACTTTTAATAAATAGACATTTTTGATAAATTATTCACGTTTAGTTGAAGGTCTTCCTAATTTCTGTCCCATTGAAAAGTCCATTTTACTTTTTAAAGAATATATTGTTGGCTATTTTTCTACGTGATACGTTTTGTCTTTAGATAGTGAATGTGTAGATCGACGATGAATGAAAATATATAGGCTGTACATAGAATATAATCGATAAATTAAACCAAAGATATGATTTGACTGGAACATCGATCGTTAGATTTTTTCTCTTAATGTAGTGCGAATATTCCTTCGATAATAATAATAGTAGTAACAATAATAATAATAATAATAATAGTAATAATATTGATAATATTCTGTACATGAGTATAAATAACGTAAAAATGATTGGAACGATAAGTTACGATCCTTGATTGTAGTTGATGGGTGTGATTTTGAAATCATTCTGATTTAAAAAGAGATAATAGGTATATATGTATCGATACAAGTTGAAAAATTTCATCTTTAACGTTAAATTTAATTCATTTTGTACAATATTTTACACTTAATAACGTTATTTTCGCTACAGCTTTTCATGTTTTCTACAACAAGAAAAATAATAAAATCTTTGAATTACCACCCATCAACTAATGAATTCTTTATACCCTCAATGTCTTTAACGCAAAGGAGCACGTATAATTTCCTAACCGATGAAATGGAAATTCTAAGTCCTACTACATTACATCTAGTTTGAGTTTGTAAGATCTATCCGTTCCTATTGATCATCATAGTCTTCATCCTACATAGTATATCGTAATAACATATAAAATACAGTTACAGAATCATTTGACGATATGTATATTATAGATATATTACCAAACACATTGTATATAATTTCATAGTTGGAGAAAATGGAGACGGAATATGTCACGAAGGCACAAGAAGGTCCTGACTGCATATATGTTCAACGGATAGAATATTTTTCCGTTAAGAAAGCAATCATTCGTCGCAATCTCGATAAAAGTGCAACGTGTACTCCGAGTAATCGACACCGTGTTTATTCTTGCAGATATTCTGTAACAGAGAAATCGAAAGAAGAGAGAAATTATAATATTTATGAACATTTTGAGAGAAAACAGATTTAATTTGAAATGACAGAATTAATTACTTCTTGCGGCTGTACAGTAGGTACACGAAACCTCAACGTTCTCCTGAGATAATGAGCAACATCGAGGGGAAAGGATTGATCTCCCCGTTGGTTGTTACTTTCAATGTCAATCTTCAGCTGAGCCTGTTGTTGCATCGTGTATTTCCGGCCACAAATTAGAGACTCATCGACGCCAGGACTTGTTGGCGAGGAGCACTGTTGCACTACTTGGCCGTACCAAGGCATTCCACTGAAGCATGAGCGAAGAATCAGATTATAATTAAACATGCGGAATATTCCAATGTGAAACATATTCAGAATCATACTTTTATTTATTCTGTTACTTACTGTACCGCATTTAGATATATTTTATTTCACTTACAATTTTTTTTATTTTATTAGTATCTTAATAGTCTAAAAAAGTTATGAACTTACATAAAATGTAACGTGAGTTGAACGTCTGGCATATATTTGGACAAAGGAATGATGCAAGATATATTATTCGGCGTATCCTGCGAGGACGCGGAACAATACTTTTGATCGAGCGAAGTATTAAAGCTTTCTGCCACTATCCACAACTGTGGCTTTGGTTCTGGTGGTAACGATCCAGCAGCGTTGCTGGCAACTTCCGCCCAATCTCCACTACCGGTTTCTCTTCTTGTTCTTTTATGCAGATATTTGTAATTGTTCTGTAACAAATAGAATAATTTCTTACGCTATCCAAAATGATCTTTAACATAAAAAATTAACTGGTGTTTCTCTTACTTCTTTTACAAGTGTCTGCGTGCTTGGATCAGACGGGCTGATACCATTTTGGAAACTTTTGCTTATTTTACGCTTCTCCTCGTACACGTTCAATGGCTGTTCTATGTGATCTGCTAAAAAATAAAATAGGAATTTCTTGTTTGCGCACATCAACGGGAAACTATTTCTTATTGCGTCGTATTAGTATATCCGGGAAAACAATTTTAGAGACAAAGTAACATGAGACTTACAGATTGATTTCTTCTCCGGAGGATGATCAGGTTGAGGATCCTCGAACTGATGAATCTTGGCTGTACAACAGAATATCTAAAGCACAATATATATGCATTTAAAATACAAGCATTAAAAGGAATAAGACAAAATAAAAGATTCGATTCGAGATGTTACCTGACAGGGATTTTCAAACTCGCTAAAGTGTCTAGGACAATTCGACGGTCTACCTAGTGGAATTGGACCTTTGTTCAAAGACGAGTCCACTTCCGATCCTTGATCGTTCTCATCCACGTTACTGGGAATAGCACCGGCGCCATGTCTACCCAACCAGTTTCCAGGAAATTCGCTAAAATAATTTAACACGACACATTGAAATATCTCAAACTTCAAGGGAATAAAGGATATTATAAATTGCTTACATCGATAATTTTTAATAATTATTAGTAAATAATAAAGCAAGGAATAATTAAAATTACTAATAATTACAAACCTATTTTTCTCAAGTTTTGGTTGCGGCCCAGAATGACTAATAGGATACCAAGTAATTTCTTGAGAGTAAAGCTGTTGTTTCGTATGAGGCGCCTGCGTGGAGAACGCGTTGGTTTTCACAGACAAACTACTGTCCAAGCCTCTACTATGGGATCCGTGCTTGGTATACGAAGACGACAATGTACTATCTAACAACGAATTGTACCGAGGATCGTAATTAGGCGTACTCGACGCTGTCGACGGATGTACCGGTCTTATAGCCAACATTCCATTGCTAGCTACCGCGGTCCACTCGAGGCTGCTACGTTTCTGATATTCTAAGAAGTATAACGTCGCCATTGCTACTAAGCTGAAATTGAAATACACTCGATCAAACACTCAAGTCATTTGTTTAATACAAGAGCATATACAAGTTGTATGTAAGAAATTTTAATTACCAAAACGCCATAATAAGGATAAGTATA
The DNA here is from genome assembly GCF_000188095.3 of Bombus impatiens. Classification (NCBI taxonomy): domain Eukaryota; kingdom Metazoa; phylum Arthropoda; class Insecta; order Hymenoptera; family Apidae; genus Bombus; species Bombus impatiens. The sequence continues at coordinate 266,721 of NT_176552.1, read as the reverse complement.
ACAATGATAATCTGGATAAACTTATTACTGCACAGAAGTTCGTCCTCCCGCTCGCTCTTCTTTCCTTTACCTTGTACGGTAGTTTTACTATTGATAGAGGATGAGTATTTGTTACTTGATATACTAGAGATTGTACTAATCGAACTTTTCAGACTGTCGCCCCTCTTCAGCTTCGCCAGCCGCTTGTTTATTCGCTCCAGTTGGTCTATGCGAGTTTCCAAGCTATCCGTTACCTGACAAATTTCACAAAATCTCAGCACGCTGTCTGACGACGAGTTCAAATAAAAATCACAAAAATAAGGATACTAGAGGAATTAAAAAAGATATAGGAATAATAAGTAGAGGATAAAGATAGAAGGAAAAGAAGTTGAAGGATGAAAAGTTTGGATGAGCATCTTACTTTACACAGTTCTTTTACAGCACCAACATTCTCCATGAATATCCTCTCCTTGTTCACCATTAGAAAGTTTTCGATTCTCTGGCCATTTGGAAGGACAATGTCCCCAGCTGGCAGCACAGCTTCCGGCAATATCTGCTGCACTTCCTGCGCTATGACACCCGTGTCTTCTTGTTGCTTGATACCCAAACCAGAATGCTGTGCAAATTCTGGCGCGTATCTATAACGAACTACTCTCAACTGTTGCACGTTTCGCAATTGTTCACGCGTGTCCACTTCCTGTACGTTTTGTTTCGCCCGTGCATCACTGGGTTGAACAATATGGCCAGTCACCTGTGAACATTATTCATTAGCAATGGCTCCATTGTTAAGTCGTCATATCTGTGCTACAGCATTGTAACTAAATGACAGTACTTTCATATTGCCATGGACAACCAAAGCTTCGTCAGGCCTATCCGTGTTAATTCCAACTCGGCCGGCATGGTAAACGCTATCCGGTGCTGCTCCTCTTTGCCAACCACCTTCAGCGCCAACGCCACTGCCTTCCGACTCGAATTGGCCGGGATTACTTGCCTGCATCGTTTCATTTCGTGACAAATTTTATCTTAAAAAATATTTCTGCCTAACAGCTTTTTATAAAACTTTGTCTATCTATCGGCTATTTTCAGAAAACATCGTCTTTAATCCTGACAAATTCTTTTCCTTTTCTTCGATATATCTTTACAAATAGGAGAAGGACGATACGACCGAAGTGTGGTGAATTTAACACAGTTGTTACTCTTCGCTAAAGAAATAAAAATATTCTACAATTTCTTCGGTAAGATTTATAGCTCGTAACAGGATAAAAGCGCGTCTGTTTGTTTCTACGACAAGTTAAGTGGCAGATTGAATCCGGATGATATCGTAATTAAAGATATAATTACCCTGACGATTATTCTTTCGGACGCATGAGCTACCACCTGATAGCTGGCTTGGTCAGCGGTGTGTGCGTGCAGGCCAACAACTAAATGGAAATATCTTTGATCCGGATTCGGTTTCCCTTTCTTTCGCATATTGTTGCTGGTCGTCTCGCTGAAGTGAAGACGGCCAACGGTTACTTTTGTAACACGCTCGCCGCCTAGTTCCACCCTGAAAGCAGCTCTATTTTAGTGTAACGTAACCATTTTAATAGTTTCCGTGAGAAAGCGGCTAGAATTTCGCACCAAAGATTCCGAAACGTTTTTGCTTCATGATTTTCACATCGCGTGTGATATTAAAATGTGAAACAAAAAAAGAATAATGCACACTGTTCGATCGATTCATGTGGAATCGTTGTAAATTTGTCTGTGTACTTACGTCACTGGATGGAACGGTTTCTTGCTCCTGTCGCTTTGACTTTGCTCCACTCTGATAGTCTGCGTCGGAGACTCAACTTTGACGCCGTAAAAGTGTAGCTGAAAACTGCTTATCTTCTTCAAACCTTCACCGGTTCGAACGAATATAGCTTCACCTTGGAGCTGAGCGTGGCAAGTAATCTGAAGATATTTCATGTAATTACATTCGCTGATTTCATTGTCTCAAATAATATATAAGAAAAGTATTGTTAACCCAAAGTGTGATTAATGTAACGCGAGTGGTATAGATTGCGGATTTTTATGCAAATTCACACGTTTGAGAATATCGTTGGAAGAGTAGGACTTGGGTACATTATTTACCTATCGAATATTATAAAAAGCGCTATACTTTGAATATTTCGTGTATCTTTTGATACTATGATATCGTATAAACGACATATTGTTAATCTAAGTGGTATTCAACGATTATTTTGTTAAATTCTTTTGGAACTCTCATACCTGAAAGTGATTTTTCTTCTGGCACACAAACGCGTCGTCGGAATTGCTGAAATTGAATCCTTTGTCCGCGTCTACTCGGTAATGAGGAACTGGAAGTTCCTTCAGATTATGATCGCATAGAACGTGCCAGGAAGTTTGCTGAAAGGGATGAAATCGGATGCACTGATAGCTGGCATCTATATAGCTATTGTCTGCCACTTCGTCGCCATCGAGAACTGCACTGCTGCTACTGCAACTGTGCTCCACGGTACCCAGTTCAGGTTCCTGGAGAGATAAAAATGTATCAGATCGGTCGATGATACTTTTTCAATCATCTTTCAAATATTTACGAGCGTAAAATACATTTTCACTTGTATTCTCTGTCTATCTACTTATACTCCAAGATGTAGAATTCTAATACGTTGAATCCGGAAATAAAGACCACAGGAAGGAAATATAATTCAGTTCACACGTTTAATTAAATACGAACAATCAAGTACTACAATTTTTCTGTTACGTTGATAAAGATCGAAGAATAAACGATAAATCCATGAAATTACAAGGTGTTGCGTGTAAGAAATGATGGATGATGTTTCAGAAGTGGGAAAAATTATTCTTCGAAACTGGAGATTAAATAAAAACACGATTTTAGCAACATAGTACGCGGATTGATAGAAAGTAACATCGCTCTCTTACAACAAACAAAAGATATACTTTATTATATTCTTTTCCTGTAGTCGTCGAATCACAGTTTCTTAGGTATCTAATTACTTTAGTATAATCATGACAGTAAAAAAATTTTACTCGTTGCACCTGCTTCACATGGACAAGACCATCCTGGCTCAATTTTCTCTTCTTGGGTGCCGATTGTAACGACGAGTACAACGTGTTCATGTTACCAGGGCTGTGCTCGTGTGGTAGAGGTACTAAAGTCTGACCTATCGGCTGTTGCGATTGGATATTCGGCGTTCCTGGACCGAGGTGAGACGTCAGTACTGTATGAGTTAGCAGCATCGAATCCGTGGAGGATGTTAAAGTCCTCGGGGAGGACGGTAGTAAATTTGGTGCATAATTTGCCTGATTGCCTTGGTGATGAAGAAGCATCTCCTGAAGAGCTACCTTTTGATCTGCAATTGCGCACGATTTTTGACAATTTTTCACAAAATATTCTAAATATCGTCGTAAATATTAACTAAGTGTCGCGGCACGCGAGTCAGGACAATTCAAATCCTGTTGTTGTTTTATTCAGTTCATCGAACAGTGTCGAAGAGCATCAACGTGTGAACAAGTATCGAAGTGATCTACAGAGTTTTTCCGCGTATTTATCGGGTATTTATTTCGCAATTTATATTTGTACCAGCGACTCACAATTCCTCTGTAATTTATTTATTTATTTGGAAATATATTTAACGGATCGCGACAGCGATAATTCGCTTTCGTTATTTCGCTCAACCAAATGACGACTAATCCTCCACATAAGTAATCCTCCACATAATATATTCCGAGCATCATTGTTACGAGACGTTCAACCTTTTAGCCTACGATATCGTGTGAGAAACGTGTTTGTTACGTCGATGTTATTGATTTATCATTTACTTCAAGAGAGTACCTTCTTTCTTGTCGATCAATTGGTAGTAATTATTTATCAAACATCTTGCAAAATAAAATTAGCCACCGACCATGTTGTCGCTTATGGCACGCGCTATTGGAACTTAAAACATAAGCCAAGTGGTTGATACATAAAGAGGGAAAGTTGGAATATTTTTATGAACTTGTAGTTAGATGTAGGAATATCTATCGATCAAACATCGAACACAGCGTCGTTGAATATTTAACAGAATATTTTGTGAACTTACGCGGTGAATGTACATGTTGTGTGTCGTTGTGACCTGGCGGAGAATACGGTGGTTCGCTGCCACTGTCCGGTGGGCTTTCTGGCAAAGCATGTCTACAACAAAACAGCCAGCTAAAGCGTTTCAAACTACTAAATAATTCTCAGATTCGGAGTAATTTCATCCTACCAATCGTGAGCATGAATCAATGTTAGAACGTCAGTACGAATGATTTATTTATCGCAAAATTTCTAATTTCCTTAATAGCCTCTTCTCTATGTTACCGTTACAAAGTGACATAACAGTTTCCAATTACTATCGCGTTAAGTTGCCTGTAGTTTTAAATAAAATTAAAAAAGAAAAGAACCAGCGTAAATATTCATTAAAAAAAAGGAAAAAAAAAGAGAGCAACGATTCTACCTGCATGGCGACCGTTAGATTATTTACACGCACAGAAAAATGACTCTCAGAGAGTATCAATTTATAAGGATTTAAACCGTGAATGGTTTCGAATTGCTTAATCCACGAGGTTGACATTCTAGCCCTCGCCTTAGGCGAACTCGACTTACGGGTGAACGTACGATTGCGGATCCTTGTAAGCGGCGCCATTTGGTACAGTGGTGGTACCGGATGTGCACGTACTCGAGGCCGGATGACTTTGAGTAATCGGCGATGGTAATCGAGACGGTGGTTGTTGAGCGGTTGCCGCCTCCACACGACCACCGTGTGTCGTCGTTCCACCCCCGTTCTCATTATGCGCCAATGTATCAGCGAAATATCTACCATGAAATAATTAGTCGTGCAATTGCAGCGTAAAAATATGGTACACAATGGGATGAGAATTTGATCGTACGACTGAAAATTGCGAGACATTTCGTGCTAATAAAATGAGATATCATAAGCTACGATTTTTATGAGGTATCAGAATACCGGAATAGTCGCTTGTTTCGTACAGAAGTTCACAAATTTAGAAGCGTAGAAATTTTTTTTTAATTTTATATTGCTGTGGATTTACAGAGGTCCTATGATGGAAGGATCGCAGGAATTTATCGGACATTTACATCTTCCAACGTATCGTCTAAGGAAATGAATTATGCGTTATAGGTCATTATCCAATCATACTCTTGTCTTATTAATTATAGGTTTATTTCAAGTAAATTGTTTTCCTATGTTAAGGCTCGATATACGAAGCGGATACTCTGCTCGAAAAGAATGGTTGGAACTTAACGAATCGATCGATATCGACGGCTGCAATAATTATCATCGATAAACGAATGATAATAACAAATTACTCGATGTTTCAATGTATTCTTATCGATATTAGCGTTTGTCTGCTGTCGAGAGAAAACTGGATTTTCGGATTTTCCGTTCGAGATTTTTCTACGAATTCCGTTTCCCTGACACGATCTAAACAAGGATTTACATTGAATAATAGATACGATTATGTTGCTCCTCGTAATTATGCAATTATCTTGTCGCGATTTCAGATCCACGAATCCTTGAAACTTGTACCAATTACCATTGAATATTTTCTTCTTGGCTCAAGAACAATTACGTTCTCCTTTTTTATGCATTCCTTACTAACAGTTTATTGGAAAGAATTTTATCTCCCGTTCGTGGCGATCAGTAAACAGTATCGTGACGTTGATATTATAATATCGTTTACCAAAGCTAAATCTAACGTCTTTTCTTAATTCGTTCGATCCTTAATTCCTCGCTCTTCAGATTCTCAATTTAATCCAAATTTTACGTCTGCGATAGAAGCTCACAAAAATTGTACTCGATAGCCTGTTACCAAGCGTCTTACACAAATCCTTCAACTTCTTCAACTTTCTACAGAATCATGCACGCAACGTAGGACCTACGTTGGACGATTTCTAGCTGTTTTAACTCTATTGACCCTTGACACGACAGGGATCGCTCTTAAACAGTTGACAGTCGATTAATTTTCTCAAACAAAATTCCTTTTCGACCAGTCACTCGATTCGCAATTTGCTGTCTCTCTAAATTTCCAAAGCGACAGATGTTCGAAATTTCCTCCGGAATCATCTACGTAAACAATTGCCAGCTGTTTCGATCGACTCTCGACGCAACAGAGATCACGCTTCAAGTTTCATTTTCCCAAACAACCATTATTTTCCAACACTCGAAACTTTCGAAATTTCCCCCCCCCAAAATATACGAAACACCGAACGAAAGCTACGATGGAGCATTTTTCCAGCTATCGTAGTCCCAACCGACCTTACCTCGATTGCCAAATGGATCTTGATTTTGCCAAACGAAATTTATTTCGAGACAACCGCACCATCGAAAGTCGCACAGAATCGCATATGAAACACGGAATGGAAGCTATAATAGACAATTTCCAGCGGTTTTAATCCCATTGACCCGCGGCGCAACAGGGATCAAGGGTGAAGAGCTTCCATTCGGTTGATCCGTGAATGAAATCTGTTTCTGAGATCAGCGCGGGGCCTTTAATGGGACGAGTGCGTTAGGTTGGATTACCAGGCCTAACACGGCAAGCACTGATTCCATCAATTCCGTCCAGCCTGTCTCTGTCATTATATCATTACACCTCTGCGGTCGCTACCACGCGATATCTGTCTGCTTTTTCTACACGCGTGCACGCTCCTATACATACACGATTATTGTGTTCGACGACTGTACTCGACGACTGTTCGTACGTTCGTGTCTCTCATACGCGTGCACCATCCTTTTTCTTCTGCACGCGTTTTATGCAGACGTGTACACTGTCGGCCATAAGTTTTCCATTATCTGTTTTTATCGAATGTTTTCAGATGCACCGGATGAAAGTGTCAATTTGCGTGTGGCGTTTGTAAGCTGTGAATACGGCGAGCAGGGGAACGTTGATAAATACGTAAATCGTGAGCAATTTACAGATGAGTATTCGGTGATCGAGTATTTTCGAGTTACCAAGTATATTGTTGTACGTATGCAATAATTTCGAGAAGTAACTTGCTGTAGATCCTTTTACATTTTTCTAGTAATTATCTTACAACTTCCACGTTATTTTATAATTTTCTTGGTATTCGAGCGTAAAGTGTGTACGTATAGTTACGGTATTAGATGGTCCGAAAAGCTTCTTATAAAGTTTTATAAGGAAATAATGGATGCACGACATTTTTCGTTTTATATTATTTTATCGAAATTGTTGTTCTATCAAAATAAAGATCGCAACGTTGGACAGATTAGGTTTCATGATTGTATAATGATGCATCGTCGTAAAAGACGTGTCTGTAATAGAAAGACACTTTTCGGGCAATCTAATATTTTCTACGAATTATTGGATTTGTTTTACGTAATAATTTGCAAACGCAAATAGTAGGAGACTTCTTATTGCAGTGACTGACGGAAGCGCTCGTACACTTTTCATGGATATATTACGTGTGTGTAATGACACCCAACTGTCATGATCATGTTGGAAAAATTTTAACGCTTCTGGAAATATATACAGAAGTTACAAGTATGTACTTTGCGGAGACAGCAAAACCACTTAAACGTGTAATCATCCACAATGTTAATAAGTGTCGGTACTTTTGTAACATTTTTCATATGTTTAAAGTAACTATCCATACCGTGTATCTAATTTTTTACTAAATATAACTTTACAACGAACATCCTGCCGCTGTTATATAAATATCCTGCGATATGATAATGTCAGTCGCGTCAGATTACAGTGTTAATAAAATTTCAAAACGTTTAATACAACAGGTGCGATATAAATAATAAAAGCTTGCCGTGACAAAGGTACGAATACTTTTGCGAGCCACTTTCTTCATGAAAAATTTTATTTTGCACGAACACTTACGTATGTTGTCAGTGATTTCAATATTTTAGAAAATGTATATCTAGTTGCAGTATATTGTAGAAGTTGTAAATATTTGAAAAATTGACAAACAAATGTACAAACAAATTTTCGTTCTTATCGAAGAATTCATGAAAGTCGATGCAAAGAGATTGATAAATAGAACACACTGACGAATCATGGCAATGGAGATTCTGTTTGCTCAACGTTGTTACACACGAACACGTGTCTCTGTGATGTAGGCGTTAACGATGGCTTCCAGTTCAAGTCAAACGTCGTTGTCGTTAAAACAAAAGAAAAAAAAAAAGAGAGAAAGACAACTTAAAATCACGCGTTGTCTGATCAAAGTGCGACATTTTCATCGTGTAACAAACGTGGAAAGGAATCTTAGCTAAGCAGAAAACTCAGCTTCTGTTAATTGCAACATCGAAACAATTAACGCGTCGCGTCGGCGTGAAAAGCTTGTTTATCGATTCGTTAAAAACGAATTCGATTCGCAATCTTTTAGCTGTTTATCGTTTCAGTCAGCGTGCGCTTCCAAATTTTTGAAAAATCTGCTACAAAACACGAGATATCCTTCGAACTAGTTAATCAAATGATTAACTTCTAACCGAAAATTAAGCAATTTCTTAAATAGGAAATTTGTATTGCTCTGGATGAACATAAGATAGAAAATAATTGTAAAAAATAATTAGAAGATATAAAAAATTATATCAGAGATAAATACGTAGAAGGATAAATATCACTTACGTGGCGGGTTGTTCGCTGTCGCTGTTGATGAAATCTTCCAACTGCGAGAAGTCCAGGGCCTCATTGTCTATGCCTCCGACGAAATCGCCCCGACCTGTGTAAAACAAGAAGAATCCATGTTTCATTCTGCTACCTCACGATTGTTATCTGGCAAAGATCTTATGAGATCGTGATAACGCGAATTCCGTCTAAATATACGTTTTCTCGTGGTGTCTTACCGTATACGATGTGAAAACACAGCACAATAATAGAACGACCAAGTCAATTGGTTTTAGTAGAAAAATTGTCTACGACGTATTAGCCGGTCGTTTAATACAACCGAAAACGATAGTGAAACGTTCGTTTGTTATTATGAAGTATTAAAAAACGAATAACCGTTCCTGCAAGGTCCAAAGTATTTCGAATGCGCGATAAGTAAGAGAAGACGAAAATTAGAGAAGAATTTTCTACAAAATTTCTAATTGCTCTTCTTCTTCTAATACTTATACAGATAAAGATCCCCAAATCCTGGAAATTGTGAAATTTTGCAGACACGTACAGGTATTACGCAATCTCTTTTCGCCGCACGAATTTATTTTAAAGGCTTGAAATCGACACGTGAATATCCAATTGCTTTGGATCTTGCGTTATAACTCGCTATAACGTTGATAAATCGTTTCTCCAAATGAGAGTCCTAATTAACGTGAGTAAATTTTGTCCGAAACATTTTTTCCTATCTCTTGGGATTCCCGAGTTGTGACGCGATATCGTAAAACAGTCGAATTTTCAGGTGTCGATTTCTCCCTTTCACGGTGAATTTAAACATAAAAAAAAGAAAAAAGAAGTAATGCAATATCCTGTGCATATTGCCAAAGTTTCATAATTTTTTGAACCGATGGTTTCTTCGATAGAAAATTAGATCTTCGAATATAATCGCGAATAAAGGCGAGAAACGACACGTATCCTGGTTTACGTATCCGAGTTGTTTCTTGCAGCGAGCTGCGTTTAGGAACAAGGATGCAGGTAATTCAGGTATTCCGTGAGAGAGACATCCGCGTGGGAGTAACGAGGCGTTACAGGTGAGAACAAGTAACGTAGAGGCACGAACATATTTCACCTCGAGGTCTTCTTAAAGGTCTCTCGGCCGAACACACGTTAAGGGATTGGTTTCGAAATCATTGGACAATGCAGTCGCTAATTCTGTGTCTCTGTGGAATTCCGTAGTTTACTGCGTTTTACCGTCAACTTATGTCTTCCTATGTCTTCGCTTTTCTGGCGGATTTGTTACGCGAATCCCTAGAGAAGCTAAACCAATCAACTCCAACGTCGAACAACGATAAGTCGCGAAGTGAACTTCGAAACAACTAATGCTCGTAACGTAGTCGCTAATCTTTACTTTTCAATGATTAACTGCTGTAATTTTATTCTGAACGATTCGCATAGCATCGAGTGTTTAACGATAGCTAGATATAACAGAGTTTAGAAATGCAAAAATACAGCATGCAAATAATACGCAAACATATACAGGCTGTTTGGTAACTGGTGGTACAAGCGGAAAGGGGGTGATTCTAGGCGAAAAAAGAAGTCGAAAAGCGAAAAAAGAAGTCGATTGAAAATTTAAAAATTTAAAAATTTAAAAATTTGAAAATTTAAAAATTTAAAAATTTAAAAATTTGAAAATTTAAAAATTTAAAAATTTAAAAATTTGAAAATTTAAAAATTTAAAAATTTAAAAATTTGAAAATTTAAAAATTTAAAAATTTAAAAATTTGAAAATTTAAAAATTTAAAAATTTAAAAATTTGAAAATTTAAAAATTTAAAAATTTAAAAATTTGAAAATTTAAAAATTTAAAAATTTTAAAAATCCGTGAGATCCGTTATAACGAGACGTGATAAAGTGCACGCGTTCCAAGCGAAAATTCAAAGTCGATTTTCTCGAAAACAAAGCCTCGAACGAAAAATTTTTATTCCATATTTTCGACTTCTTTTTTCACGTAGAATCACCCCCTTTCCGCTTGTACCACCAGTTACCAACCACCCTGTATATAAAATATCCGACGTGAAGTATCTATTAATTATAATTTCTAATAAATAAAGCAGATTTCTATTAAAATTCTATTTCTCTATAAAAAAAATAGCCTGTACAAAAAGACGTAAGTTTTCGTTTTAAAATCCACGATTTAGTGAGGATAGCAAGTAACGTTAAATTTAGAGACGCAGGAATGCACAGTACGCGTATAACATGCAAAACTGTATGAAATATGCGATATAAGTTGCTCGATACGATTTCTAAGTGAAGTAAATTTCTACTGAACTTTTCTTACTCTGTAACAATTCGAATTTCCATTAAAATTCGCAGTCTAGCGATAAGTAACGATACGCGATGTCAGGAATCTTAGGAAACAGCTTATGGATTCTAATGATCGCGGTGCAAGAGAAAGTGCGAGTTCATCGAGTGGGAGAGAATTTCACGGCCAATTAGAGGTGGAAGGCTATGCGGCCGAAGGATCAAAGTGTCAACGTACACGAACATGTACATCGCGGTAGAATCGCACCGGAATTTCTTCGATCGTGTAAATTCCTTCCCCGTAAAATCCTCCATGGTGAACACCACAGCGTTGCTTTCTGATTTACGAGGTTCCACTCGGACGAGAAAAGTCCGATCGACGATCGATATCGCAGAGAAATCTCGATTTGTAGTTTCACCGTTGAACTACGAAACTTGTACAATAGTTTCGCAAACAAACGTATTTTATTGCCAAGAACGAGTAATTGATAATTTTTTTTTCTTTTTGGTCCAAGATTTAACAGAATCTGAAGTTTCAACATTCACGTAAAAAAGAAGATTGAGTTTCAGACAAATATTGTGCCATCGTTTTCATAGATCCGACGAGGAAGTTTGTGCGTTTTGAGTGATTCATAGGTTGATGGTTAAAAGGAAATAATTTTTACTTGGGGGTTTTATCCAATTTTGCTACACGGAATGCGGTCGAATAACGCGTACAATGTGCGAGACGATCAGTTTTCGAGAAAACTGACTTTGGAAGTTTGTCTGATATACGTGAATTTCGCTAGTTACCAATTAGCCGCGAGTAAACGATCAGAAGCGGATTATTCTACGTGCGAAAACGAGTAAAACGCGGGCAATAAAATTTCTTCGTTTAAAGTTCGTCCACGCGTATGATCTTCCAAATTTTCTCTGAAACAGTGAGTTTTATGGGACAATTTTATTCCACGTTTTCCATTTATCTTCTATTCTATTATTTCTATTTTCTCCTATTTAGCCTGGAATTAACCACGTTCAAGAATATTTGATAAATGTTGAAATTCGATTTTCGCGAAAGCTACGTCTCCGACGAACAAATTTTGTTGCGCGTTTTCTCCTTGTTTTTTCATAAGGAATCGCCTGATCACCGTTTGCACGTGTTATTCGCATATCGGGTAATGTATAAAATATTATGCCGAAACTTGCAGAAAAATGTGTTTAGATAAAAATATCTTATCGAACAGCATAATTTATGCTTGCCGTAATAAGAATCCGTAATTAAGTAGCTTAATTTCAATTCGATGAAATTCGTATAACGTCGAACAATTGTTTTGTAAAATTGTTTCTGGTTCTGAATCTGCCGAAGACTAAAATTAATAATAATGTCAGCCTACTGGGAGGCTGGTAATTACAGAGGAGAATCAGGCCATGTTTCTCGACTGCAAGCGCCTGTGTACGAAGAATACAATGTGATCACGCAGCTTGGCCACACTTAAGCGCTTAAGACTCCATGTCAAGTGTCATAACTCGTGGCTTCCGGTCGGCCATTCATGCTAGGGAGCAAGTGTAAGGGCGCCTTTAAGACTTCGGTTCGAAAATACGCATCGTACGAGCCAACTCGACCCATCAATGAACGTCATCACGTTCGTAACAACGACCGGCCGACAAACATGTTACTCGTTCGTCGAACTGCTCGCTGCACGTCGCTGCCAGCGAGAAATATTGTCAGGCCCTCGATTAAGATTCAGGCGAAAAGAAAAAAGTTCTTGAAAAGTCTGGTGTTTCAAATCGCAGATTTAAAAGTCCTGGAACCTTCGACTTTTCAAAATTTCGAACCTTTGAACTGCCAAATCTTCCCACCTTCGACTCTTCGAGCTCTCAAATCTCCCAATTTTCAAACTCGTAAGGTTTTCGACGTTCAAGCTTGCGAATTTTTCGATTTACAAACTCGCGAGGCAATTAATTTTCAGATCTTCGAGTGCTAGAATCTGCAATTTCGGGTTTCGTTAGCTGCCTTTAACCCGGTTGTACTGGCTGGCGGAGATACGTCGCTTCGAACGCGAAGAAACTCGCAAGGAAAAGGCGAAACGAGACGAGCAAACTCTAAACTCTGGTGCAACGAAGTAATCGATGGAATAATTCTTCTTCTTTGTTCGTTTCCTCGCAGAGATTCGAGGAATCGCATCGGCGCGCTAGTGCAGCTGTATGTCTCACGACGCCTATAAAAATGCAAAGACGGAACAAGGACACGCGTTAAGGCGGACATTAAAACGAGTTTACGTTTTCATGCGAACCTGTTTACGGGCAGCCGCATAACAGTTTCTGGCTACCTCTTCCTCGAAACGTTTCGAAAGCACTGCATCCAGAGACGGTGGTGGAATTCGATTGAAGAGAAACCTGTCGTAATCGATCGAGAATCCGCGACAACGTGTTCTAAACTGCCTTATTTGCATATTTCCTATGCAGATAATAAATTATCGTCGTACATGACGAAACTATTCCGCGTGTCTGATTATCCTTTTAAATAACTCCGCGGTGTTTCTACGTTACGATATAAATAAAGAGAAAGAAGAAGAAAAGAATACGAGGGAATTGGAGCGGAACGGGAGGAAATTAGAAGCTGCTCAAATAGACTGACGTTTTGTAATATGGAAATTCGCGTACGTTCCAGTTTCTCTTCGTCCTGTCTTTATCTTCTTTTTTCTTATTTGGTTGGCTCTTTAGGAAAATCCCAGGTGACCGTCGTCGAAGGTGAAAGAACGCACTGGGACGGAAACGCGTGAGAAAAATCGTAATTGGCTCTTCTACTATAAAAAGAACGCTGTCTAAAAGTACATCGATCGCTTTGCATAATCGCGTTACACATTTTCGGGAATTTAGTCCCGATATAGCGGGGCGAACGAAATGGGAATTTTAAGCGGGCAACTGTTCTTCGACGATCGCCAAGCTTCCGAATTATCGATAATTATTGGACTCTGGATTTTTGCGCGTTGGTGAAAAATTTTGAAGGTTGAACGGTGCATGGAATGCATAAAACGCGCAAATATATACGAAATATCGTAAAGTTTAGTATATTTGTTACGATTAAGCTGCGGATGTTCATGGAAATTTATACTTCTAAGAGCACAAGCCGAAGAATGGAACGTGTGTAGTTTATTTCATCTACCGAGTATCGTAACAAATATTACGCTTTCCATGTTTTGCATATTTTTGTATACGCATTCTGTGCACGTTTACGATGTTAAGTTTCCCGCAAACCGATCAACGTTAATATCAACGCAATACAGTTATGATATTTAGTATGCAAATCAAACGTCTAGATTCCAACTTTTTAAATTATTTATTTATTTATTCGCTTGTGGAAAAATCTCCCATTACAGATCAGAGTTACTATATCTTAGAAATTCTGTTCCCCGTAGCAAAAATAACGCTATCGCGTAATTACAAAAAAAAAACAGCGACATAAGTTTAACAGTTATAGTCTACAACGGGTGGGACGAAAGTTTCGAAGAATTTGACAGATGCAGAAAAAAGTGCACGGTGTTACGTACTTCGTTTATACACGTTCTATCGAACGAATCGGAGCAAAGCGAGCTAGTTGCGAAGCAGTTTCATGAAAAAAGTGGAGAGGGACGAAAAGATCTGGAAAGAGTCATCGAAATTATATCGAGAGAGACTTTTTATTTACAGAAAAATCCGCACTCTGATAATTAATCTGTGTCGTAATAATATAAATTAAACGATACTCTACGTATATCGCACATAATTGCGACTGTACGCGTTTCAAGTAAAAATTCTGTATTCCATAAAAATTCATGCAATATAATTCCGCTTACTCGGCAATGATAATTCCATTTATCGTCGTTCTAAGGAAGAGAACGAATCGAAAATTTCCACGCAAGAAGCGTTCACCATTTTGAAACGGTCAGCCAAGTAATCGCTGGGGGAGTAATATAGGCTGAAGCCAATATAATATACGCGACAGAAATCCGAGGGTTGAATTATACCGGTGGTTGGGTCGTTGCCAACCAATCCCTCCTCGAAGTATCGACCAAACACCGCCCCTGGGCTGCAGCAAGATGGACTTAAATCTGAATATTATTACGACAACCGGCCGTGTATATGTATAGGTAAACAAGTGTGATTTTTGCCGCACAATCGACAACGATAGAACAATGGAAATATTACATTTTTTTCAATTATCTTTGAAACGCGAGAATCTAAAACGCGGTGATTCTACGTAAGTCGATTGTCGATCCGCGGATCTGTAAATGCGAATTGACATTTTTCTGGATGCGAGGATATAGAGCTTGACCTAGATTTTATCTATCAAAAAGATTATAACGAGTATTCTACTTTACATATTTTATACGTTCTCGCACTGTGTTATAGCCATTCTTCATAACTTGGCTGTCTTTTTTCCACTTTGACTGCTTGACTGTCGGTCTTGTTCAGTTTCTCGACGTTAAGCGAATCCACCTGAGAAAATATATTCTCATTTTTACGAAGTAAGTCACACTGAACTACGTAATTACCGTTCTATGTTCAATTTTGCGTTTTCGATACGTAAAAACCTCACGGTCTATCGACTGCCCTCTTTTCTTTCTCTTTTTTTTTTCTTCTTTTACACCAAGGTATACCGAAAAGTAGATTAAACTGTCAATGATCTACCTTTTCGTCTCTTCTTAACGTCCCATTAATTTATTTTCGAGAGAGTAGAAGATAGAAAAAAAGCGTAGGAAAAAGCGTAGAAACGAACAGGTTATATTTAGAATGGGCAGGAAGACGAAGAAAAAGGAAAAAAGCGTTTGTGAAATTGCGAGGAGAATATTTTTCGATTCAACTAGAGGCAGAAGCGAAGAAAAGGTAGGAGAAGACGGGATGCGAAAGTGAGAAACGAAGACGGACGTTCGCGTTTGTCCGCGGGACAATTTCATTGTCCGCGCAAAATCGTCGTGCCAGGATGAATAACTTTCTAAGATAAGAAAAAAAGATTGTCTTTTTTCCACGGTGAGCGCCAATGGCGGCGTGTACACCATCGGGCAAGTTCGGAGTTTCACCGAGTTTCTGCCTTTTGCGTAATAATTACATTGTTATTAGGAACAAAGCAAGAGGAAGTCGTTAGGCGACTCGAAACAGCGGTGATTATACATTAAATCGGCCAGCTTAAAAGGTAAAAATCGCTGTATTATTAAAGATCGTTCCTCGGACCTTAGCAACATTTTCCTTTCGCCACTTTTCCAGAATCGAGTGAAAAATATTATTAGGACGATCGCGAATCGAATTTGAATTTCCTACGCCTCTTTAATTCACCAAGCTTCGTACGCGATCGATCTGAATCGGAAATTGTGGAAATTTATTCTCAAAAAATTGTTCCATTTCGTCTCTGTTAGCTGACCGATATTTTTACAAAACATAAAGAAAAATTTGCTTAGTCGACAGTGGAGAATCGATTTGAATTTTTCTGTCGTTTTAATTCATCGAATTCTTTGATTAATAATTCTTCAATCAATGAATCGAAGATTATTCTCGAAGAATTTTCAACGTTGTCCCTTTCGAGCTTCGTATATTTCGGATAACAGAAAGAACAATTCCATGTGAAGTAATGGAAAGCGGAATCGTAGTTTCGGAAGCAAACGGAAGTTCTTATCGTTCTGACCATCGCAACTCCACGAAATCATCCGAATTGAAGCTCGTTCCAAACAATGTAATTAACGTGGATTCCATTAACAGTGTTACGTGTTTACGTAAGTTCGTGCGCGAACAAGCTCGAATTCACGTTTCGATGGACCAACGGGCAACCTTGACTGAACGATTTCGAATCCCATCTTTTCCAATCGAACATCGATCTTGTCGGAACGTTCACGGCTACCGTTTTCTAGGTCAAGGGTGTATCCTTCCAGCACGTGTTTAACATTTAATGGGCAAAAATTCAGAGCGCTACAAACGGGATGTTTCATCCGATAGACGCGCGCCGATAAAATATCTTTAAGACGCGTCAAAGGATGAAAACTAACTGATTTGTTACATTTGTTCGTTTAAGCAGCATAGAAGGAATTGAAAAATGAATTTTCAAATAAACTTGCGAACTCTGACAAATTTTTTCATTACGTTCATTTAAAGAATTTCACGAATATTTCAAGAAAACCTGTTCGACGATAAGTTGAGCATTCGAGCCTGATCGTAATTTCGAAAATTGTAAACACTCGGTCAGAGGTATTTAATGACAGTTAAAGAACTTAATTAAGCAAGCTTACTTTATATTCTCGATAGGTGCAATGTATCTAAAACGCGACGTCGTTATACCTCTTATCTATGCACTTGCGTCAGTGCTGGTAGCAATCATTGCTCGGTGATCACGAAACGAGAACTAATCGCGCGCAGAAAATTCTTGCGCCGGATAAAAGCGGTAAAATTTAAGCGTGTTCACGAACGAGACGTAATCGACACGTGGCGGTGTGTATACGTGAGATTTGATATTACCGAAGGCGACACGTGTTCCATACCGACGACGTAATCATTTGCACGTGTAGCTTTCGTGTAGTGAACAGGATTTGCCACGAAAATTTATTATTCTCGCTTCCAGCAATATCGATTAATTGTGTTTCAAACTGTGCTGTTGCACGATAAGAAAAAGCAGATGCTCGTCCCTCAGAAACACACTGAAATGTTGCGTAACGATCAAGAGGCAGTATGTGAAAATAATCGTTGTAGGAGGTGTACGTTTCTAAGTGAAATCAACAGAAGACAACTTATTATATTAATCCGGCTGCAATCATCGAATTTTTATACCTCGTTCGTCCTCTCGTTTTAACCAGCAAAGACGGTTTATAACGTTACATGATCTTTGACGTGAAATTGAAATCAGAAAACGCGCGTGTCGACAAGAATTTTGTTTCGATATTTTTCGACGTTGACAACAGTATAAATTGAATCGAAAATGATTAAAGGAACGTTGAATAATACCGCGATGGTTGCTTGTATGTCAAGAATTAACGAGATTCTTTGTCGTGTTTCTAGAGAAGTTCGATGACTACGAATATTCGGAATACAAGTTAAAAGGTAGGGATAATGAGCAATTAAGGAAATATATAAATAGATAATGGTGTTATTGACCGTCGTAATGTTAAGCAACGTTATATAGAAAGATAGTTTCTTCCTTGAAACTACTCCTTCTCTTCTTGCTTGATAGATTTCTCGTAACTTTGCATTCAGGAGACTTTAGCAAACACGAATGTGAGAATAAGAACGAAAGTATGGTTCGTTCGAGCATTTTATTTTTATTCGGTGTGACGCAAAACAGGAAGTTTCATATGTAAATGCTTCTGTTGGTCAATAACCTGCAGGGTTCAAGAATAGAAAAGACACGATTTTAATTGCGACTCTCCGGGCATAAAAATGGACAGACTCTCGTCCGGTTCGATCGATCGAGCCCGAAACGATGCAAAACGATTCGTGCACCGACACCGTCGACTTTCTCCGACAGTGCAAATAGAAATGCGCTGTAAACCGTTCGAGCCGTGTCGCCTCTATGAAAATTAGCTCACTTTCGTTCGGCATCGTAAAAAGTTCGTCCGCTGTCTACGAAACTGATAATCATACTAATTACCTGCAACAAAAATGCACGGCAATGATCCGAATAAAATATAACTTACAGAGTACTAAAATGTTCTCTCAGACGGAACGTTTTTTTTTTCTTTTCTAATATTCGAGATATCGTCTAATAAAATACTTCCCCCGGCTCTTTTTATTTTACATAAAAAATTTCCTAGAAGTATTTAACAAAAGAACAAACTAAGGACTTTCTAATAGTTTTTAGATGTGCAACGAAAGAACCTGACTGGAACGTTGTCGTTGTTTTCGCGAAAAGAATATCCAAACTTCTAACAGTGACTCTTCGATTTTCTTCAGCGGAATATTTCCTATAATTTGTAATCTCTTCGAACGAAAGAACTGCGAATATTTTGAATTCCTTCGATTAAAATATTCTAGAAATTGCAATGGTAGAATTACGAGATCTACTGCGTTTGTCGAGTTATCGAAATTACAGCGATCACCTGTCGCTGGAACTAATTTTCCACGGAATCGCTTCTCAACCAACTGACCCGTGAGACTCGGCCTGTGATACTCGTAGCCGCTTGCAGAACCGGAAGAACGCTTAAACGGAGGAAGTTAATCGAGCCGAATCGACGATTTCACCCCCTTAATCGTCGGGGCAGCTGCCGAACTCACTGTGTTACCGCTTAAACGATCGGGCTACGCAAGCTTCGACGCAACTTTTTTCACGGCAATTACAGGGTCACGGAGGGATGAACCGGCCACCGACAGGTGTTGAACCCCACGAGGGCACGCAATCCCAGCGATTTTCACCGGATAAACGCGGCACACGTTTAGTTCGATGCTCGATAATAGGTGTCGAAAGAACGTCACGTGGCTATTAACTGGGGTTCACGAGGGCTAATTTACCGAGACATCGATGCATCCTAAGCTTCGTCGCTCGATCAATGTACCGAGTAAACATCGTATAACTGTAATTCCCGAAAATTCTATAATTTCGTGTGGCGGAATCTCTGTACCGAGGACTCTTATCGAGTAGCTGTTTAATTGGAGAAAGAACATGACGTGACGACTAGAAAGGTCCATGGGAGACAATTCAGGATGACGTCGATGGATCCTCGGCTTGGTCACTCGACTAATGTACAGAAACATCGAATAAACGTTGTACAGCTGTGAGTTGGCGAAAATTGCACGATTTTGTGCAATAGACAATCTCTGTACCGAGGACTCTTATCGAGTAGCTGTTTAATTGGAGAAAGAACATGATGTGGCAATTAGAGAGGTTTATAAATGGTAATTCAGGATGGCGTCGATGAAACCTAAGTGCAACCAGTGTATAAAGATATCGGATGAACGTGATGTAGTTGTAAAGCAAAAATTATGCAACTTTGTATAATGCAATATCTGTTGCGAACAATTTCGTCGAACAATTATTTAATTAGAAAGAGAATGTCGAGTGACATTTTTGGACGAAGGTGGCAAGGAGTAATTCACCGGAGTATGCAGTTGGCTATGAAATAAACATCGCGTAACTGTGAACTTGCGAAACTTGTTAAAATAATCTTACATAATGGAATCTCTGTGTCGATGCTTTTTGTCGAATAACCGTTGAATTCAACTCGTTAAACTCGTATGTCTATTCATAGATGTATAATGATAGAGTTTTATAGTAACGGTACGCGAGATGTTACTTTATTTTCCTTCCTCTGAATGATCTCTTCTTTCGCTTCGTTATAAATGGGAAGGTTGTTGAAACTAAATCGAAGTGTTAATTTAGGCTCTTAGAACGGCGAAAGAGATTTAGAAGGAATTACGATGATTCGTTAGCAAGATAACGTTCCTTTCATCCCGCGATGAAACGGCACTTTTATAAGTTAATGTATAGTTTCTCTTTTAGGTAGATTCTTTTATTTCCTTGTTTTATGGGCGCAATGTTATCGAGCGTAATATGAAACGAAAAGCAAATTAATTTCAGTTGCCCGAATTGTACGTGCAATTTCTCTCAATTTCAATTTTTTTTTTCTTTTTTTTTAAATAACTTGGAAATCACTCGAGTCGAAATAAGAAATGTAAATTAACGACTTCATGGTACAAATCGTTCGATTCGATAGAAAAATATTGCTCTTCCGCTATTACCGGTGTTATTGGTTAGAAAACGACTATTGCATGTTACAATTCATTTTCAGTGACTTCGAGCGATATTACTTCCCGGAAGTTTCCGGCGAACGAAGATAGCCAAAGCGCACGGATCTATGGATCGCCATTACGATAACAATAAAAAGCGTTTCATTAATAATCGGAGAAAGTCGCAGTCGCACGTTTCTCCATTGTTTCGCTACGGTATAGTTGATCCCTCTAGAACCGACTTTGACTAATGAAAAACACGAACACAATTACAATTACGCCATTTTACATGCATCTAATGATAAACTTACGACATAAATAATTACTTCGATTCCCTAATTACCTTTCTTTTTAACCCGTATGTATCATTGTTACATTCAATTCACGCTTTTATGATCCCTTTTATTTACGATTTCTAATCAGATTCACGAGAGCAAACCATTGTCTAGCACGAGCTGCATTCGAAGATTTTAATATCAGATTGGCATAAAAGTTCGTTTGCTTCCTTGAACGACTGTTTATTACAAATGAAATCGTATTGTATGCATTTTTAACCCGTTAATTGGAAAAGATGAATTAACTCGATATCCAAGATTTATTCAAACGATTTCAAAGTCGATAGCGATATCTTTTATTTGCTCGATAGTTGCTGCCAGCTTTTAAACTGTATCGTTCCACAAAATACCCTGCACTTTTATTTCAACCACGTTTCTTACGTTTGTTAATTAATAATAGTTGGTTATTTAACAATAATAAATATCTTAATAGGTCGAGGAACATTTCGAAAGGGAACATTACACCGCTTTCGTTTCTATCGGCAAAGAAAAAGAAAAAATATGGTAAATGGCATAAGAGCATGCTTCACCAAAACGCACCGTGACTACCGAAGTTTGCCATTCGATTTGGTGCGAAACTCGATGACACATTCGACGTGGTTACATAACGCGATACGTGCAAACAATACGACGATCTCGTAAAACCGTGATTTAACAGGAAGCTATAACAATGAACATCATAAAACTCACCTGTCTTATAAAAAAAAAAAAAAAAACACACGAAGACAAATAAAGCGCAAGGCAAGAATAAAATACCACATTACAATATGAAAACTAGAGGGGAAGAACACGCAAAATCGCGTTTCCCATTTCATGCAAGCCAGCCGGTTTTAAATATTATCTTGTTAAAATTCTCATTTTATTTAATTTTCTTATCGCTTTGGTAAAATGTTGCTCGACGCGATATCGAAATGTCGAAGATGTTAAAATATTACTTGTCTTAGCGATTATATCTTCTGCTGGATCTAACAGGCTATTCCATTCGAACTATTTGAAATTCGAAATATTCCTTCGTAGCGATAACGCGACTCTAAAGTCAACAAACCGCCATTCTAAAATGGAAAAGTATAATACCCGTTGCCACCTGCTCTGATATTTAATAACCGGTCGAGCGACGTGTTCCCGTTTCCAAGAAATTTTTCCCAAATTTAAACTACCGGTTCTGCCGGCCTCGATTTGCTCGCGGATATTTTTTCACATTTTTCCGCCAGTCGAAATTACCTGCAACGGGCAATAATCGACGAGCGCCGGCTTGATTAATTCCAGAATCCTCGTGATGCTCGGGCTGATGGTGGCTCCGTGGGTTTTGAACGGGATCGGCTGTCTGGTGCTGCAGGGTCCATGGAAATTCCATGATTGGACCGATTTCGAGGGAACTCGATCACACTCGGAGGAATGTCTGGCAGAAAATCACGACAACACTCGCACCACTACATAACTGCGCTTCGAAAGTCGCAATTGGTCGTTGGAAATCCGTGGAACCACTCCGATCTTTCCATGTTAACGAAAAATGTGCCTCGTTACGAAAAGAAGGAAGATGGATATTTATCCGAATACTCGAGTCCTTGAATTCTTAAATTTGTTAATCCTCAGAGTCTTAATTAAATCTTTTTAATTTTTAATCAATTTTCACCCGCCACAGCGATCGGTATATCGCGCGTTCTCAGTGTCCGACTCTCGATCGCTCCCTCGAGTTCTTCCCTTGAAATGTTCGAAGGTCCGGATGAAGTTTAAAATTCACTATCGAGGAATGTTGAAGAAGTCCGTGCGGTAAAATTGTCACGAACACGTGAGAATCGCGCAGGATCGCTGGATCGATGACGTTCTCGATAACGATCGTGATGGACTGACCGGGGATGGATATTTGGAATCGAAACGAGACGATGGTGGTACGCGGCCCTTGCTTTCTCGTGGGGAAACAAAACGGCATTATCGTGGCCCTCTTGGTATCGACGAGGGTCGTTCGTACCACCACCATGTTACCAAACGTAGTGGGGGTTTCTACGGGCGATCGGAGGGCGGCGCTTACCAGCAGCCTTCGAGACGCAAGGGTTTGTTTCGTGCAAGCCCCTCGTCCGCATGAAAATGCCCCAGAATCTCCTTGTCCTCGTAGATAGTCGTGTTGTTGTAAATTGGTTAAATTACTGGCTGGTCTTCAGGGTCTGTCCGACTATGAAACTCAACTTTTTGATTTATGCATTTGTGTTTATAGTACTTCGCTTCGAATCGTTAATAACAGAGTTAGCATAGTTAATTCGCTACCTATGTCGTTGTTAATAATTCGTTGTTAGAATGGAATTAATTAATATCTAGCAAGAGAAAGTATTTTCGAAGAATCAAAGCGAAAGACACCTTTATCGTTTGTTTGAAGAGCAAGATTTGAAAATGATCGGTCTCGAATCGTTTCATACTCTCGTATATCGTATTCAGCGTTCATAAAATTTCTTCGACACTCGCAGCACCGGCCAAACCTCATAAATATTCCGATCATATTTACTTATTTTTCTCAACGACTCTATGAAGTGTCTGAAGCAAAAACTCCTCTTCGAACGAGGCTACAAGATGCGTTCGAAGACACTGCGTCTTCTATTCGTACATCGAATTGACTCGTAAGGAAAACGTAGTAACAATCCATAAAAATAAACGAACGATCGTGAGCGAACTATAAATAATCGGGTGAGGTGGCTTGATTATCTGCAAAAGCGTCGTAAATCCTATCGAACGAGACGCGCGTTGAAAAGTGGCTGTACGTTGGAAACCGCTAAACCCTCTAAGTCAGAAGATTCGGAAGGAAGGAACGACGTCTTCATCGAACGATTAACATCGAATCATTTGCCCAAACGTTTACGATCGCTCCGACTCCATTTGGCTTCTTTATTGCGTCGTTCGACCACCATACTTGTAGCGTAATAGCGTTCTACCCCTGAACAAGGAGGGCGGTGCTTCCGCGGATCTTCGAATCAATGAGGGTAACTTTGCACGATCCCTAAAGACACTGAATTTTATGGATATCCTAATAAAAGACTGTTCAACTATTGTTGTTTGTTCGTAAAACTAATCATTGTACACTTCCGTATTTCGTCTTTTATTTTTCGACTTAATATACGTCGCGGAAAGTTACAACGTCTGCGATTAAGTATCTGTTGTAGTTGACGTTAGAACTATCAAGATTTGTTGTACTTACAATTGATAAAAATGTGTAGACATTTTTCGATAAGTTTTTCATGCGAATTAACGTTGGAAGATGTATCGAGATTTTCAGTATTTGCGATCATTAAAAAAACGTCTGCATGTCAGCTTTTTCTTTATTTTTCAATTATCCAAGTTATGCAGGTGCTGTTACGCAAAAGGAAAAAAATAATGCAATTGAGGAATAACAAAAAATTAAATTAGTCGATTGTTATTAAGATAAAAAAACGTAATTATACGGAAGCCTGCATTTCATTGATGATATCTTTAATTACTTGAAATAATTATGATATTGAAGATCATTGCGACGTTAATGAGGATTAGTCACGAGAGGAAGGACATTCTAAAAATTCGTAGGATATAAATTTTGATCGTCTAAAATACGCGAATCGATAAACAGAAGGAGAAACTACGAGAAGGTATCGCAAGAGGGTAATGGAGCAGCACGAATTGCCATTGTAAATTCTAACTTTGTTTCATTCGAAAATCGTTTCGCAGTAATGATAGGTACTTTGAAGTTATCACTATTTCATAAACTATAGATAAGAACAGCGTAGTGTCTATATAACACGAATGAAGCAACGTAGAAGGTAGGCAGTTTGATTAATAATTACGCGTTTTGATCAGAAATTCTAAGTTACAAGATCGATAAACTTATTAATAGTTTGGAATAATATTAGATTAATATTAACAGATCGGAACTTTTTAATTTGCGAAACAAAATTATGGGATCGTACAAATTTTTCCGTCTACCACGTACCAGTGAAATGAAAACTATGAATCATCTGTCGCTAAAGTGTCGAGAAGAATTCACCGAGTTATTAATCGACATAACTATGAAATATCATCTTCTTAAAAAATCGCTTAAATGGACTTACGTTTGGAATTGAAACAGAATTTTGAACGATTTCTAAGATGATCTTAAACACGCTTATAACACTTTACACTACGCGTGTATCGCAGAACGACGTCTTCGTCGTTGACGATGATAAAATCAGAATATCGATTAACTGCGAAAAACGTCGAAAATGAATCATATTATGTAAAATATTCAGCCAAGGTTCAATTCTTTATGCGAAAATAAACGAGCACGAAGTAAATCGTAAAAATTTAATGTTAAAAAGAACATCGTGTTAATGTTGAAAAAATATTACAAGATACGATATAAAGAAATATTATTAATTTCTTGAAGACAAAGAACCATCCGCTCAAGCCCATTTGGGAATTTCATGTACGCTCGATATATCGTTCTCTGGTTTTGCAGGCGCTTTTTTTATTCGCCTTTGGTTATCGAGGAACAAGCTTCCTTCACAGGACTGAATTTCGAAACGGGACGAGCGGCATCGATTACCAATTATGGTCGCTAATGACCAGCATTTAGAGATATCCGCAGTGCACGAACGAGAATAACTCGACGACACGAAACTCGCGAATAAATTCGTAGCATCCTTCTTCGTTCGAAATCTCACGAATCTGGCGATCGCGGAAGTGGCGCATTACACGTTATTTACCGCCAACGAGATCTTATTTACGTTACGTGAAATAAGTTGACAGAAAGATTGGAAAGGACATAAGGACGTGAACATTTTGAATTTCTATAAATTTTATAGAAATATTTTTATTAACTTACGTATGTTTTCCAATGCTTCTTTTTTTTCATAGAAAGATTTCTACGACAAGCAATTTCTCTTTCGGTAAAAATTAGGATCGAAATAATTAAGGGAACGTTGATTATTGCGAGAAGAAACGGAACGAAAACCTTTTTGTGATCGATCGTTAAAAATCCAATCGAATTTCGTCAAGGATCTTTTAGGTAATTTCGAAACACTTATTATCCTGTTGATGCAATTTGGAGAAAAAGGACAAGAAATCGCGAACAAGATCGTTACTTTCATCTTCCGACGTGGATAAAGCGTTAACGGAATTTTACTCGAGACTATTTCGACTCATTAAAACTTCGTTCCAGAGAAACTGACAATGTAACGAACGAATTCACACATTTCGTTGTTCGCGTTACGACGCAATCTGTCTCAACGCGTATTATTAACGCCAATTACAACGTAATATATAAGTAAACGAATCCTTCAAATTCTCAAGATACGTAAAAAACACGCTTGGTTAAACAAATTCCGTTAATCTCCATCCTGAAATTTTTCATTGCGTTTATATCACTGAAAATGTAACTGAGAAAATGTAAATGAGATTTGATATCAATAGCGTGACAAAGAATTGGACCCCAGACTATATCTGAACTCCGGAAACGAAGCGTATTAAGTGCACTTTTGGTTGTTTTTGATGCACTTTTAACAATCTTTTGGTTCTGAGTCTATATCTTGTAACAAAGTTATTGCAACTTTGATTTTCAATTCTCTACGGTTTAGAAAATGTGACTTAACACTAGAATTACCGTACCAATAAAATTGATTGGTTTCATAATTTTATCTTAAAATTCCTATTTCATATTCATATTCATATATTTTTTCTCCGCAATGATGTAATGATTTTCGCAACGATAACTAAAAGAATAATGTAATGAATTTTATTTTGTTTTTTACGTATTCGAGCTCAAAATAATTTTGCATCAAGGCTACTTATACCGATACCAGTCGAAATGACCGATACTCGTCGAAGTGTAAAAGGGTCCTGCAATCTGTTTATCGAACCCCAATTAACCAGTTTCCTCGTTTTCTACAACTTGCCACGCGTTTTTCAAATTTTTACTGCGTATCATTCGATACGACGATATCGGTTATCAGGAAAATTCCGAATCGATCGCTAGATCGCTAGATGCTAACACTAGAAATATCACAGCGGTCAAAATGACTGTTTCTACGATTGTATAAACGCAATTTAGGGATCATGGTCGCAGATGAATTAATAATACCAAAAATGTACTACATAACATGGAAGCTTCTGTAAGAAAGTAATAAATCAATAAATATAAAAATATTCTATTATTAGGTATTTTTTAAAGACCAGTCATTTCCACTGGTTTGGTAGAAATAGCTTCCTGTTAACTATCGCTAGTTCTAGTGTTAAATTATAAATAATTATGTTTGAAACAGATAGAAGATGAACAATCTGTTTTTTTCAAAGTGCATCATTTTCAAGAATATTTGAAGACGTCAATCATACGGAGCAAGTCTCAACAAAACAACATTCCATTCTCTCCAAAGACAATCCTGTTCGTTTTTTAAAATAACTAGCAATATTTTGAAAAAATACTACAACACGTAGTCTACGTATTTTTAACGAATACAAACGTAAGAACTCTAGACACTTTTGACGTCCACTCGTATTAATCTTACACCATGATACTCGTATTAAAAGTAGCTTTTTCCAAGAGCACCTACGTATCTTCAATAACTGGATAAAAAAAAAGAAAAAGAAGCTGACCATATCGCTGCTTGGCATCGATAATGGCGCAACTGAAAAAATGTAAATTTTAGAGGAGAGGCATTTTAACATTTATAGAAAGATGTTCGTGAGTCGTTTCAACGAGGTCGCAAGACTGACCTGACTCGGCATATGCCACTGTTCGCGAAAACGATACAGCCTTTCGCTTATAGCGCCAAGAACAACCGAAGATGAACCGGTGTCGTAAAACTAAGACCAGGTCGATAGCGGCGCAAGTAATAATTTTTCCCTCTGACGCACAACTAATGGAATTACAAATACACCGTTTCACTTGCTAGAAATGGAAACATAACGTACACCTTTCGCTCGATGACAGCAAATTTGACGTTGTTAGAATTGTACCATTATCGATGCGTCGGCGACGTAAATTGATGATCCCAAAGCGTTGATCCCAAAATCGAAAGGGTACCAGACCAATACGTGGCTCGTGCGAATGTTAACAAAGAAAGAAAGAGAAAGAGCGGCGGTGACGTGTCTCGGGAAATAAAGGTGTCCAGAGCGTCGAATTGGCTCCCGTGGAATTCTTTTGGTAACCACCTGCTGTTGGCTGAGTCGCGTGCGTGTAGCCACGGGTGCGTGTAATCGCACGCATTAAGTGGCCGCGTGTGTTCCATCAACCCCTGCGCTTCTATTACCGTTACGGACGAGCGAGCAGGCCGGCGATCATTCCCAGGCGCGCTTCGAAATTCTTACCTCGCAGAAACGCAGCCAACCCGATAATATGTAAATGTTTGCTGCCGGTTAAATAGCCCACCCATCCGCGACCCCTGATTACACGAACCACCGTTTGTTTCCCGTATCGTTCCCATCGAACACGCCAGATTTCCTCGTTCTCCTCACTCGTTACGACTTTGCATAATTCTTGCATAATCGAACTACGTAAAATAAGCCAGGGCTTAGCGAGTTTTCCCAATTTTGGTTGTTCGTAACGTAACGTTGTTTGGAACATAAGAGAATGTTTTTAGTCGATTTTGAACATCGAGCGGATTACGTCGAAAGGACATTACGTTTTTAGGAAACTACGTAATTACGTTGAGCGAACAGGAGGGAAGATTTACGAATCGACGACTGTTATTTATTCGCGATCTGATATTTTTGAGGGGAATTTTATAAACACGTATTTAAAGAAGCGGAGCTCGAGCAGAAAATTATCTCATCCGCTGAGTGGTACGAGAAATTTTAATATTTCGTGTGTTTCGTATATTTTTCTATGTTGCCTGCATTCCGCGCGTTTTTGCGACTTTAAACTTCCTATAAACGCGCGTAAACACGGTCATAAGCGCGCGAACGCACATAAGCGTGGTTTGCTGATAGCGGTGACGTGTGATTATTTTCCTACGTGGATTTATATTGTGTTCCGTGCGAAGGATACGTTTAGTCCCTGATCTAAAAATGAAATTTTAGGCAATTCATTTTCGAAGTTGTTGAGAAGCAAAACTTACACCACGATACGGATAACGACAGCTACGCATTAAAGCGAATGAAGTTACGTTTTTCCTGTTACTTGTGGAAAGAGCATGCGAACGTTAAAAGATTGAACAGTGACGCGAAGAATCTTACAATGCCAGAAAGTCTGTGAGTGTGACTCGAGTAATCCAGATGATGGATCAACGCTCTAATTGCCAGGCGTAAAAAAGGAACGGCGGATGTTTCAATCGTAGATTAACAGGTCCCGTTTCGCTCCAGCAAAAACGTCGCGTATTCTTTCTTCTTTTTTTCTTGTCCCTCCAATGTAGTTCGCTACGAATCGATACGCGGAGTCGAGAACGGCTTATGTCAGTAATCCATGTTCACGTGCTTCGGTATTATGATAATAAACAGTGAGTAACCGTTGATCAACCTTCCATTACACATGCGACGCTGCAACCGCTGCGCAAGAAAGCATGTGGACAAAAAATATTGTGCAAGCGAGTAAGAGACGCTCGTTTCGTCCAATAACGAACTATCGAATCGTGGGATTTAAAAGAAGGGGAAAACGATCAGGGAAATGAATAGACAATCTTATTAATCTACGTTTCTATGATTTCTATTTGGGAATAATAAAATGAGATATATGCGGTATATACGTTTCATAGTATAGTGATTCTTTCAAGTTATTTATTAATATCGTTAACTCGTCATCTACTATCTTTCGCTTCCTATCGTTTCATTTTTCTTGGTAATGAATTACACGTGTCTTTGCAGCAACTAAAGCAGCTCGAGTATCGGAATAGTATAGCGTTTTTTTTTTTTTTTTTAGTTCGCGTACTTTAAACGTCGTTATTATACGGAGTATTATTAGAATTATACTATCTGTGTGTCGTATCTGAAACGATTGAAATGTCCGGATGATACGATAAATTGTTTACTTCAAAGAACTAAAACAAGTGTAACGAAAATGGGTTTATATTAATTTTGATATTCACGATGATAGGAGTTTCTGTTTCTGCGTAAAAGATAAATCAGATAAAATTTGTGTAAAGTCTATAGATTTACGATAATGAAAGATATTAATTGGACGATAGAATATGTAATTGGAATATAATAAAACTTGTCTAAAATGAATAAATCCGCAGAATTTAAAATCATAGAAGATCCATGTTCCGCGTCGCGAACGAAGTCGCGGGTTTCGTTGAACCGCCGTATTGATGCAATTTGCAGTTGTTTTCGGTTTTCCCAAGTTTCCTCACGCCGATCTCATTGTTCGAGCCTTTATCGCCACTTTATCGGGATTAGCAACAATCCTGACGTTGATTATGCTCGACTCGTTAAGACATGGTCTGAAAATTCGCGCGCACGCGTTCCTTTATCGTCGATTGTAACGCAACGCGCGTTATCGTGCGCGAATCGAGCGACCCGCGTCTGTTTTCGTACGGCACGGCAAGGTATAAGCGACGTAAAAGAAAGTCAACGAATCTTTTCGCGATGCTTTATCGATCATAGGATTAGATTCCATTTACTATGCAACGAGTTTCATTCTACGGCATCGTCGAGTCGTCCGAGTTGCACAATAGTTTGGCTCATGACACGTAACGCTGGAATCAGCAGCTCAATTAAAATAACTGGTGCGAGATTTGTTCTTTTGGCAATTACAAAATACCAGGTCGTCCGACAAGTTTCTTCCGTTTTATAAGGAAATTACAGATGCACAACATTCTCTGTTTTATATTATTTTAGTGAATGATCATAATAATAGAAATAGAACAAAATCGATCATACGTAATTGAATAGAATTATAATATGAGGCTCGACTATCATGATCATGATCGTAATATGCGTGCGTATACATATATACATATACATAGATAAATTGTTATTCTCTATGTTACGCGATAAAGATTATTACGTAGCGATTTTCGTTTATTTTTCTTTTTTTTTTTTTGTGAAAGTTTAATGTCGTGTTAAGTGCGCTTGGTTATTAGCGAAGTCTTTGGGATTTTTATTTTTGATAGTAAATATTTCAGGGAATTTTCAAAGATACACGATATGTATGGTATATTGGTTGGAACAACGGTTTGGACGATCCGTCGGCAAAGAAAAATCGCACTCTGTCCTCGCTTCGTGACGCTTCGAGAGCATCCAAGCCGTGACCTTAACTAACTGGAATTAGTGTGGCAACGAGAAAATTATCACGGTCGTTTAGCAATCATCCTACACGATCGTTCGAGTTAATGCGAAAGCCGCGTACGCGAAAATTAAATTCTCAAATGAAATGCAGTTATTGTAATTGATACGCCGCTGGCGCGTCTCGCCTCTTCGTCGCTTTTCTTCTTTCTTGCAATAAATAAAGTTACGCAAGGCAAAAAAATAAAAAGAATTTCCTCGGAAAAAACACCGATAAATCATCGCTTATTTACTTCGAGATATCGTGCAAACGGCACTAATTTAATTCAAATGGTAATAACTCTGAGATAATAATAAATATCTTCTTTCCCTGACACGTGGAATTAATAGAGTTTTCCATTTTGAGCGATCACTCGTGACGCGATATTCGATGTTTCATGATACCAACAATGAGAGATCATTGACCGCCTATTTATTTTAAGAAATTGTATTATCTATAGAAAAAAGTGTACTACCAAGTAACGAAATTGCTCAACTGTGTTTTGGTGTATTTGTATTTTCGTTGTACCGAGTGTGATCTCTCACAATTATGAAAATAAGAAATTCGACAACGTGTCAACTTGTCGCAATCTCTGAAACTATAGTACAAACTATATCCTTCACCCTTTCACTGCATAGTTTCTCCACTAGCGATACGTGCGACACATCGATCGCGTACCAAACAATCTCGCTGTTGCACTTGAAAGTGTCGAGAAGATATTTAGTAACACGACGCCGGCGTTAAATGCACACAATCACGTTCATAAGACACCGGACAGTTGGTAATGTTAAACACGATATTTATTAACGTAGGTTTGTAATAACGGTTTAAAAACATCGACTAATCAACCAGTATTTAAATACCTACACGCGTTAGATCAAACGTTCCAAGTATCCTTCAACAAAAATAGAAACCGAGAGGAAGAAAATTCAAGGACGAAATTTCGTTACAGAAGGATTCTGGAAGATTAATTCCCGGTAATTGACTGTAGATAGAATATTTCTTATAGAAGAAAAATTTGATCTATGACATTACACGCGTCATACCGATGGTAACGAGCTATTGTCTATGATCGACGACAAGCGTAAACTCGTAATAGCAAATTCTCCTTCTTCGTTCATTAGTTTTCATTAGAATTATTCCTTTTTCTTTCGTTTATCAAGATATCGTAATTGTATTCTTCGACTACCTTGTTCGACTAAATTAACTTTCATTCGTTTCGATATGAAAACAGTATACAAGTTGTAGCGATAGTCGAACTTATTTGCTCAAGATCAAACTTCTTTTTTCTCTGTTGTTGCTGTTGCTTTATTTTCGATTAGTTTTCTATCGATAGCGAATTCCTTTACGAACGTTTTTAAATAAACAGCGTTATTTTTCAGTGTCAGACAACGCTGGCGTGTGTACATGGCGTGGTCGAACATGCGATCAGAGATTTTTCCTCTTTTTTATTACGAGACAAGCATGAATTCCCTATGGTACAACGATAAACGTATTATCGTGTTCGAACGTTTGACGTCCACGTGCACGTGTCTATCATCGCTTCATGTCTAAAACGAACTCTGCGATCGGCAGTTGTAATCGTGGCAAAAGGACTGCAAGAAACAGTGCCTTTATTTCTCCTGGAAAAATAGAAAAGAAAAGAAAAGAGAGAAAGAAAACGGTATATAGTATCGTAGAAATTTGCGAATAAATTCTATTAATCGAAGGTGCGATCTTCGTTTATGGAATTGCTTTGTCGGAAGGCGAAAATAAATAAATGTTATAAAAATACGTAACTTGAAACAGTTGATTCGATATTGCAATTATTTGAGAAAACGACTCTCAATTTCTTCGAAATCGATGAAAACGGTATTATTGGGTTGGCAACTAAATGATTGCGGATTTTGTCATTAGGTGGTAATCACTTAGTTGCCAAGCAAATAATTTAAGAAAATGTAGCCTATGATTATCTAATAAGATACATAATCTCTTTGATGGAACGTGAAAATAAACTGTGGATCGAATAACTTGAAAGAATATAGAAAAGCCGAGTCGATGCAAGGATTTTCGAGATTTTGCCTAATTCAGATTCTTCGATCTCGATGAAATCGGTGATAATTTGTTGGAAAAAAAATCGAGAAATATTTGATACGCGACTGGAGTCAGTTTTTTCTCCGTTGAAGAGATGTGAAGTTTCCGAAAGGATAGAACGCGCAAGACAAACACAGCGTGGCGCATAGATAATGGAATTGCAAATGATAAAAATACACTGATCTACAGAACGCGTTGTCGTCAAAGCGTGAACAGTATATAGAAATGGCTGTATCGATATGGAAGCACGTAACAAATTACAAAAATTATTAAAACTGACAACGAACTGTTTGCCTTAGCGATACATCCGATCTTTTACGTTCGCGTTCATTCAAAAATCTCTATATATCGTGCACGATATTTTGACGAAATTGTTGAAACCTCGTTGCACGATTAAAAGCGATACTGAATGAACCATTGATATCGGCGTAATTCAAACGAAGAACAACGTATACGTAAAAATTCAGCTGACTCCGGTTAAACACGTTATTCGCAAGAGTTATTTAAAATGTGTTACTTTATTCCAGCATTATATATTGGCTGTTAAATACAATCGTGTTACCTCGTTCGATATAATAGAAACATCATTGAAAGCAGCGAGTGTGCACGATAATGGAATAAATTAGAATGGAGTCAATGAAAAACCCGTGGCGGTTATTTCGTATGAGCACACAATGATGCCATTCTCACATTTCAATTCGATAATTAGATTCATCGCATTTACCTTTCATACATGCGTCGTGTATCAGGGATTCTCCTAGGCTATGCTTGCGCCGCTCGCTCGAGGTGAATTTAAAATACAACCACGAGTTTTAAACATTGTACGCTCGTTAAGTATGCTCGTTAGTGTTCGAAAGGAAGGAACAATGAGCTTGTTTCAAGCTCATTGCGCGAAATCACCGTTATAATAGTACGGGCCACGATATACGTATACCGAGGTCGTAAAATCTGTCGGTAGCCAAAGTTTATGTTTCGGCCGTCTGGATAAAAGAAATGAATAGCGACGTTGGCGTACGGAAATTGTCTTCATTGACTAAACGGAAATTCTTAGATAGACAGATATTTGTAATATAGGACAAACTTATGGTTTAATCGGTGTTTAATATGATATAAAATAAAAGTTTGCATAGAACAGATCGAAATAAAAATTAATATTCCTACTTCGCCTTCGGTATTCTCTACATTTTCATAATTACAAGGATTGTGCAAATTTTTGCATAAATTTCCCATAAACGCATAATCGTCCACGATCTAATAATAAAACATCATTTATGCGGAACGCCAGAGAAAGATAGAATCCCCACGGAGCTTGAAATGAAAATTTTAATGTACAACAAAACAAATGAATAGACGGTGGTCTTCGAATTTACTCGTCCCTCTGTTAAGCTGAAATATTTTCTTTTATCCTACAATCTTAAGACGTTTGTCTGTGTTGTTACTCGATGATTTCATTCATGACCTCGCTATATCTTCTTTCATATCGTATATATTTATCCGCGCTTTATTTAACTCTCCTTATTACCAATGGAATATCAAAACGTTATCGTGATTCAAGCGTGAAATTTATTAAATTTTAACAACGAATCGCGTAACGTTTATTTCCATATTCTCAAACGTATCCATGCCATCGCATCCGCAGTTTGAAACAGTAAATCGCGGAACGATTAGAAACGTCGTTTAATATCAACAGGAACGTGAAAAGTGTTCCGCGAAAGAACGTCGTTCGACGCGTTTCGTCGTCGACAAAATTCTGGTGAAAACACGTAGTCGACTTGAACACAATGAATTATCGTCGTCATTATCATTGTCGTCAATGCCATTGCGATTGTCGAGCGTATCTGCATTGACTCGATGGTCAATAATTTTATTCTCGAGGAGCTACTTCCTCGTTTCGTCGATGTAATTCTCGAAGAAGCTTCGAAAAGTTGTAAAGATACGCCGCACATATAGACACAGGTAGGTGGAAGACGCATCGTCGTTTTTCGTCGCGAAGAATGTTTCCTGATATTTTAAATCAACGTACTTTAGGAATCTTCTTCTTTGCGTCGCCAATGTTGCGACAATTTAGATAAGTATCGGAATTATGGAATTACAAAGCGATCTTTCCCTGAGAATTCTATGTTTGATCGAGATTAACTGGATTTAAATGGGACGAATTTTTAAATAGAAAATTTACGTCACTTTATTTTAAACAATGTTTTGCCGTTTCCTTTCGACGACCTCCGTCTTCGTTGGCGACTCTTATACTTTTCCAGCAATTAAATTAAATATTTAATTTTGAGGGACCTTTGATAGCTTTACCAAGTTTACGAACTTTAAGAATTTGTTAAGGATGTTCCAATTTCCTACCAATTTTTTAGAAGCTCTATAAAACTATTGTAAGAACCTAGCGAAGAATCTCTCAAGCTTCAAAAATTGCTTATGAATTTTTATCATTTTCTACGTTCTATCATTTCACAAGAGCTTGGAATATTTTTCAGACGATAAATCTTAGACAATACAACTTTACGGATACAATAGAAATATGAAACACCGTGTATACGTAGTAACGTAAATTACTAGGAAGAAGGCGAGACACGGGGACCCCGTAGGTCACCTGCAAAACGGGTTACGAAAACCGCCAAGAGTGCGTCGTAAAAACTAATCCGAGCTGTTCCATTTCTATACTATTCATTTATTCGTCGGTTATCGGTGAGAACATCGGTTCGATCTGGCTGGAAAAATCGGTGAGCTAACTCTCGTAGGTTAGCTCGAACAAGCACGGTAAATAAACGTCGGAGCCCAGAACAACTGTGAAGAAAAAACGATGGAATTTGCGCTGACAGAAAATTTGTACGATCGCTACGTAACTTCCTCTTACGCGTATACTATCGATCCATGCGTGTATCGTGAATCGAATGTCCGTGATTGGACATTCGAGACGGCGGATTATTTAATTTGTATCGACGATTGTTCAATGAAACGCACCTATGCACCTTTCACCGGACGAGACACGTGTCTTAACGCTTTCAACTATTTCAACAGTTTGTTCATCTTCGAATTAGAAAGATAATGGTAATTTGACTATGAAATTATGGATAAATTAGAAATCTATTAGAAATTTATTTGAAATTTCTAATTCAATGTTTCCCTCTAAAGTTTCTTACGATCGATTCTAAGCAAGTTCAGTGACCTTGTTTAACGATGTGAAAGCAATTTTATTAGTTGCAATGTACGTTGATACGATAATTATTGTTTTCGATAAACAAATTACAAGCTTCGATAGAAAATCAGTTGAATATACAATAACGTGTCTTGCTTGCTAGAAAGAGATTAGAAGAAGACCGTGCAGATGTACCAGCAAGCAACTTGTATTCCACATTTATCCCGACTGAGTAAGAAACATCGCAATGATCTGATTGACTAAGACCGTCTCAGTCTCGGTTAATTCGATTATCGATTAAGAATGGAAGATGATACGATTAACTAGAAGACTCGATAATCTACAAACAAACGTATTTAAATGTGAGGCAAGGGCTGCTGGGAATATGGCTGGAAATTATTATTCCAACACGTTATACCGCTTAATTTACCGAATGTTCTCGCGAACAGACTGTAAATTATCTTCAGGAAAATAAAGAAAAAAGGAGAAGGAAATAAATATTATGTTTTAGAGCTTGTAGTGATTTCGTACAGGTTTAAAAATTCCTGTTGTATGTTGTTAGAACGCGACGATAATTTCTGGGAAGAGATCGGTATCATTTTATATTTAGAATTTAATTCTTCCTCAAATTCTAGACAAACGATAATTCCAAAGTTCAAACAGTGACAGTGCTGCAGTTATATAGTAGAACATTTAATATGCGATAACAAAATCGGCAATCGTAATTGTTGAGTTTAAATTAGGAAACTAATTCGTCACTTCGTACACTTCAAATTCTACGCTAAAAATATAAATATAAATAGGTTGCTCTTTAAACGCAGATTGCCAAGGAAAAGATCGAGGTTTTTCAGATCAGCTCGTACAATAGCACGATCCAACGAATCGACGATCGTAGCGAATAATCGTCAGCTAATAACGGTATATTTCACTGGCATATGCGACGAACGCGGGAAGCGAAACGCGTGCCATTTTTTAAATATCCTCTAATCGAGCCGATTTGCATGTGCAAGCTGAATCGAATCGCGGCCTGACTTTTGCTCGCGTTATTATCGCCCATTCGAGTCGAAATGGTGACGACGATGACTAATGAAAAGCAGCTTATGATTCGTGGCGGTCGCGATTTAAGTACAGCCATGACGACATTTCGCGTTCGAGAAATTAATGGAGCAATTCTAGTTCTCAATGTGACGAACTGCCTGCGCTTAATTAAACGCCGATAGTGTCGTTAATCTTTTTACCAGCTTCATTTTTCCTAATAAACATCAAGAAAAATAGCCGTATAATAGAATTTTAATATCATTTTCAATTCTATGATATTGAAAGATCGTTCGCAGAAGGCAACAATTAATTAACCATTCGCCTTTCAACCTTCTTTCAGTGTTCATTTACGATTCGTTCGACCCCATTCCTAATCGTTCACGATACTCACGATCACCGAGCGGAGTATTGTACCGTAAATACCTCCATAAGATACTGAAACACAATCGACGTAGAAAGAATTTTTTCTTTGATACCACTATGAAGAAGAAATCGCTTGGATCCTGTAGTCGAGCGAGTTCGCGTGTGCCTGTGCACTTAGCCTAAACGCCTGACCTGATCCACGCATCATTCATCCGTGACGTACACTGTCTGCGGACATAAACGTTACTGGCGAAGCAATAAATATGGTAATACGTTTAACGTGGGCGTGTACACGTAATATAATATGTGTATACTTGCGTAGAAAAGCTGTCTCTCGCACGCATCTACGAACGTTTATCCGTATGCGTTTGTAAACGTTTGCGATGGTGTGCGCGCGTGTGTAGGAGAGTGCAACCTAGTTTATAACGCGACACAGTTATCCGGCTTTTAGAGAATCCAATGTTATGTAAAAATCCTGATCACGTAACGAAAATCGCTCGCGAAAATCGTCGACGATGGACGTAACTATAGTGGCTGGTCATTTTCATCATCAGCTGGATAAGAATCACTCGTTAAAAAATACAATTAAACGGATAATAATAAAGTGCTATTGAATTAAGTATCGTCCATGTCCAATTTACGGCAGGAAAATCCGAATTATACAGTGTGAAACGAACAAATTCATAGGTTTCGCTGGACGATGATCGACGTACGAAAAGGATTCTATGCAAACTTGAAAGAAAACGAATCATGTAAACGAGCTGGTCTGTATTGTGATCAATTTTCCTGTTCTTATCTCGTTCGTGGGAAAAGAACGTAATTTGTCCATTAAATCTTTCGGTTAACTCTCATACGATTAGTTTTATTTATTCGGGAAACAAAGACTCGAGAAAAATTCACTGGCGTCGAAAGAAAAAAATCCTTCTCTTCGCAAACGTACGTATTAAGAAAATTGTGATTTACGATGAATATTCTGTAACAGGCGATCCATAAACATAAGTATGTACAAATCAACGTGTCACGAAGAAGAAGCGAAATAAGAAGGAGGGACCAATAAGCGAGGGAGACGCAAGGTAGGCGATTTAGCGTGACCCAAGCAGAAGACACGGCAACGAGACATCAAGAGAAACAACCGAGGCCATGTTTCTTCCGTAATGGATACG
Organism: Bombus impatiens; assembly: GCF_000188095.3. Classification (NCBI taxonomy): domain Eukaryota; kingdom Metazoa; phylum Arthropoda; class Insecta; order Hymenoptera; family Apidae; genus Bombus; species Bombus impatiens. The sequence goes on along the minus strand of NT_176552.1, from coordinate 227,875 downwards.
TTCCACGGTTTTCTACCTCGGCATTCAATACGCGTTAAATCGTGGCCGGGCAAACAATCGTTCGGGACCATTTATCTTGCGATTCACGGACAATAATCGTCCTCGGGGCACGATCCAACTTCTTTCGATCGAGTTCCTCGATTTTTAGCCTCTTTCGAGATACGTTTTCGCAATTCCTTTCATTTTCAATCGAATTTATTTACCAACGAATTGCTTTATCCGCGTTCTTTCCTTTCTTTTTTCCTCTTCCAATTAAGTTCGAACTTTTGCGAAAGGAACGACTGAAAATGGTTGATCCCATGGATTTCTACGCGTGTTAGGTTGCATCTAAATAATTGGATAACCCAAGTGTTCGGATATTTCATCAGCTATCGTGAAGCTTATTCGTTGAACCTACATTTATAACGTCTCTGATTTTCGACTGAATTTATCAAACAAAATATATGGAACTTTTTCAATCGCATGGAATTTTCCCTCCATCTTATCTCTTCAATATGCTCTCGCTGTTTCTTTAACTTTTCCGATTGAATTCCTCGTTAGAGTCCTTTTCTTTCTCTCCACTGGTTAACAAACGATCACGCGAAATTCTACGCACGTCCATTACATTTGAATGGCCAAAGAAGCGAAGTATTTTAGACTTAACCTTCCCTCTTTTCTTCTTCTTCTACTTCTTCCTTTTTCCATAGAATTTATCACCAAAACCGTTTCCTTCTGTCCACTCGTTAATTTTATATCTTTGTGAAGACAGAGACGGAAGATGGCCGATCACGTGCAATTCTATGCACGTTCGTTGCACTCGGATCCTTGGAGAACCGCAGTATTTAAGTGTTAACCTTCCATCGGTCTTTTTTCCTAAATCGTATTCCGTTGAACGATCACGATATTCGACGATCGTTCTCCTTCTTGGTTGCACAGGATGATTTAGTGGCGGGTAAAAATAGAAGTTACGAATCGGGTAGCTGTCGAGGAAGGAAATTTGATGGACGTGTTTACCAGCAACGTAGCTTCGATTCGTCACGATATTTATTAACGAATTAGATTGATACAACTGTAGGATGTTTACGAGATACCCGTACGCGTTTTATTACACTGCAATATTTATTTGTCATAGTACTATTTATCCTTATCGATCGTCTTTGCGATATCAGCCTATTCGTAGTTCTATTAGAAAGGAAATTTCAAGGAAAAATATGAATGAGAAATATAGTACGCTATAATGTAATGTAAAATATATTTGGCAAAAGTCCAGTGCCTCTTTTAGTGGGAAAGAGCAAGTTGTTCTTGCCAGATTTGGGATTCGACACGCTAAACTGACACGCTCTCATCTTATAATTAAAAACCAGCCGAACAAGTGCAATCGCTGTAACTGTATTCTGTGGTGTCAAACATTCTGTTCATTGTAGTAACGTTTCCCGCGAAAATCTTCATATTTCTCAAAGATGTTAGTTTGTATCACCAAGTACGATGTAGGCTATCCACTTGGTTCACACATGCGCTGTACGATATTAATTTCAGTGTAGATTAATTGTACTGTAATTGTACCGTGTATGATATAGGATAGAAATTATTTAAATTACTATTACTAAAGTTTGCATAACATAATTTATTCTACTTCGTACTTCAATTTCTTCTATCTTCTTGTTACGTAATTTGTCAATCGCGCTGGCTAATGATCATAAAAGATGTTTGACGCGACGACTAATAAAGTAGCTAGCAACAATAATAGCACAACGCAAGCGATATAACGCAATTGCTCGTATTTCATTTACCCTTGTTATTGCTACGGTATTTAATACGATAATTCGTTTCTCAGTGAGTAAATTAACAAGATTTGATAAAAGAAAAAATATTACAAACGGTTGATACGAGCTTTAATTTTCTTCCTGCGCTTAATTCACGTGTCGATTGCGTCTTTCTACAAAATAAATACCAGTCGCTTTTAAGTACGTAAATTGCCTCCTTTCATAAACGAACCTTGACATATCCAGTTCATTAAGGTTTCCAGAACACCATAATTGCAGAGTCAACTTTCTAACAAATCGCAGACAATCCTCGTCAAAAGTAAAAACCATGAAGTATCGTCTCATGCATCCGACTCCCATGCATCTGTTTTCCATCGAGCATCTTCGAACAGCAACGACATCGTCGCAACTACAATTTGCTCCAACTACGATGTACAGAACTCTGCACGATCGTAGTCACCTTGCAACAGCGCGAAGCAGCGAATGATCGATGCGTTCCTCTCATAGTTGAAGCGTAGAAAAGTCGCCTGATTCCCACACTGATACGCTCGAGCTGAACTTTACCTCGTGGAATCCTGGTGTCCCGGCTTTCACCGGTTGCGTCACTTTTACGATGATACAAATCCAAGCCGGTGTACTCTGTGGACCGACGCTAATGCCAATACCAGCGTAAGGAAACTGCATCGAATTTATCCACTTAAGAAGAGGCTGGCGGCTATAGAGAACTCGGTTCGAGAAACCCACGCCTCCGCGTGCATGCAAATCTCTTTTTCTCGTTGGCCGCGTGCTCTCTCAAGGCTCTGCCCGTTGTACCATAGCGTGTAAAGCCTGATTCATACGGACGCGCCATCCTTGCCGATCTTTTTACGTAATTATTTATTTCCAGTTATCTGTTGCACGATGTATGGTATAATATAAAGAGCCACTCGGCACACGTGCTCTGGCTACAACGTTCGTGGAACGACTCCTGATCCTCTTGCGTTTGATCGATGACCCGGATATCGTTGGGGGCCGATTGTCTTCTTGATTCTGTGCCACGGTGACTTTGACGACTTCGTGTCGTGGAACTAGCGAGAATACGCGAAGTGACCTATGGTGCTCTTCCGTCATAATTATTATTTACTTACCATAAACGTTACAATCTACGTAAATGTACGGAATAGCGAGACGAGACTCGGGATCTTGCGCGTTCGCTGCGAAGTTCTTGAAAGAGTTCCGTTTGCCGATTCTCTTGTATTCGATCGATGATCTCGTGCAGGGCGAACAATTGTCTTCTTCGCATTCCACACATGTCAAATAATATTATTTCCGTGGATACGGAAGGCTTTCCAAGTTCGTTTGAACTTTTCGCAGACATCGAAATCGCTACGCGAATCCTCAAAGTTTAAGAAAGAGTTGAGACGATCCGCTATGGTAGATCGATTCAATTTGAAATTCGAATATCAGTTGCAAGCGTATATCGACTATGTACGTAAACCTTCCTGTTTATTAGGAATATTAAGATTAAAATAAAAGTTAGTATTGTGACTCGTGTGGTAGTTGAGTCGCGACGGTAAATCGCAAGGGTCGCTAAACGGTTGCGTAAAATTGTTTACACTCGTTCCGGGATATCTTTGCGCGAATATTGTAGTTGCCTATTGTCGATCAATTGCGTAGAACGACGTCCGTGTGAATAGGAAGATTGACAGTGCAAGTGTAAGTCGGGCTTAACGCAGTGAAACTATCTCGAGGATAACGCGTCGTCACAACGGCAGAACATTGCGCCCACGTAAAATACCAACGCGTCACGTGAGCTAACGCGACAAACTAACAATTGTGAGATCGATCCTTGGAATCGATGGTCGAGAAATATTTGATCGCCATCGAAATCAGATGATAATTGCGCGTACGCGAGGCACGGATCTGTTGCTCGGTTTGACGAACACGACGACCGAAATTATAACACTTAAATAAATCTTTTCAGAGGGACTGTTAAAATATCTCTACGATTTTTCTCGTACTTTTTAAGACGCTTGATATATATATGTTTATTTGTTATTAGACACAAAAATATATTTTATTTACGTATTGTTATATTATGATATCGCGATGTTTATTGAATCTTTAATTTCAAAATTGCCTAGCGGCAGGACAAAACATTTGCTCGTAATTATTCTGGCCATTACGTAACGAGGAAGCGACTCGTGCAAATATTTTGACATTTAGAAGCGTGCAAGGGTTGTTTACATATCGGCTGAAAGTTGTCCGCGATTCTACGATCAGATTCATAGGAAAGTAACATTCTATTTCATAATCCTAAATACGTGGCCATACGACCACCGTGAGAACACGTATAACGAGATGCTCGAAGCTTACTATAATTTAACTGCGTTTACAATGAAGACGGTTAATAAGCATCGAAAGATGATGATAATAATAAAGATACTAAGTTAATGTCATTATTTAGCTGATTCATCGTCGTACGATTGTTTTATTGGTCCAGTCCAACATCCGTTTTCACTCGCCAATTTCTTGATCATGTAATAATTCAATTCGAGATAAGTAAATTCGTTTCGTGAACAGACAATGCTTTGTGTGCGCAGCGTCGAAGAATTTAATCGCGATGAAGATAACGAGGGGACAGGAGGCGCCGAGGTGTTGGTGCATCCTCGTCGAGGACGATAGCAATCAATGAAGGTGTTGCCTAAGACCGCAGGTAGAGAGGATGATTAACGCGACTCGCGGATTTCCACCGACGTAAACCATCAACGTGCTACCATTCTACCGTTATTCAGTATTTTTCCTCGCCTGCGATCGAACATTATCCACAAAATAATCCGAAAATGAGAATACACGAACGGTGGGCGGCGAAGAAAAGGGGAGGACGTGGAGCTTTGGTATTTTTCAGATTTTCTCATCGATCTTCAAAATAGAACATCGTTTTACTTTTTGTTTTATTCTGCGTGATTTTCAACCTTTGCTGATAACTTGAAGCGATATTATGACACATTGGAGTGCAAAGAATGAAAAACATTTTTTCGCTGTACACGTCAATTTCTTTTATCTATGCAACTATTATCGTGAAACTCGGCAGATTTTCATTCGCAATGCGACACAAGCCAGCGATAAAGAGCAGATACAGGAGCGTACGAAAAAATGTTACGTTCGAAATTCGTTAAAACTGGCCGTTTTTTCGATAGACTCTTCAGACGGCAAAAAAATAAAATTACTCGAACCAAACCAAGTTTCTTAAACGATTTAAAATTCGCTTTCGAACTTTGTACAGGTGTTGTCGTACCATGACACATCTTTAGCGTGTGATATAACAACGAAAGTGGGAAATTATCGTATACTTCTACTACACGTCCAGCAAGAGAAAATATCAAAAAGAAGAAAATCATTCGAATAATCCTACGATAGATTTATTTAAACCACCGAGGGGCTGATATAAATAATATAGCAATAATATAATATAATATAAAATCTGCGAGTTTCGAGTGAAAATTAAAAATCTTTTCGGTGATTACTTTTATAGAAGCGCGGTACTTTCGGAAGAACTCCATTGAGAGTTAATTTTCATTTTAAACTCCTCTAGTCTGTTTTATTTACTTTCGATAGAAAATAATGGAAGATTTTGGGAAGAACGAAACAGTTGGAGGAAGTTTTCTATGGTGAAAATATGTTTTCCTGGCTTAGAAAGAAGACAACTTAGGGTATATTTGTACGTGAACTCTACGAGAACCGACGGAAACTCGAGTTCCCAAGCCACACCGTTTCCGATTCTACCCGAGATATCCAAGTAATTACGATATTAATGTTTGTTTTCGTATTACTGTGTGTCGTTGTGCCGAGCAAGAGATATTCAAGCCGCGGATCTTTATGCTAATTTATGTATATTTCGTTGCACGTAACCAAAGAAATGCAACTTAGGTGCAGACTCTGTTCATTTCGAGATTCTTTTCTATTAAAATATATAACGAGATCTCTACTTTGGATATTTTACGTACGAGATTTTTGTATATCGTAAGCGTTCTATGGATCTTCAAATTTCACATAATAAAATATAAAATAAAAATCAGGGATCTAGTCGTATCGAAACGTTTCACTCGATAATTGATATCACACTCTACGATTAGAAAGAATTATCAGACGCTGTCATCATCGATGTCCAAAGGTGCGCAAACAAAATCAGCATAAACGAAAATATCGGAGACAATCGTCGAAAATAAATTATTAAAAAACTGCGGGTTTTTACGCAAAATTTGTATCTTTATGAACGTAACCAATGAGATAGAATTTAAATGGTGATTTGCTCCGCCTGTTATTCAAAATTATACAACTTTCGATATTTTATATATTTTTATTTAGATGCATTTGCTTAAAAATCCGCCATCTAATGGTAACATTCGGGAACGTTTCATTTTTCCCGCTTTCCTGAAGGATCACGATACAGCGATTAGAATTTTTTAATATTCGAAATATTAAAAACTACGATGCACCGCGAAACCGACCAACACAAAGTCGTTGCGCCAAACTGGAACCTTTTATGGTTGTCTTAACCTACTTAATGTTGCACAAATAATTTGTCCAAGATAAATCATGTCGTATTTACGATGTTTATACGACGAAAGACTAACTAGGAGAAACTGGCTCGTATATCGAGCACGTACATTTAAAAGTATCCGAGTAAATGCTTATTTTACGCGTGATGCAATTTATCTATGAAATTGCAAATAGAATTAATAATAATTTTTGTAACGGATGCAGGTTTCTTGTTGGAAAATAATTTTCCTTTCCTCCGATTAAATTGTACGCATAAATTTCCATTTAATCAAACGTGCAGTCCATTTAGCAGCGAATTCATTGACCCGTGACGTATTAGTGTCCCAAGGTTATTCAAGGTCGATAGTTTACAACCATTTAAAACCCTTCAATCATAACACGATAAAATTGACTTTTTAACAATTAATTGGTTTGACATTGGTAGTCAGTTGTCAAACATTACGAAGCTGCTTCGTTATTCGAAATAACGTTGTTTCTGATTTACGAGTCAAATAAAAAAGAAGCGATAAAAGCACCGTTTACAAATTAACAAAAACATCGACGAGTTGAGCTAAAAAAAAGGCAGAAAATAGCGTGCAATTAAAAATGTTGGCGGGTTTAAAAGAAAAAATGTGTTTTATAAAAAGAAAAAATAAACTTTAAGGTGCTATAACAATTATTTAAATAAACTTTTTGACAAACTTTTTTAGTTCATCGAGAAGAAAAATATACAATAATTTAATCCTTTTTTGGTTGTTTGTTTCAGTCAAGAATTACGAGGTGGATCTTTCCCACCGATTGAAAGCTGCGGCCCATGAAATAGGTTTGGAAATCTGTTATAATTTTTGTTTTTTACTTTAAACAAATTTTTTTTGTATTCATTAAATACATATAAAACCATGCCTCAAAATTCAATAAGTTCATTTCCTTTTTTCCTTTCTAAAAAAAATCACAAAAAGACGCTGTTTTAGAACATTCTAATTCAGGACACCCCTTTAAATACATCGCCACTAAATCTCTCTCGATAGGGTCTTTAATTAGAAATGGAAGCTGTGAAATAAAAGCCTGCATTTTCATAAACATCTGCAGTCTAGTAATTAATGTTTAATCGACACGTATTTAACATTGTTGAATTTTCTCAGCTACACTGCACTATGACACTGTTACCGTTAGATCTATCTGTATAGATTTTAATATAGTATGAGATGTAGATGGATCCGAAAAGTTTCTTTCGTTTCATAAGGTGATAATAGATGAACAAGAATTTCTGTTTTATACTATTTTATTGAATTACGCGTGATCGATTTCTATTATTACGTTCGTGTATAATTCAATAAACTAATATAAAACAAAAAACATTTTATTATTTCCTTATAAAACGAAAGAAACATTTCGCACAAGCTAATATATAATTTGATAAAAAGATACCAAGTATGAAATATAAAAGATAACAAGTGGTTGAAGCGCCAATTTATTGGCTCGTACATTTCTTTTTGCCATTTATACGTTGTTGTTATACAAATACCGATAGCACAGAACATGTGGATAGTCGGGAGCATTGTGTGTTACCTCGATTTTTACGAGGCTTCCCGTTCTCTCCTCTGCATGTGGAACGTCGAAGCGTTCCGCGATCGCGGCACGACTCGCGACTCGCAAAGTAGTCCACACATCCTCTCTCTTGCATTATAAACAATCTCCCATGAAAATCTAGAACGGTCGACCGTAGTAAACTCGCCGTGGCGTGTTTTGCGCGCCGCCATGTCGCGGCAATTTGCTTTATAATTTTCGTCTGTTATATCTTCGCCTTTCTTTTTATATTTAAAAGTAGAGATGTCTCGGTGGAAACACTGTAAATGTGTAGAGGATTTCGAGACACGGATGACGATTTTAATGCTCGAACGCTCCGTTTAGGGTAGCGAAATTGGTAAAATCTTCTTGTTTTTATCTATTAAGAGATAGAAATTCCGATGGAATCGGACAATCCGTCAGATTTTGAAAGTTTGCAATTTTACTAGAATTTTAATTAGTTGGATGACTCGAGTTTCAGATAATAATGTCGTGAAATTTTCTTCTAATTCGTTGTAGTTTCAATAGCTATGGATGTGCAAGATTTTTTATATTCCGTTTCACGGGAAAAAGTTTTTCTTTGAATTACTGCTACCGGTGAACGGAGCCTTAAAGAAACAGTAGGAATTAGCGATAATTGCAGAGACAGACACTGTGGAAACGTCTGTTAATTGTGAAAATTTTTAGATTTACGCCGAGTCTCGCACAAAAGAAAGCCATACGTTTCTAAAGAAATACTGAATAACGCTCTTGGAAACCAACAAAAAAAAAAAGAAAAGAGGAAGAAACGGAAATTATTCGATCATCGCGAGTTAATGAAATTGCATGTGCGTTTTCATGAAACTTTAAACGTTTAGATAAGATGATAGATTTTTTTTCAAACGTGTTGCATAAGAGGAATAAAACAGAAATGTAAGCAGAAAACGCAAAAGCAGAAATATAAAAGAAGAAACATGTCGTGGATAGATATTTATCAGCGTGCGAGTACGTGATACGAGCCTTGCGAGTAGATATGTACACGTGGGATTATCGTGAGCGATGCAAATCGTCATTAAGCCAATAACAGGCTACGACACTTGCGAAATCAACCGAGATCTCCTCAAAATGTATTGCTCTCTCGTTGAACGTTCTAACTTGGAGAAAAGTTGCTCGTGTATTCCTCTTACGCGTTGCTAACAATCCGACTATTTTTGTTCCAATCGTTAGAATTGATAATCGATATCTTAGCAGCGTGTACATTGAAATACATTTGAAATGAAAAATATGTGCATCAGGATTTGTATAACTTTTCATATAGACGTAAGAGATCGTCAAAATTTGTTAGAAGCGCGTTGAGAGAAGTCGAAATTCACTGGATGATCGAAGATTTAAAAGTATCCAAGTTTCGTCGAAACGTATCAAAATTAGTTAAAGATATGTCTAATAGAAACGGAAGTTCACAAACGATAAACAGAGATCTGAAAAAAAATCGTAAAAAACAAGATAATGCTAGAAATTTCAAATCAGTAAGAACTTGACAGAAATCCGTAAAAATTCCTAGACGATCGATTAAAAATCCGGCGAAAGGTATTCGAAGGAGTCGTTAAAGATCGTCGAAATTAGATTGAAAATCGGCCAAAAGTCGATAGAACTACATGGAAGTTGTTTAAAGCTGCATACCAGAAAAGTTAATAAAAATAAAAAAAAAAAAAGAATGATAAAGTCACGGATGCGTCCGTACGTTTACCAGAAGACAGCGTTTGCTTCGCGACGGATGACTTTGATTTCTTACCCGGAAGTGGCGCGTACCGCCCTGCTTGATGTAATAGCAAATTAGAGGTTCGTGCGTGGGCGTGATCGAGTGTCGAGGAGACAGAAGGTCTCGGAAAACGCGATGAAAACGGCTAGGAAACTCGTGCTCCGATCAGACGTTCGAAGCTGCCCATTTTATTAGAATAAAGGTCGCGAATGCGATAAAAGATCCCACTAGAACCAAAGCCTATCATTTATCCCTCCTCAGTGGATAAATGGAACTGGAAAGTTCGCTCGCGAGCAACCGATTAATTCGAGAGGGTTCATCGGCGGAACTAGGTGTCTGACGTTTTGTACGCGGAATTTATTACTGCAGCATTTTTATCACCTCTTCGTTCAATTTCATGGTCGATAAAACACTTTCAGTGATTGAGATCGAGCAACTTTCGCCTAGAGATGAAACGAATCTTCTGCCTCCCACACTCGCTGCTAGCCAAGGCGATAATTATTTCGACGTAGCTGAACAGCTTCCGCGGCTGAAGAATACGTAGTATATGGATGGCCTGTGTCTGACTGTGTTGATCTACTTTAGAGGCGGATTAATTTCACCAGCTGCGTCTCGCGCAAATAAGTATAGATAAGTTTCTTGATGATATTCGTCTATAAGAGTAGAAATTCTTATCGAAACGTGTAACGAGATGATGATAAATTGAATTGATAAATATAATTAATAATAAATTCGTAGTTGCGGCATGTTCGAATTGAATTTGATACCGAGTGAGTCAGTAGAAACTACCGTCTCAAGTAATTCGTTGTCTGTTGACTATATGAGAAAATGTTTCCAGGGAAATTTATCGTATTTAAGGAAATTACTCGGATGAGTAATATTTTTCGAGACGTTAAAGGGATCTTAATTTTTTTAAATGACATCTTTTTAAAGACATCCTCTACGAAAAAAGCTATTAGCTTACTTGTACCGGAAAATCGTTAGCTTGGTTGATATCTTAACTGCAACTTGTCAAAGTTGACGTACGAAAAACAAAGCAATGTAAACGCAAGAGTGTCGCTTCGCGTCTTCCCTTGTCTTACGTACATTAAATTTCACAAATTTATCGTCGTTGTATTTGTATGTTATATCTTTGCTATATTCTTTGTTATATTCTTTATCGTATATCTCGCTAAACGTTTGTCGAACCTTTAGTTGCATGCGATATACATAACGAAGATTAGTTTCTGGCTTAATACTATATACATATTGCATATCTCTCCTAATTAGATAGTCTTTGTATCTTTCTAACGCGTTTCTTTTTCCTCGCAGTAGCAGACGTTTCTCTTAACGTCCGTGTCCATTAACGAAAATTCTAGTTTCTGGCGTATGCAAGGCGTATGTAATTACTCGGCATTAGCCTTACTAGCTTTGTGGCGATGTAACAAAGCCGTTCCTTCGCATAAGCAAGTTTCCGTGTCGTAACGCGCGATTCTCATACATTAAAGTTCCACGAAGACGTCTTAATTTCGTCGAAACGATCGGCAGAGTTGCATATGATATGTATGTTGCTCCAGATCTTCAACGTAGAAACGCGAAAATCTTTCGTAAATCGATTCGTCGGATGGCATTTCTAGCGCTATTACACCAATTGACGTATGAAGCAACGAGAACATTATCCGTTATAATGGTTGGTGACTTTCGTGTCTCGTTATACTCGCTCGTACCGCCTCAAAGTTGTGCAACCACAATTTTGTTTGATAAGAGCGCGATAGAATCATTTTGCGAATCGCTCGTACGAACGAAACAATACCGTCGTCCTCGATTAAACTCTACAGATCCTTCAATCTTTTAATTATACAAGTGATTAAGAAGAATCTTTTAATTTAACAGAAGCACTTCCGGTGTTAGTAATAAATGTAAAGTATTATAGTAAGGATATCTAGGCCCCCCGGTATATTTTCATATTTGTTCGTTCTAAGTCGTTCAATTTTGAATATAATAGCGTGAAAATCACATTAAATGCACATGTTGTTACAAGGCCTTTTCAACTTTGATTTACCCCCCCCCCCCCTTTGAAGTTTGAAATTGAATTGAAATTTTGGCTCTGTACTCAACAGCAAATACTATGATTATTATTATTTTTAGAAATATCAGATAGAGAGAAATATTTAGAGAAATTAGAGAATTTTATTTGCTTTCTAACAGGCAATTTGGTGATTCCATAAAAAGTTAATAAACAGTGTTTCTGGCTAATGGTACATTGTTCATTCGTAAAATTTATATGCTGTCGTTACGAAGTATTCAAAGTGTCCGGATATCTATAAACGTCCGTGTACGTGACTTCAAGAACACACGTATAATCTTAAGTAGAAAATCTTAATGATCGTGAATAGCATATACGTGGATGGAATAATAATAAAAAAAAAAAGGGAAACGGAGAAGAAAAGAAATAATTGGCAATGCAAACGTTAAAAACTGAAAAATTTCACGTTACGTCAACATTTTATATGACATGCACGTCCAAACAAACAGCTATATTAACCAGCTAAGTGTATAATCGTATCGAAGTATACATATATTTGAGATACCATCGAGATCGAAGCGAGACTTGAAAGCCGGCGAGAGCGTATCCTTGAAATCTCTCGGTTCTCCATTTCAGGATCCCCGTCAATCTACGATCAAGACGGTCTTTCTAATTCATGCATCGTGACGCCGTGTATGGACGTAGGCAGACGATGATCTTGAGATTAGAACGAGCTCCTCTCATTCTGGAATTCGCTGAGGACCGTGAAAGGTAAATACAAGAAGTCGAAGGAGGAAAGGAAAATATCTTTACCAATTTATGCGTGAAACCTAAAAATCGCTAATGGTTAATTAAACAAAAGAATTACAAACGGAATAGTTAATAAATAAATAAAACTGATAGTTGTTTTCTATAAATGCGGATACTCGGATTACATATTTGTAAAATTTACTCGTAGCGTTGCATTCTACTTTATTAAACAACTTTTATCATTCTTGTATAACGTGCGTGACATTTCTACCAGTTTTACCAATAACGTTAGTTTCATTTTATTTCAATTTATCACGATTTGGATTTATTTATTTAATCTTGTTTCGTTTCCATTGGTATTCGATATTTCCAGGTCCTCGATAGATTTCAATAATATTTAAAGAATTAAATGATAATAAAATAGATTTCAAGGAACTAAAGTTGCAATCGAATAACTCGACGCATACTTAGCATGAACAGTTGTGTTCAACGTATGACCAAAGGATACCAATGGAGGATTAAATAATCACGGAAGTGAATTTTTCGATGACCCAATGCAAGAATAGAACGCTGTTTACTTTCACGAATCAGTGGCATGCAAAGGAAACAAAGACCGCGTTGTGGCCGATTCGCATGACTGTGAAAGCGTACGGAACACAGAGTTGTGGACACAACGGGATCAAAGAGTCGTGGCATCGATTAAACAAACCACCCCTTTAGTTCGTCCCCTTTCTTCCGTCTAGAAAACGAGTCTCACCGACAGTTTTTCGTAGACGTACGTACACTTCAACGCACAGTTTGTAGTACACACGTATACATGGGCACTTTAAGGGAGCAGCTTAGGGAACTTTATAGCTGTAAACAAGTTTGCTTTGTGGAGCTGAGGTAAACAGGTTCACCCACAGGTGCGTACACAGAAACGTATCCAGGCGGTGAGAATTAGCCATTGCGTATTCAAACGAAACAGCTTTTTCTCACACGTAATTCACGCTTGCTTTTAATAACGAATACCGCACATTCAAACAGTTTGCAGAATTTTATTTATGATTTACAGTAAGAAATCGTATACCGCAGTTTAAGATAACAATCTCGTAAATACGTTTATAATAATTGGTTAAATTATAAGATTAGTTTATTTCTGTTGAATTGTAAAATTCGATTGCTTGTTTTACAACAATGAACTATAAAGAACGAGAAACTTTACGTAAATCTCCTGGACAGAATAATCGACGTGTTCGATCGTTTTATTTATGTTGAGGTTATTCGATGTGTAAACAGAGAAAACTCGTGGATAAATTGTAAGGCAGAAAATATATTTGAATAGAAGTGTAATTATAAGTAAGAATACAATTTGAGCTGGTCCAGATCCGCACGCTAGCTATGTTGCCCAATAACTGAAAACCCCGAAGCCAACGTCGCCTGTCTACTGTTTATGGTCTGTCTTCGTCGCAGTCTTTTGTCTACACGCTGTCGATGGCTTCGGTGCTTGAGAAAACTAAAAATGACCAGATGTAGAGTTTTCTTAGAAGTGAAGACCACTTCAACAATTTAAACATTGAGTTTCTAATTTAAGAATCAAGCGTCGTGCGCTTTTGCATTTTCTGATTTTCCATAGATGCATATGCATGTACGGTTTAACTATTATTTTCTAAGCAATATATTACGACGTTATCGCGACTTACTTTCAATGAATTTTATTTGCAACGAATCTGTCTATTTAACTTTTACCTGCGCGCATCCGCACGATTGACGACCTTACGTATGTACATAAGCTACGATCAGGTGTCAAAATCTGCATAATTGCACGCCTGTCATCGAAGTATATGTCACGCTACCTGTCCCCCCGTTTGCATACACGCGCGAATAAAACGCATGCACTGCGGTTATTGCAAAAAAGGGACAAGAACACGAGGATGTCATCAACAACGGCGTTCCACATTAACTTCCGCCCGGACAAATAACAGAGATTTTCACAGAGAATCCGGGTCACAGGCACGAAATGGGTTTCACAAATCAATTTTCTACTCCTCGTCCTCCTCGTCTTAAGAGAGAAAAAAAAAGAAAATAAATAATTCATTTAATCTCGCTACAATGCTTCAACCATTTTAGTATTCGATCGCATTTAGCATTGCTAAACTTATCTTAACCCGAATCTCTCGCAGCTTCCGCTCATAAATTAACCGTTCCACTACAAAAGCTTAAACTCGACGCGATCGCAAATAATAAAGCAATTACTATCGTAACACGCTCTAAAGAACAAAACCCTAAAACAAAGAAAAACTGTATAATCTAAGGGGAAGATCGAGATGGCTCCCATGTTTCTTTTCAAACATCTTCCTTCTCGTAGTTACCAAAGTCCATTGTCAAAATGGGTCTGGCGAACAATGGGAACGTTCTTCGTAGATTAAACCTAATGTCGGTAGCCTGAGTATGTACGCTTCCACGTAATCTATCTTAACGATCTTCTTAACGAAAATATCACAAAACTGTTTCCTTAGAGCTATAAATATTTTGGTCGGCTACGTAACGATTAATTTAGAGAAAAAGCTCAGTCTTAGAACCAATCTTTGCAAATAGTTTTCGCTCCTACGCGCGACCCTGATGCGGTGCCATTTAAATAGGCAACAGACTGACACTCGGTTACCGAACTTAAAATATTCGATTGTTAACCGATTACTCTCTCGATTAATTCTTTACTTGCTACTTTACTAATCATCGATGATTGAATTATTCGTAGGATTAAAATCGACGATTGTATCAGGCCGCTCTGCCAACAAAACAAAGATACCAACGATCTTCCGTAACAACGAGGACGCTAACAAAATACTCGTTCGTGTCTCATCGTTATTTATATCGTTCGCGGTTGTTCATGGCTGGTCGCATGGCAGTAGGGAAAGTAGTTCGAAACGAATGGAAAAAGAGAAGAGGAAAGGGACAGCGACGATGACGATAATAACAATAAAGAGACGATAGGCACCGTGTGGCCTGGTGCAGCGAATGGCACGGAAACTCGGCGCATGCCCGAGCTTTTAGACGAAAGGCGGAACCACACAGCTTTTCGCCGACCAATGTGATGTTGTGGGTGGTTCAGGACGACCTCCAGCTTGCGCGGTGCTTTCCTCAACGGCCATGTCGCACCAGCCGGTCCTATAACTCATCCTTCAGGTCCGCCGATCACCGATAAGCGGCCACGATCGAACGGTTTTATTGTCGCTGGCGTGCGTCCGTTGTCGAAAATAAACGTTCACCCGGTGAATCGATACGATTTCAACACGGTTGGTAGAGAAGGCAAGCAAAATAAAATGAACGGTGTAACGGTGGATCGGCATGAAATCGCGAGCCGAACCAGCATGTGTATGGTAAAACGATGGTAGATATGGCGAGGAAATGTAGGGGAAACAACACGTCGGAGATAAAAGAAATAGTAGGTGATTAATGTTATTTCAGAGAGCTGCTTTCCATCGATTTGCACGCTACGGAAACTTCAAGTATAAACACCAGATTCGGAACAGTTGCGGCTCGTCGATGAGCTGGAGAAGGATGCTGGTAATAAATGGAATCTTCTGGTGATACGTTTGTGGCGATTGCTACGATATACAGATGAGAGATTTTGAGAGCTTAATGCGATTCGTTGTTGTTAATCGGTCGGAGAGCAATGGTATCAAAGCAAATATTTGATTCCGGAGTATGCGTAGATTCGCTTCCATCATCAGCCGAAACATTAACATTTTCCAAATATTCTTTGTTTGCCGATAATGCGTGGCTGCTGCGTGTCGAAGTGACATACAACGGATTCTATCGAAACACGAATTGTCGAATAAGTACTAGTGGCAATTAGATAGGCAGCGATGAGAAATATTATCCAATAGTAAATTGCATAACGCTTCTTTAATTTATGATAATAAAATCTCGTATTCGACATATTAGAATCATATCGGTAAATACGCAATAAACTTGAAACGAAATCGGTGTGTATGCATTCGAGGGTATTTAAAACCCGAGATTTCTTCAATTTCTCGAGTACGTCTTTTTCGTTGAGTTTTGTGAATCGTACCGTTTCGTTAAAAGAACTCGAAAAGATCCCTTTTGCACTGGTCCGATATTGATTTGAGGAAGAGCATCGAGGAAAGTTGCGTTCGTAGAGGCGCAAGGGCGCGAGTGGCAAGTAGTAAATTGCCTCTCGTGACGACACCGTTTGTTGCAATTTATGGCCGCCATTACTATATGGAGTATAATAAACTAGTGCTACCGGTACAGCTTACCTACTATTCGTCCCTATTTATAGACAAATTCGACGAAGGTGAAACTAGAGCGACAGATGCGATCATCCGCGGAAGAACGGAAGTAGAGGATATTCCTCTAATCGATAAGTAGCTTTGATTATTATCGCTGCTGCTGCATTTCGTGCCTCTACGTTGCAGAAAAGATTGCAGAGAAATTAGATGAGAAAGATACAGAGGCTTCGTGTCTGTTGCTTCTCCGATTTTTATTTTAATTTAGCGAGAAAAAGATTTCTGCGTTCATTTCCTACTCTTCTTCTTCCTCTTCCTCCGATATATTCAAGGATTTTCGTGTGGAGATAGTTTAGAGTTTAGAACGAAGCAAACAGCTTTGGCGCGTTATACAAAATCGGAAGAGACCGGTATTTATTCTCGCGTTTAGCGACCAGTTTACAGTTATGACTCTCGGTAAAACCTTCTCTATACACCGTATGCCTCGGGTCTCTAGATAACCTTGTTTCCTTTCTTTCCTTTTTCCATAGCAAGAAAGAAATAGAAAAAGAAAGATCCGACGAGTTGGAAGTTGGTTAAACTTCTTGCCAAATCGACCGTGATTAATCAATCATTTCATGCGCTACAAAAAAAGAAGGAAAGAGCGAAGGAAAAGCTGATCAACTTCCATCAATTTATCTAGTAAAACAGATGGCACGAACAAACATAATTACCGAGATAAACTTCAAAAAATATATCTACTATCAGCCTTTATATGCTTGTTTTTTATTTTATACAATTATTACGATATCTAACCATCTTATGCAGCGATGATTATACAAACTCAGAATCAAGCTACATAATTTAATTGACGCGAAACAGACTTTACCCACTGCCCAAACAACTCACTTACATCCGAGAAGAACCGTTTCCTATTATCTATTCAGCGCAGCGAAAAAAGGAAAGAAAGAGAAACAAAGAGAGAGAGAGAGAGAACGTTTCATAAGTCTAGACGGAACTCGAAAAATCGATTGTTTTGAAACTCTGCAGCAAGAATAGGATCGCGTCACGCTAATCGTATCTTTCTATTCAATGACGCTTGATATACGTACGTATATGGAACTGTGCACAGTAACTGCTGCATAGACGCATCCATCTACGTACGCAGTTACATAGCGTAGACAGGCGTGCACACGTGCACAAGCACGTTGCCATTAACGCTCATTTTGCGTCGTTGCGTCGTTCTGCACGGACCAGCGATAAGCAGCGTACAAATCAGGAAAACCGCTTTTGATTTTATACACAGACGAGCAACCCTTTCCTATCAGATATCACGCAACGCATCGTTCAAACGATGTGTCTTTAATTTCCGATATACAGGGTGTTGGGTAAAACAGTGTAATTATAGGAATGTCAATGAGAGGATGAGTGAAAGATATGTAATCAACATGGATCGTAATATGTCTCTTTTCGATGGGAAACGCAGATGCTTGTTTTCAGCATTTTAATGAAATATATATTTAAGAAAGCGTATTGTAAAAAATAAAAAAATGTTTCCCATGCGTTTTCTTCTCATTTTCATCTTTCTCTCGCTCGTAAATGACAGATGGATTAAATCGTCTTGGCTCAAAGATTAATCGAAATTACTACTGTTGGCTGTAGTGAAACTTCACTCGGGTCTGAAGTCCATTTATACGATCGAGATTTAAATCGGTATTCGATCAAAGTACTATCCAGATTAAACAAGATGCATTTATCCGATCGTGAATTGCTGCTATTTAAAAGAGAAATCACAGGTAGCAGAAATAATCAATGAACTGATAGAAACTTACGTACGTGTATACGAATTGTTTATTCACCAGGTTCGGACAAATGGAGCTGCACTGTATTCGAACTGACGATCGAATGCAGAGATCGAGCTTACATAATAATATACCGCGGAGAGAATTAATTAGCAACGAGGAAAGTTCGCGCGGCTATATTTAACACAGCTATACTAACTTCGTTAGATGTTCTGTACGTCTTTCTTGCCGATCTTCGACGGCTTTCACGGCTATCGTTACGACGTGAGAAAGATCGATGGTTCGCCATGAAATCGGCGTGTTTTTTTAATTACTACGGCACGCTAACTTTTAACGTTAATTATCGTTTTCTAGAGGATGCGTAAACATCTTTAGATACGCGAATGAGGATAATATCAGAGATATTAAAATCAGAAAAAATCTAGAAGGAGCCGACGACGAACCTTCCTGGCAACGAACGTAGCAACGAACAATTACTTTGACGACAATCGTGCGACTGTGAATAATAGCCGATAACGAAAACAAAAATAAAGTGAAATGTTGTCGATGATGTACACGGTACGCGTTGTTTATTGACACGGGTTATGGCCAAGTATCGAGCTGTTAATTTCAAATAAACGGAAAAGCACGTTCACCGCTGCAACTTTCACTGTCTGCCAGCCACTGCGAGCACAGAGAATACTGGAATTGTTGGTAAAGACCGACGAATTGCGGTAATATCCGAGAGAGTTCGATCCATCCAGCGAATCTCGGCGGTCGCGCATCGGCGTGCTTCTCTTTCTCTTTCCGTTGTACTTTGTGTTTTCCAAAATATATTAAAACCTTTTGATAGATTGTACAGTGGCTATGAAAAGCACGTATCAACACGCCATTGTATCTATTCTATCGTTAACTAAATTCAAGTATACCGGCTCACGAACCTATTTAAACGGTTACCATAGAAAATTTCTATGCCCGTACTGTATGTATTATAAAAATATTTTGAAATTTCATTAGCACTGTAATGAGACACGACCACTATATCGTAATACTTTCACGAGCATGCGTATATATTATAATAAATTTCGTATCATTTAAGTAACACTTTCATAAGATATTATGAAAATGAAATGTAGAATCTGATAAAAAGCCACTTCAACTGAAACCGAGTGTATGGGCCAATACATTTTCCAGTCATTGTATAGAGCGTTATTAGATGTATGTAGTTAACTAAACGTGAAATCGTTAGAATACAAAACGATCTGGTCGGAAAATCTCGGCAAGGACCTTGAATCCACGGCAATTATTTGACTTCGTGGAGATCGTATTTCATTTCCGTTCATCATTTTCGTTGCTTTTTGTTCGTCATTACTAGGAACTGATAAAGATATTTTGTTAGCTATTCGTAGTGATAGCAGACAGATCTGTGCCAATTACCTCCTTTACATAATCCAAGTTATTTGTCTACCTATTACTTCACTGCCTGGTCCTTAACGAGTTAAAGTGACACGAATTAAAATTTAGTAGCCGTTGCGTAAATTCAAATTGCTTCAATGACAGGTATTCTAAACGAGATCGACCGAGCTAATTCAGTAAAAATATACGTTGCCATCCTATGCAACAATACGCGCGCTATTCGAAATTAACCGAATTATATTAGGAAATTAATCGAATTTCCATTGAAAGAGTTTCTTATGGACTCTTTCCGAAAATTCTGCTTAACTTTCGAACTCGAAGGAACGCGTAGCGATTGCAGGCTTTCCATTGATGGCGTATCTAAGAATTTTTAAAAATATCACGTTTTGACTGAAAAGCTACGCTGTGAGAAACGATAAAACAAAGTATACTTATATTCAAGTGTTTGGTACTTCGATGCTAAAGAATCTTGACACGTTACGTTAATGAAAAACCTGAGTCTACTGTCTATAATTTTTTAAATGTCAAGGTCAAGAAATGCAAATAAATGTTTTTCATCTTATAAGCATTGACATATTTTCTAAAAACGTACGTGTGGGAACTGGGGTGAAAATTTATTTCATAGCATGCTCTGTCAACGATATGTTAATATTCGACTTAATCTAATTGTCTATTTTCTCATCTTAATCGCGTTCGACGCATTTAATCATATTAATTCAGGAACGAATGATTCAATGTAGTCGAAAAACAAGTTCTCCGTGTGTACACTGCTCGCGAGAGCATGCTCGTGGAAAGATCAAGTTGAACGGAGAGAAGCATTACATTGCAACCTCCGACCCAAATAAAGAGTGCTACGGTGCACTCGTTGCAGGTGAATGCACCCGGGAGTCCAACATCCAGTGCGATTATTAGAAAAAAATCGTAAACACGTGGAAAAACGACGAATAAGACGAAAGAATTTTTATGCATATGCTGTTCCGCTGATGCTATATAACAGATAATTATTACATATTTCGCCGATGACTCAAAGTTTACTTAAATTTCTCATATCTACGAAATATTTTTTATTCTGATTACGCCATTTTATCATTGTGAAAGAAACGTTTTATGACGATGGATATCTTACAGAAAAAAAACCTAATTTTAAAAGATACAACTTACAACGTAGTAGAGATTTTTATGCATTTATAAAGACGTAAATAATGTAAAGGGTGTACGGGTATATAATTAGTTTCATTTTCTCAACTATCGTCGTAAAAATCTGAATTCTGCTTGAACACGCATAAGTTAGTGACGATTATTAGAAGAAGAAATAGTAATTTCGTAACCACAATGCCAGAAAACTAAATTAAATTATATAGATTGACTAGAAACGGAAATTACGAATGAAATGTTGCATTAACGCATCATTGATCCTTAATGAATTAATTTCGACCGATGCTTGGTACGGATGACTTAACGTGACTTCTTACGAAATTAAGAGACACGATGACTCATACGAGTTTTGGTTCCGAGGGGAAGAGTATAATAGCGGTTGTTGCATAGTTACAGTGGAATAATGGCAAGAAATGATGCAGCACGATGCATTGAACTAAACGTGTAACAGGTATGTGAAGGCGGTTTTTCCGCGAGCATGGAGGGGAGCTGCACAGTCAAGGCAAAAGTAGGGTAAATGTATCCACGTAGGCACACGACTCTCCTTTGAAGATCAATCAGAGCGAGCTAAGCATTTTGCAAACAGAATTCTTCGAATTCAAGCGATTCAGGAAGAATCTATGAATGATACTACGCGACAACAATATTTGAATTATTCAACAACTCCAGTGTACCGACACACCTACCACGCTAGCGTACATCTAAATTGGATCTATATCGACGCTATCTTTAGAAATATCTGTGTTCTTACATAGTTTTATTCAGTTACACTACATGTATAAGATATTTCTGGTTTGGGTAGTTTTAGTACATAGTAGTTATGATAATTATGATAAGTTAGTAAAATATACTTATATTTTTATATAACTTAATAAAAAAAATAAAGATACTATAATGTTCCGCTATATTCGTTTACCTATGTCACGAAAGGTTAGCCTTGCAACTGTTTGAAGTATCTCCGTTAAAAACAAACTCCTCCATATTTACTACTTGATTCGTTGATCGTCCATACTACGATCAAAAGTATCTACATAAAATCCAACAAAGAATAATTCGCAATAAGGAGAAATTTCTCTGATCATTTTCATACTCTGCATCACTAAGGAACAGGCTTATTAGACTCTAGAATATTCGAGCAGAAAAGAAAGAGAAAAAACGCAGACCGGGTAAGGTCAAACTGGAGCAGGATAACGCTGTTTATCTGGTCATCTGTTTGAGAGTAAGGAGGCTGGAAGACGAAAACGCACGATGAACCGTGTCCGGTGCGTTTAAGGTCAATGCACGGGGAACTCGAAGCAACCGAAGAACGCATTTGTATGGCGCACACGGTAAATGCAAGGTATATGGCGAACGCTAGGGATCCGCGACATTCCCGTGGCTGTCATGCTTGTCAATCGTCGCGAACCGTTCCACCGAGCTGACTGGTGAACGCTTGCAATTTATACATATATCATGCACTCGAAACACAAGCGGTAACAAAACGAAACTCTGATGGTACTCACCGAGAATCGCCTGGAGGGTTTGCTCGTCCCCGTCCCCGATGACATCCATACCTCCGTTGATAATCGGACCCCTGAGATCTTCCGGGCCCGATCAACGGGCCCCATTTTGTCTCCAGGCTAGAATGTCACTCGACGCGACGTCCCACATAGTACGCAACGTTTAATGTAACTCTCTTCCGTTTTTCTCTCTATCTCTCTTTCTCTTTCTGCCTCCTTCTCTGTCGCCTTTCTATCTGTTATTCTCAGTCTCGCGGTTGCACTGTCTGTCTCTTTTTAATCGTATGTTTCTCTCGAAATTTCACCAAATAAGATAAGTTCACTCCTTCCGTGTGGTCACTCCGTGTTTCCTCGCACCTTCGAACGCAGCGACACGATCTACGAGCGATCGACGTCGAGAATCGACACGGTGAACGACAATGAAAGCATCGCAAAGGAGAAAAAGATTAATCCAATACAGTATCCGAAAGAAGTCACTACTTGAACCAACTTTTGTATATCGTCCTTTTTGTTCTTCCTTTTCTTTTTTTCTTTTGATTCTTTTGAATTCAACGAAACGATTTCTCCGTGCGTTATTCTACTGCTGACTCGTACACCCAGGAGCCGTGTCGAATCCCGAGGCGCGGACTAAACTTCAGTTCCGTGGCCGATACCACACGCACACAATACGTAATACATGCAAACGCGCCCCGTGCATGTCGCGCCGAGAACGAGCTGGTCACGTGATACGCGTCAGTCTTCGAACTGCAAGGTTTGAAAGAACCGCGCATCGTCGCTCGCTCGTGAAAATGTCCTTTGATTTTGTAGTTAATGGTTGTTGATTCGAGTTTTCGTTGTGGAGTGGTCGATGTTACTTAAGATATCATTGCGTGATGTATTCGTTGAAACGCTGTAACAATTTATATGGTGATTTTAAGGCGCAAAGAGGCGTAAATGAAGCTGAATATCGATGAAGCGATTTGTACGACTCAAGATGGCGGCACCGAACTTAACGGCGTTTCGCGCGGTAAAACGAAATCAGTGGATTTGACGTCGGAGTGATTGTTTTGAAAATTGCGAATACATTTCCTGCAGATTGAAAGGATTCCTTGTCATCAGTTGTACGTGTTTGGAGATATGTAAGTTATTAATATATTTTTCATTTGTATATTTGAAAAGAATGCAATGTAGTTCTCGTGATTATTTATTTTTTTCACTTGTTAATGATAGTATATGTAAGTACGTATAATGGGATTTCTAGAATACAGAATAATTTCTGATTGGCTATAAAAATAGAATTTTATTCTTAATAAATAATGATCAATGTCATTTCTCAAAGTAACAGTTATGTAGAACGATCGTAGCACATGTGTTGTATATATAATATATACATACATTACATTTCTTATAATCTAGAGAATATTAAACAGATGATATGTGAGGAACGTTGATATCATTTTTTGTAATATATACACTACAGATTGAATTAATTTCATGGTACATATAATGCAAACGTTTGATAACATTTTCTACGGAAATTTATATTTTAATGTATTAATCAAAATGGCGGAGTACGAGTTGAATCCACGAATTGAATTTAACGGACTTTATTTTTGGAAATAAGTATACAAATAATTTGTCGGTAAAGTATAGGAATTTGAATAAACATAGAAAATAACTCAATAAAATTCTATTATAAAATCATAATAATTACAAATAATTCTTCGCAAACAAAATTCAACATACGTGGCCGCGATAGTACTCCACTTTGCCAAAAAATTACACATAAACATTGCATGGGTACTATAAACATTTATTACGTCACATAAGTACAGTTGAACACCAAAGGGTTTCTAAATTATTGTTATTGTTATCGTTACGTTATTAATACGTTTACATTAAAGTTTGCCCAAGGCTTTATATGTATACTCATAAATAATTTACTCTCAATTTGCTTACACAAATACATAGTCTCTTAAATATATTTTGCTCTCTGTACAACATATGTACAAGTATATATATGTATATATATTAGTATATATGTATACATATCACAATCTTTCGCTCAAAAATACACGTTCACACTTGTTCACTTACAAAACAGAAGAATTCTGAGGCATTATATCGACAATTCGAATAGTTGATGTTATAACACATTCGATTAACAGACTGAATATCTTAAAATAACATTTGAACTCGCTACGGCATATCCATACAGACAATTGTCAAAATTGCATACAATTGTAACAGTCTGAAATCGAAACGCACAACTTAGTGGAATTACGGTGAGAATTAATTATAAAAAAAGAACGAATCAAAGATTCCATTACAACGATCGATAATCATAGATCTTACAGAGTCTGCAATATATCTCGTAACGGTATGCGATAGTAATGAATATTAATAACTTTGATACAACGTCGAAATCGAGTTATATGCAATATTTCTATGCAGAGAGACATTTCTGTTCAAACTATTGCCATTCTTGTTAATAAGTTCTTTTCAAATTTTCCCTAGAAGCTCGTAACCACACTTATTGTCACCTATAGACTAATACAATATTCAACCGAGCAAACTGATTATTATCAAGAAAAAAAAAGCAATGGCTCCTTTAGTCACTAATTCATAACATTGTATTGGAATTTCATTAAATATTAATTTATTCAAGCAGTAAACAGAATAAATAATTATAGTTTTGTACATAATACTTAGAGAGAATGTTATACAACAACTATAACCTTGCTTTGCTATATGAGGAATCGATAGTTTGCTTTTCGAGGTTCAGATCAACAAATCCGTCCTACAATTTGCTATCTCTTTTTCTCCTTTCTTTTTTCAAGTAAAACTACGTTTCTTACGATCTTATAACATCATGGATT
The DNA here is from genome assembly GCF_000188095.3 of Bombus impatiens. NCBI lineage: Eukaryota > Metazoa > Arthropoda > Insecta > Hymenoptera > Apidae > Bombus > Bombus impatiens. The sequence goes on along the minus strand of NT_176552.1, from coordinate 202,633 downwards.
TTGTTTTGGATCAGAGAAACATATTATCTCTAGTTAGATTTATAACTTATATAATAAACATATTGTACTACCTGCATTCAGTCTTTATTGATAAATTAATTAAAAGTCATGGAAATCAGCGTATAAGTTTTACCGTTAAATTAACTAGGAACTACAAATAGGATAAAAATATTTTAATCGACGTGGGTCCCAATTTTATAATAATTTGCTTTTCTGTATATATGGTTTCATTTTGAAATAATCATTAACAGCTTTTAGCATTCATTTCTTTAACTGTAGTATTAGACAGCAACATCAATTTTGTAACAGTTTGCTGCATTGGAAAGCTAACAAAGAACTGCTTGTAGAAAGTATAGGATTCTGAGAATATTATAGATGCAAGTATTTATAACTGACAAATCTAATTTGTAACACATAGAGAATGCATAAAAATCTGAATCGATACTCAGATAAACCCTGATATCTCGTGAGTCAAATTGAAATGTTTTTTTTTCATTAGTCAAACAGTTTTAATTCCGTTTAAGAATATCGTATTCTTTAGAACATGAGTCAATAAACCGTTTATCTTTGTCTTGAGCTTTGTGACTGATATTAATTGTCAACGATTCGTCATGGCAGTATAGAAATGGCAGCTTATTTAGTGAGACATAACTCATCTTGAATAGCTGAAAGTCAGATAAGACATCCGCTGGTCTAAAGTTGAGATTCTTTCCATAGAATTTCCTCCATGGTATAGATATTCACACCTGGACGAAGTAATATGTTGCAGACAATATCTCATAGTCGTTTCGTAAATCTTTTCATAGTAATTCTCAAACAAATTTTTTCTTCTAGTGAACTGTTATCAATTCCCACAATCGCGTTATTTATGGTTTCAATCCCCTGAACTCGACGCTTTACCACCATCAAGCGTCTGTTCGTACAGACAAAGTGCACGATGAACGAATTCGTACTGTTCTGCCGTTTGAACCATACCGCCCCTGTCATATCTAAAAAAAAGATGTAATTTTTAAATATTTAAATCTAGCAACATATAATTTAACTCGCAATTAAATTGCCGGATTTCAGTTTAATTAAAAGAAAATATCTTGTACCTCATTTGACATAAAATACCCAATACATCAACATTTCCATCTCTTAATAGCTGTATCATTCCTGTGGCTAAAGCTATGAAACAACCAGTTCGTCCAATTCCTGCACTGCAGTGAACAATAACCGGACCTGGTAAAGAATTTATTTCTGCGGCTAAACTAACAAGGGTATCCGCAGCTTGAGGTACGGCATGGTCCGGCCATGAATCATACCTATAATTGTTTGTTAGTATTACATTAAGTGCTTTAATAGCACCACTCGAAATAACCAAAACATAGCAAATTTAATCTAATTACCAATAATGCTGCACGTGTCTTCTGTCTCCTTCGTATCGAAGTTCTAAATCTCTGATTATGTAACCTTCTCTCGTATCGATAGAGTTAACGATGATGGTAAACGGTCCACTTTGTATGCGATTATTTTTATCCAGCGGAAAGTATGCTTCGCATTTTGTTTTAGCGGCCTCGTATAGCTTCGTCATCATAACTATCGCTGGTACTTTTTCTGCCCAGACCATTCTCCAGAAATCACCCACAGTGTGAGGTAATGGTCCCTGCGTTGCAATATAGCGAACATCTTCCCCATCATAACCCTGTTAAATTAAAATCGATAAACTTAAATTGAAATTTTGTATATTTAAATAACTTCAATTTTTGTGTATTCCATTTTGTCTTGAACGTACGTACCCGAATATAATTGGCGTTAATATAACTAGAAAGAGGATCATCAGCAGAACCCGGTAAAACCACCCTTGACTGTGGGTTTGGTAATACGGAACAATACCTATTCTTCACCCCGGATCCACAAATATCTAATTTCTCAGGTAAGTTGAGAGGAACCTCCCAAAACTCTTTGTGCAATGATGCTGGATCACTGATTGCTTTTTTAAGTTGGGCTCTTGATAGAACGTTTCCGGCACTTAATAAAAATTCCTCCGCGGTACATTCGCGGGTAGGCGTGACAATGTGTGGTGGACTTTCCGGAGGAGGTGCCAATTCTATAGTCAAACTTGCGCTTGATCCACGTCGTTCCAATAATCCTTTAGCTTTTATACATATTGGCTCCGGTTTGCGTTCTGGTATTGCCACCGACATTACCTAAGGATAGAGGAATTCGTTAATATTGTAGTTGTTACTTGACGACTATCTACATTATTCTAAATAATGGAACATGCCTCTGGTAAACCAGTAGCTTGTGTGACTGATTGGACAGTCTGAACAGACTGAATGGATGGTTTTGCTGCAGGTTGATGAACCCATTCAATTGATCCTTTTGCAGGCTTGATAGGCTTTTCTGGATGACCTACAGCACCTTCCTCTACCAAACCTCTCCTGTCACCATCCTCTGTATCTTTTTCACGCGACATTTGTTTCCGCAGCCATAACAAAACCTGAAAGAGAAATGAAATTAGACATAAATATCTTGCCCAACCATATGCAATGGGTGATATAGAATTGAAATCTTACCAGGAATGTAAAGAGAATAGCGCCACCGATGGCGCAAAGTACTACGAACATAGGCAATTGCCAATCTGGCCATGATAAATTTGCAGTGGAGCGTACCTCCTGACCTGTACGGGTACTAAGTTGAGCTGCTTGCAAATCCATTCCAGCATCATCCAGTCCCGTTATGGACTGTGGGATCCTGTTTACCAAAAATTGCATTTTAAATTGATATCAAATTTATTGCTATGTGAGTTAATAATATTTATTAATATATAGTTAATAATAGACAGAAAGTTTTTTGTTTATGTACCTATGATGAGACCTAGCAGACATTCCCTCTGTAGATGGCAATAAAGGAATAGGCAGCACAGTATCTGCGTGCCACCTTTGTCCAGTAATTAAGTAAAATTTCTCCAAGGGATCTGATCTGTCATCGTTGCTAGAGATGTCGTAATAATTTGCATCATTTACATAATGGTTAGTCAGAGGAGTACTCGTACTTCCTGCAACAAAATTTTAATTCATTGGATTCAAATTGTTTTAAAAAATCCAGTATCATAATATATTATATTCCTATCTTACGTTGTATCATACTATGAAGATACTTAATACTTATCGATATATTAAAAATAGTTCAATTAATTTCTACAAAAAAATCTTATCTATATCTCTATCACTATCTATACAAAGAATGTTATTAGATATGAAATATCCTTTAATGTCATAATATAACGACACTCATAACACACTCACAGTAATTGACATTCGTTTATCTCGAGAATAACAACCAATATCATTAAGATATACAGAATATAAATATAAAGTATTTGCGCGACGTGACACGTGGGGTAGCACACGCGTTATGTCAGAACCTCAACAACAAAAAAAAAAAAAGAGCAACACGTTTCGCGTTCTCTCTTTTATTAACGCAATATCAAACACCTTTCCATGATTTCGCACGATTTGTCATTTAACAACGACATGTTCCACTCGACGATAATTTGAATTCCTTTGAGTCTCATAAAGAGATCCTCGGAAGCGATTCCTTCCGACTTCCGTGCGGTTACGCAGGAAGTAAACATCGCGTCAATTTTATGAACGGAACACCAAGGAAACTCTGAAGTGGGGAAGGGTAACAAACGCGAGCAGATGGAGTATACACCAATGAGAGAACTGCATGTGACAAGTGGATGAATAGACGTCGTTCCAGTCACTGACACAACTGTACACCGTGTGTATACATCCACTTCCCATTTACACACAAATACGAAAGCGAAGAACACGAATAAACTACATCCTGTTTTCTCGACCGTGTGTATAGAGAGAACTAACGTATATGTATCAATGTATGTATATAATATTCACACAAATGAAAAAAGAAAAGCAAATATTTAAAAATATAAAAAAAAATTCGATCGGTACCTCTCGTCAGAAACAAACACACGTAGAATACGAAGACTGTACGATTAAGAATAATGTGCGAGCCACGATTTGAAAGTAGCGGTTGCGTGGACATGTAAACAGCCATGTTGATATCGTTAACAGAAACTAGTCTGTCTCGTCTGCGCAAGCTTCTCGTTCGAACTGTCGAAGACATCGTTCGTGTACCCTGACCTGGGCTTCGGTTTACTTCGGCCTTGCACTCGGTTATGTACGGGAGTATATACCAGCCAATCAGCGGTAAGATACACGCAAATGACAGCCAATCGCGTGCTCGATTTACTACCAACGCCAGGAATTTGGCGGGAGGGACTCAAGGTGAATGAAAGCGAAGCACGTGCAACTAATGATAGTAAAGTGCATTCGGAATCAAGTTTTACGTTTGCCCATTGAGACCGGAGCGAGAAGCGTTTCTGTGTTCCGTCTCAGCCATTGCACGACTACACGATGTTTCGATTCGTTCGATTTCGACATCGCGCTCTCACGCGGTCGGTGTCGTATTCTCTTCCGGTAATACCGTTCTTTTTCTTCGCGTTAATAAGGAGTCCTCTTTCGACGATTACGCGAGTACACCGTGATTCATAAGTAACGGCACATTCCGAAATATTGGAGTACATACAAGTTTTAAGCTTTTAAAGTTTCTACGATCTCTTATATTATGTAATATATGAGATTTTGATCTATTATGTTGAAAATATTTGACTTCTTTCAATATGTTATATAAGTTCCCAGGATTTTTACGATTTCCAAGATGTTTTAAGATTTGTCGGAACTTTGCATATTCAAGATTTATTAGAACTTTAAAGATTGAAGATTTATCGATACTTTTGAGAATTCTAAATCACTCTGGAAGTGACTCGAACTCGCACAGTGTCAAAAACCTTTGAATCACTTCCAAGTTGAGATTCGAATATCTGTCACTATTCATAAATTTCCAGATACTTTGACCGACGGCACAAATCACAAATTAAACAACTTAAAGACAAACAATTTTTCAACCAAACAAAATTGTTCTACGAACATCACAACTTTATCGTTGCATATTGGTTTCTAAAAATGAACTTTATTTCGTTGTAATATACTATTACGTATAGCTCGGCAAGAAGAAAATTATTGCAGACCTTTTCACTTTTAATTTCGTAATTCGGTTACACAATTACAAAGATAAACAAGTGTCTGATTACTTTTGAGCGCCAGTATACATATATCCACAGAGAGTTTGTCGCGATGAACAAAGGGGATTATACTATTTATATTACTTCTATCGTTAAGGGAATTCAGTTTATGAATAAATCAAAGCAAGAAGAACACGCGTATCTCCCTAAGAGCGTTTATGGGTCATGGATACCCGTCACGGTGGTTAACATTAAAAGAAATATTTTTCTGATGCGCTGACGCATCTTGGGGATGAATCATTCCACGCACGTATACTCTATGAAATTAAAGTTTGTCACGAAGAAACGAAAGAATAAAAAAAAAAAAAGAAAGAGATGAAAAATTCGATCATCTTGTTACATATTACCGTGTATAAAAACTCTGTCGAAACACTGCCTCATGTTTGCGTCGATATTATACTTTTCCATCCGTTTGAAATCGTTAAACGACCGTGATTTTTCTACGATTCTTTCTTCACACAAGCAATATCGATCGATTGACGTAAAACAAGCGATGAAGCAATCTTCCTTTATCTCGTGACAGACACATGATGCAAAACAGCGTCGATCTTGCTCCGAATTAAAAAGCAATAGTCTGTTAATATTGGCTCGATTTTATCAATTGTTCATCGGTTAAGACAACATTGAATCGAGCGAACGTCTACGCGCGTGTCTTACGCGTTTCTCAAGAATATCTCAGTGAATCAGAAAACCGGATGTCGCCCATTCATCCCTGCCATACGGCCGACATCCAATATTCGTTCTGTCGAATTGGTTCTTCTGCTTCTATTTATTCTCCTATCTTCCAAATTTCCACAAACAAAATTCTACTATCGTAATTTATAATTTCGACATCTAAAATTGTCCTGTTTCTCTAAAATTGTATCCTCTGAAATATTTCTCTTCTTTCTTTCAATCTTTCCTCGTCGATATGTATTTCTCTTTCTAACGAGTCTTTCAACGTTCCCTTTAAGTTGAGTCAATGTTGAGTAGCAGCATACTGCAATAATTACTCATATAACACAGTACCGGTACTGTATTCCACGAAGCTGATGTTCAACGAACTGCGGTTTCTCTGAAGCTGCCTACCGATCCCTGTCACTCAACAATACTGATCAATTGCCATTGTTGTAACACCGGTACAGGCTGAAAAAATCAATAAACCACCGTAGCAGAGCCGAATCTTCGAAACTACCCCTTCTTTATCCGACGGATTCGTAAATTAATTGATTCGAGATCAATGTCATGGACGAGCGGAGCCAATTCTGCTATCCGTAAATACCCGAACGTCCTTTGACATGATTGATCGTACAAAGTAATTCTTAACAGAAAACATCCGTGTTTTCCATACTTTTCACCTTCAAGAAAATATATCTAAAACGCGTGTCGATTGACTACGTTTACTCGATAACACTGAGTACGTTAATTACACGAACGACTTTACGACTAATCGACTGATCGATCGTACAACGGTAATTGTTAAAAAAAAAAAAAAAATATTCAGGTATTCTGTACTTTCCAATTTTCAGAAAATAATATTTCGGATACACGTTGCTCGCTCACGTTTGCCCGACAGCACTGAATACTTCGATTACAAAACCATCTGCCTTTTAATAAACACTTTTTCCGCTAACATTCGATAATATCCTTACAACTGACTCAACGATAAGATAAATGGGCGAATTGTTAAAAAAGTTCGCTGTTTGCTTATGAATCACTCGTCGAATTTAATGTGTATCTCGACGTGTATTTCAATTAGGTTGAGAAATAGCGATGTGGAGTCGAGGTCATAAGTATAAAGAGAAACTGATGTAAATCCGCAATGAATGAAATGAAAATCGATGGAACACAGATCGAAGCACTGGGAGGGAAAATTATTGGCAGAGACGAAGTTTTGCGAGTGTACGGGAGCGTAGAACCGTACGGAGCGTAGGGCGGTCGTGGCACCGACTAAATTAGAGGCTCCATTCACCCTTCGGAGAGAGCTTGCGAGCTTTCGCAGGGCGCACGCAGCCAGACACACACTTGCGTAAAATTGCGTGTCGTCGATTCGAACGAGAAACGCGTGGGCAGTATCGAGACGTCTCTCAAGGGTTTTTTTTTTGTCCAGTACTTCGCCGAGGGAAATGCAAACATACGAGGGAGAAAAATTGAGAGATTCGCCGGAATAAAATCCTCGTTGCCTAAACGTCTCTCGACTATTTATGACTGTTTATCATTTCGCAAATTCTTTCAATTTTATAAAAAGATGAATTCTAGCTATATATGTAAAAGATTATTTACACGACACGCGTCACATTTGTAAATTTAACGAAAGGAAATGGGGGTTGATTTCCAAATCGATTTTTCGACGAGATAATTGAGGAACATTCGATATAGAATATAAGAACTTAAGCGAAAAGTGAATTACAATTATATTCATATGGAGAATTATTCGTAGTATAGCGCAGTTAAAAAATATTATCGCGAATGTTGAAATTAATTTTTCAAGAACAGCATGGAAGAATATTCTGGAGAATAACATCGTGTATATAAATTACGATTGTAAATTACGTAACAGGATGCATTGACGTTTTCCTTTGTTAAAAAAGAAACTTCTAATCACCCTATTAATTACCGTAGGGCGGCGAGGCACGATAAATTGTCAGTCAAAGGATTTTACCATCCTTGCCATCCTCGAACTCGATGAAAAGTCGTTTAACATTTACTACAAAACCTTGGTTATTCATCGTGAGTCATTGGCCGCGGTGCTCGTGACGACCGTTGATAAAGCGCATTTGCGAATCGTCGAACGCTCTATCGATTACCTGTATAGCGTTAAAAATATGCAACATTCTTCAATTTATTTTACCTTATTTGGAAATTGTACAAAGAGAATTTTAAATTTCTAGTTATACAACTTCTATAATTTTACTTTTACCTTTATATTTATCGCTGGAAAATATTGAATTAATCGCGTGTTGCCGACCAATTAAGGGCAAATTTCTAACTTCTAATTTTATAAATTTTACAGCTTTACTTTTATACTTTAATGCTCATTAGGTGGAAGTACCTAATCTGGTCGCGATTAAGCTGTTTGAAAATTCGAAATTTTATCCAGCTAGAGGAGAACGACAGGAACGAGTGGAGATATAACGAGCGTGGAAAGAAAATCTGCGAAAATTGCGAAAGTTTTACGGAGCTTATTTTCGAAAGCGTGGGTGGGAAAGAAAATCATGGGACAGTTTCTAAGAGCAATAAACATAACCACTCTAAGCAGTACCTTGACATTTCCTTTTTGAGACGTTTTGCTTGGTCAGTCGGGGCTTCCTTCGTCCAGAAAAGCGGCTGTCACAGCGTGTTAGAAAGCAAAAGAAGAGAGGATAATCCTACGGCAATTTTCTCGATGCTTATTCGCCAAGCACGTGCGACGTGCAACTCCGCGACTTCCGTTCGTTATCTCTGACTTCCTTCTTTTTTTCTTCCTTGCACGCCTGCAATCGTACGAAAATCACGCACATATTGAATATCTAATGTTAGGACGAATATTTGAAAATATAATCGAATATTTAACATTAATTAACATGAATATCTAACGCAGATCTTCTGAGAAACCAAACCGGCGAAATCCACGTTTCACTCATTTAATTAATATATTCAGTGCCCGCTAAAGAAATGATTTACTTCAATCGGTTCATACGTTGTAAGAAGGCGAAACGAATAACGAAAAATTCTACGGTAAAAAACAACAATGATTGTATCGTCGTACTCTGTAACTGAATCGAATTGGATACAAATAAGACATCGATTAGAAAAATGTATGGGGTAATAGTGACAGAATGTCCGGCTGGAGAATTCCTCTTGAAATATTAATAGTTAATGGTGATCGCGTGATTGCATTTTTAACAAAAGATGATACGAGCCGCCACCGCGCCGTTAAAGTAAATTAGACTATACCGAATCGATTTCCCGGCGGTAGGTTGTCTCATGGTAGAATGACTCATAGGAAATCTACGTGACCGTACTTCTGAATCGTCTAATTAAAACGTTGCTTAGCCTCGCACGCGAATGTAAATTTCAATAATTTCATTTTAATTTCCTAATTATCCTCGAGCAAATTACGATCCTATGCAAATAGGAAAAAATTTACGATCAAAGCTTCGTTTATATTTCCTTGGATCGTTTTATCGTTCATCTGTAACGACCGATCTTTAAGGAATAAATGGATCGCTGAAAAGCCACGCCGGGCAACCCCGTAAATGATAACGCACAGAAGAATCATAATTACAAGGGTTATTTTTAGCAAAATTGATCTCTGAGCTCGTAATTACGTATACTATCTGCTACGAACGAGTAATTAATATTCATCGAAGAAGACAATGAATTTATTTCCGAAGAATTGATTTATGTGTCTATAAATCCTATCGCGTAAAGGTGGAGTTAGTCAATTTGCACGATTTAATGGAAATCAACGTACTCACCACCTCGGATCGAATCAAAATCCGTGGGTAACGCCCGCTCACCTTTAAGTACACATAAAACACTGGTCGGTTAGTTTCTCGGTCAACATCGCGTTCCCCATTCGGTGTCCCCTATCACCGAGCGCGATCCTTGAAAAATTCATTGTCCCACGTCTGTCACGTTTCAAGCGGAACAAACGGCAAACACCACCGCGACGGTCCATTCAGAGATCACCAGCGGAGGATCGTCGGCGTCGATTCACCCTTCGGCGTGTTGCGGCTGTTACAAGTAGTAGTTGACCATCGGCCGCGCGCGTGTACTCCGCGTGAGATCGACTACGTATATCCTTGATAAAACGGTGCTTTCGCGGCTTTTCTGTCCTAACTTTCCTCGATTTCTTGTCTCGTGTCGTCTTATCGGTCTTTGTCCCCTTTCGAACCTTTAGAACGTTAGATATCGGTCAAGATTTAATCAACGCGTAAAGGTCTACTATGTAGCAGTGTACCAACGTTCGTCGTCCGTGTTTGGATCGAGGAACAACGTATCAATCAGATCTTGTGACGAGGTGGAAGTCGCGCGACGCCGACCACTTGCATCGGACGCATCTGAATGGCGTCTGAACGGGTTGCAAAATGACGGCCAACTGCATTCACCTCTTTCGGTGGCCGTGGAGGGTGGCGAGGTGGAGTGCAGACGCGCGCATTCGTGACACGGATACGAGGCGACCCACCTTCCCCTCTTTTACAGTGCACAACCACCAGCCAACCCCGCTTCATCCCCCGAACGAACCAGCCACCACGATCGACAGGGTGCTGCGGCTACCGATGGTGTCGCTCTTTCTTCTTCCTCTCTCACGAACCACCCCTCCTGGTTACTACCTGCATACTTTTCCATTGCCTCCACCCCGTTTTCGAGGTTGCCACGCATCGTTCGTCTTTATGAGAGAGGACGGGACCATGGCTCGCCTGTGTGCGCTGCTCCGTGTCTTCGTGTGTCTTTTCTTTCAGCTTCGACGGTAAGCAGTTTCACGCTATATTATTTTCGGATAGTTCAGGGACGGTTTAATCTCGCGTGGAGATTCATCGGTCCGGCCGGCGTTTTGCTCGACCTATTTTACGGCCGTTAGGGTAATTCGGTTTTCGAAGGCGTTCGACAAATCGCTGGATGGAAAGGCAAGGGCGGATCGATCGAACTTTTAAAATAAATCCTTGTTAAACCCTTGTAATAGAAAGTCACGCCTCCGGTTCGTAGTATTTTACGGTCAAAACGCAAAGGAAGTTGCTTCTATTTGAAGAACTGGCGGGAAAGTCCATTTTTCTTGATTCTTATTTTTTTTTTTTTTTTTTTT